>NC_067138.1:94542651-94875151 GCF_903995435.1 Acomys russatus | reverse complement strand
GACTGGCTTCCCCCCCCCCCCTTTGGAATGATCTTAATAAGTTTATTAGCCTGGGTTGCAATGTTTCTCGGTTTCTGTGGTACTTAACATTTGACGTCTCTAAGTTGGGAAGTGGACTATAAGTAATGAATATGGATGGTTCTAGAGTTGGGAAGTGGACTATAAATAATGAATCTGGATGGTTTGCGTCTGTAGCCCAGAGCCATCTGATACTATTATGATATTGCTTTCAAGAGATGCAATCAGAGTTAGATAGTACTGAAATGTACACCGTCTCAGCCCAGTTTGTAATTGATGCCAAGACTGTGTAGACCTACGCTTAGCTTCCTCGTGTGTTTGGAGTTGAACACTACTTCCTTCTCAGCCTTATCCTTTGTGGATCCAAAATATGGATGAATCCAAAATGTGCAAGACCATGGATTGAACGATTTGTTTGTGAGAGAGATTCAGAGATTTCTGGATGTTAGCCACTGTGCATTATTCATTACGTTTTCCATAAAGAAAAGCTTCGTGACGGTTCCCGAAATGGTAGCTGAGTGAGCAATGCTGGCAAATTCTGGAAACTGACATAGCATTTTGATGAATTTTGCATACATAATGGTAATCCCAAAATGTCCTTTCACTGTTTAAAAATATTACTATATTCATTTGTTTACTTAGCCTGTGAGGGCTATGTGTGTGTGTGTGAGTGTGTGTGTGTGCGTGTGTGTAAATGTGCACGCACTGGCCATTGTATACACGTGGGAGTCCAAGGGCAACTTTCAGGATTTGGTCACTCCTTCCATCATGTAGGTCTAAGGGAATCACTAGGTGAAGAGGCAAGTTCGCTTACCCACTGAGCCATCCGGATCTCTCATTTCATTTGTAATGGGATGGAACCAAACACTTTTGAACATGTTTCTATTTGTAAAAAAAAAAAAAGTTCATTTAAGAAAAATTGAATATGGTTTTTTTTCCTCCTCGCCCAGCTTATTTAAATTACTCATTTCTTTACTATTCTCCTGTATCGAAATTAGATGAAACAAAATGTGTGTTTCTGAGTAAATGTTCAGAGAAAATAACACTAACTGTGTTAAGTGGCACTCTAAAACTCAGCATGGAATAAAATACAGAGTGTCAGAAAACACACTTGCTCCTGTTCACCTGCGCTATTTACCTGTTCATCTGCGCTATTATTTAACGTGGAAAGCGACCTTGTCTCCAACAGGGCCGCTCATTTCTTACTGCACACATAAGCCAAAATGCACTCTTCTACCCCTCCGTCTACAGCTAATACTATTGGGCAAAAATAAAAGGTATGGGATTTGAGCACTCAAAAATTAAAGCTAGAAGATAACTTCTGAAAACTCCCTAGGTTTTGAAAGTACAAATGATAAATCACAATCGTCTTTGAAAGATTTAGTGTTTTGTTCACCACTGTTATATTTTTTTCATTTACTTTAATCTTTAACTCTAAGACATTTGAAAATATTGTCAGATATTCATGGTTCTAACAGATGTTAACACTGGATAGACATCTATTATATTGTCTCAGGTTTTATTCTATTTAAAATAAGCATTTCTTAAAAATAATTTTTAAAGTCTAAGAAACTGGCAACACTGCCAATGGGTTGAGTGAATGACCAACACTGAAATCATTTGGTACGCCATTCAGACTCTCATCAGAACTTTAGTGGATGAGATGTGGCCCTCTTTTCTATGCTTTGTGCAGCACTTCAGTGTTCAGAATTATCATGTCATCACTTGTATTTGTTTGGGGACAAATAACCAAACAAGTTTGCCTGGATCAAAGTCCGAAAGACAGATGTTTGGTTTTTTTTTTTTTTTTACTGATATTTATAATTTGAGATGTATTATCTCTTCTTTTATTCCTTTTTTATTCAAAGTACTGTGATATATAACTTTAGATAAACAACTAGGTAATCTTACCTATAATATTTTAGGCTTCTAAAACCTTTATTTAAAAAGTCCCATAAAGGAAGTGCCTGTATTTATCTATCTACTGGGTTTTCTGTTGGAGTCTGACAGTTTTTTCCTGGTGACATTCATATAAAAAGATTTCCCCCATTTTACCAAAAGAATTATGTTTAAATGGCTACCTACATTTGATGATATCCTGAATCAAGAAATAAATTTGGAGTAATTTTTTGCATTTCAAATAATGTTTTGGGTTTTTTTTTTTAATAAGTAGATTTAACTACACGTTTCCCCCTAAACACACTTGTAGCTCTTTCTAGGTTCTCATTTTAAGGCATGCTTTCATGATTTGGAAGTTTTTTATTTTTTCCCCCTGCACTACTACTGTAAACTTTAAAGCTATTTTTTTTTCCCAAAAATCTTAGGACTATCTTAATAGTGATATGTTTAATTGCTGATTCTTATTTCTTGATCAGCGTAGTCAATCAAGCTTGAGAGTTTTCAGTTCTTCAAAATGGAGTTTATGAGTCAGAGCCATGTTAAGACGAAGTGCAATGATTCCTGCTATTGTGTATTCAACAGTATTAACCATTAAGCGTCGCCAACCACCCAACACATAACTTCAGTGTAGGAGACAGCATAGAAGCATTGTATGCATCTGCCCTATAAGAAAAAAACTAAACCCAAGTCTTCCACATAAGTCTTGAGCTCATATATATGCTCATGTTGTATAATTTGTGTAACAAATCAACCCTATTTGGCTTGTCTTTTTTTATAGTTGGCTAAGCAAACGAGTACCACTTCATTAGGGAACATCTGGGGAGTAATTTTCACCTGGGTTGAAGAAATGATTTTTACACTGAGATGTTATCACTTCATTAATAAAACATTATTGTGATTCTTGTTCATCTCCTTACCGCATTCCAGCTGTAGAAATTTTTTTGGGGGCAATGGGAACTTTGCTAAAATGTAATTGCATTTACTTGCACAAAGACAATTTCCACCCTCTTACGTCAGAGTAAAAGGCCTCATGCTTGCCTGTAGACCATAGAAAAACAAAACATGTTGCTGTGTGTAATTCTGTATTAACTTGAGATTTTCCAAGATGGGCAACTTAATTGAAACTCAGCACGTATGCTATAGTATGGACCATGAATCTCATCGGACAATAAAAATGACGTGCTTGGAGACAGGGCAGCGCATGGGAGCATTCATCCAAAGGGAGATTCAGAGCTCCCAGGCTGCTCCAGAAGAGCAAGATCCTGACTCAGGTGGGTACGTGGGGGGGTGGGGGGGGCTGGGAGGGCTGGGGGGAAAACCTCCGCAAAGGCCTCAAGGCAGCCAAAGGTCCAGAATACTAGGAATGGAAGCATACCTCTGCGGCCTGAAATGCCATTTAGAGCCCGCGGGGGCACCACCACCCCCCGCCCCGCACTACTCGCCAGGGTTTCTGAGGACCCCAGCCGGCTCTGGCACTGGGAAGTGGCCACGCGGTGGGTGCAACAAGGGCGGTGGCTGTCGCGTACCTCGCCACGCTGTGGCGCTCGGGAGCTGCTGGGAGTGCAACCCGCGCTGGCCTGGCGGAGGCGCGGCCCGGTCCCCTCTCGGGGCGGAGCCGGGGCGGGGCGTCGGGCCCCGCGGCAGGTGTGGGCGCACGGAGGTGGCACTGCTCGCCGGCGCCTTCGACCTGCGCACCACGCGGGACGCAGACGCGCGCACGCGGGGCTCCGGAAGGCCGCAGGTGAGTGGGCATGGGCGCGCGGCGAGCCACCAGTGGGTAAGAGAGACCAGGCGGCCCGGCTGGGCGCGTAGGGGTGGGGGGAGCGGAGTGCGGTCAAGCGCTTGGCCACGCGCGCCCGGGGCGGCGCGCGATCCTCGAGCGCGCTGGGAACTAGAGCGCGGTGGGTGCGAGCGAGCGAGCGCTCCGCGCTGGGGAGTTCCTACGCGCCTTCAAACTCTGGGTGCTTGGAAACTTCCCGGGTTCCTCTGGTGGTGCGAACAGAAATTAGGCGTGCGGTGAAAACCCACCGCCGGAGGATTCGTTTGTTTTCTGTACAAAAGGCCGGGAAAGCGTTACCTAAGCCCTGATCCTTCTTTAGGTGGCCCCACCTGGAAAGGCCCGCATCCTCAGGGAGACAGCTGCTGCAGGGGAACCTTAGCCAGGTGGTGGCTGCATAGAAGGCGGCGAAACAAGCACAAAGTGGCTCCCTAAGGAGCTTCTTAGGGGGCAGCTTTGTCCCAGCCCTGAAAGCAACAGAGCTAGGGGTGAGGGCTCCGACTCTGCACCTAGCTTGGAGCTGTGGTTCAAGCCAGGCGCCCTCTTGCCTGGGGACCTCTTCTGGAATCCTAGTCCGGCCTTTCAACTTCCTCCTTGAAGTTCTGGCACCTTTGAAGTGGAATTGGGGGCGGGGGCGGGGCGGGGAGGCAAGATTTTTGTGCGGAGTTTATTACCTATGGATAATGCGCTCGGTAGGCAGAAGTTTCGACCACGCGCGGTTTTATCATTTGTTTTGAGGATGAAGTTTTGGTTGACTTGATTTTTGTTTTAATTGATTTAAAAGTGTAGGCTAACTTTAGGTTTACTGAGTTTTGGGTTTAGTTGAAGGGGAAGCTAGCTTTAAGTTGTTTTCCACTGTGTGTGTGTGTGTGTGTGTGTGTGTGTGTGTGTGTGTGTGTCCGTCCAGAGGCAGTTCCTTAGGTTGATTTTTACCATCAAAAAGGGTTAAAATAATGGTGTATCGCTGTCCCCTCAAGAGAAGTAGTACAGTCAGCCTCCTTTCTCCTTCGTAGCTCCTGCAGAGCCTGGGGAAACTAGGTTGGGCCCGCAAATAGGCATTTTTTGATTTGTCTTTAATATAATTTTTTTGGAGGATAGGCCTTATGGAAACTTTTTTTCTTTTCATCATATTTGGTCTTTATTATATGTGCAGCAATTGGTTTCACGGTAGATGTGAGAGAAAGCCAGAGCCCTGAAAAGGATCTAGCAGTAGGCTCTTGGTGAAGTGTCCGTGCCGAAGCGTGTGCAGCAGGGACAAAATACGTGACTGGCAGCACAGACGCGGCTTGTTCTGAAATTTTTATAGGTTATTATCAGAAGGAAGCTATGAGCTATTTACTGTTTGAACATCTTTAGAAAAAAATGGAAGTGGAAAGAAAAATGGAGAGCAAGAAAAAAAATTCTGTGTATCATTTTTCCCTCAGTTTGAAATCAGTTTTCTTGATTTGTTCCAGAATTGAAGCTATATTAAATACTTAGGGTAATTACGAACATTAATTGATTTACTTAAATTTTTTTCTTCAGTGATAGGTTTTTGTAGAATGTGTTTTGCTTGGGGATATTGATGTCTTGAGATTAGATATTAAATTTTCCATAGTGGCCACTATTTTATTACTTGTGTCTAAGTATTTTTAGCATCTGAACATTGGGGGGAATTTTAAATTTAAACTGTTAAAAGGCTAAAATGTAGCCTCTGGGTTTTTTTTTTTTTTTAACATTTTAGTGATAAAATATAGTATTAAAAGATAATGGGGAAATTGAAAACATTTTAGGGTAGATAATTCTCTAAGCATATATAAAAAAAGACTAATAATAATGCTTTAACATCTTGATGTATTTAATGACTATGGCTAGTTGCTTAAAAGTAACCCCCAAATGTTTGAAAAGTTTTGAGTGATAATTTTTGTTATAGCATAGTTCTGTAATGTAGGGGAGAAAAACAAACCCTTTGTTGAATCTAGTAGATCCAGCTTAAGTAAAAAAATAGTGGAATTTGATGTTTGAATTATGAGGTACATTTTCACTGGGGACTTTTAAACAATGACAATAAATTTGGGTAGCAAATAGATCCAGTTATTTAATTTGTACATGTAAGTGCCCTAACATGCTTGCCTTGTTTGCAGAGTCTCAGACTATTTTCTATTCCATGCTTTTCAGTATGGGAGACTCTGGGAGGTTATCAAAGAATGAAAATTAAAATTAAAAAAATCGGAGGGTTTGAGATGAGGGGGCAAAAAAAAAAAAATGTAAGCGTGGATGTGGCAAAAATCTGTGTTGGCTTCAGTAGTAAGGAGGCTAAAAGCTAGAGTTTAGGGTCAAGATTTACTTGTAGATTCTCTAGCAATTTCTACTTTATTGTATAATCAACATTTTAACCAATATATAGTTATTGCATGCATAACAGTAGAGGAAAAATAAACCTTACCCAAAACCCTTGAAACCTTGACTTTATCCAATATGTTTGTTTGTTTGTTTGTTTGTTTGTTTTAATTTCTAGCTGATCCTAGCTCCTGAGCCCTTGGAGCCTATTTACAGATGACACAGAATTAACTGTGATTTCTATTTTAAGAGAAATACACTTTGAGACATCATTATTTCAATATCACAAAACAGCACCAATCTTTTGAGTAAAACAAGAGTTCTAGTAATTTAAACACACACTTCTGGCAGTGGAAATGCAATTGGTGTTGATTGTCACACGATGGGTGCTCTTTGGCCCACTTTCCATTTCCAGTGTTAGATAGTGTGGGGAAAATTAATAAAGCAAGCAATGCCTGTTGATCCTCTTGCTGCCCCCTAAGCCTGAGTCTGCATGAATTCAGAACAAGGTGTCTGAGAGTTTAACGCTGTGTCCCTTTACTGAGTCTGAGAGCAGATCGAGTAGAAACAGGGTCAGCTCTGCCGTTTGCAAAGCGGATTTCACGTTTCACAGCAAATGAAGCCCGTGGGCTCTTCTTAGCCCTGTCCAGCGCCCTGTCCAGCGCAGCTTCACTTCCTTGCCGTGGGCATAACAAGTGGAGTTAAAAGAGTTAGACCCAAATGGGGGAATTGGTGCCATTTGTGCCTTATTCGGACTGCTTTCAAACTAATTGAGGGGAAAAAAATCAAGACATGGAATGAGTTAAATTAAGTCCTCCAGGGTGGGTAGTGTGTAGGAGTCTGTCGCTCAAGGATACATTTAGATTTTTTTTTCACTTATTTTGAATTGTTTACAGTTTGCATTGTAGCTCTTTGGTGTGTTTGTGTGTGTGTGTGTGTGTGTGTGTGTGTGTGTGTGTGTGTGTGTGAGTGAGAGAGAGAGAGAGAGAGAGAGAGAGAGAGAGAGAGAGAGAGAGAGAGAGATTTATTTTATCTTTTATACAATTTGGAAGATGGAAAAAGTATAGTAAAGTACTAAATTTTACTTTTCAAGTTGGTATAAGTTTTCTTCTGCTGAGGTGAATCTTTGATGTCTTCTTTACGTTTTACGTTGATGTTCTCTGGAAATAATTCTGGTTTTGAACGCGGGTGGCAGTGCAGGGGCCGGGGAGAAAGCCTACTGGGTCTAAAAGCCGATCTAACCTGACAGTTGATATCTATAATTATCTCTGTCAATTTCAGATAGGCGTTGACCATGTTAATAAATCAAATATGTGTTGAAAAAAAGAATTTAGCCTGGTAGGTCACACTCTGAAACTTGTGGGCTTAGTGATATTTTTTTTTCCCCAACTGATTTAAATGTGATATGCAATGTCTAGTCGAGACCAATATTGTTATACATCTAAGTTGAGAACTGTTTATGACCTAGGGTTTCCATCCAGGCTAAAGACTGATAGCCCAGAAGTCAAACTGGTGAGGGCTGCCCAGTTAGCATAGTCTGAGATCGCTAAATTATAGTGCACATTCCTTTCCCAAAGTCGCTGTTGAATCACCTGCAGAGTTTGTTAACTGTGTCCTGACTTAAGCCTGGCCATTTAGTGATTATCCCAACTCCCATTAACTTAATTCTTCTTTTTTGTAAGTCTTAAACAAGAACAGTGAACTTGCTTTGCACCCACGGAGTCCTGGGTCCAATCCCCAGCACAGAAATAAAACAAAACAGATTAAAAATAAGACCCAGGAGCAGTGAGTGGGTAGATGGACAGAAGTCTGAGCTCTTCGGCTCTGTGGCTTTGTGGAGCCTTTTAAACTAGGATCCCAGTAGCCTTAGACCGGAACTTTCATGTTCCTGCTGGCTGTTCTGTTGCCTGGTGATTCCCGTCCCATTCTGTGCCATAACTCAAAACTGTTTTTCCTTTTCTTTTTTCTTTTTTTTTTTTTTTTAAAGATTTCTTTATTCGATATACAGTATTCTGCCTGCATGTTACACCTGCAGGCCAGAAGAGAGCACCAGATTTAATCGTAGATGGCTGTGAACCATCATGTGGTTTCTGGGAATTGAACTCAGGACCTTCAGAAGAGCAGGCAGTGCTCTTAACCTCTGAGCCATCTCTCCAGCCCTGCTTTTCCTTTTCTTAAAAAAATTTATGGATAGAGTGTGGGACTTAATTAAACTTAAAAAATAAAATAAAATAAAAGTGAATCCTGGTTTTCAGCCTGACTTAAATAATTCAAAAACACCACTCTGTGTCCCATAGCCCCCAGTGAGAGATTAAAGGCCCCAGCTCTGTTGCCAGCTTCTGATTTTGGAGATGGGATTACTGTGAGGCTTTACGTGCAGCGTGTGCAAACAAAGAAAAGGTTTGGATTCTATTTCAAAGTAACAGATACGAGTTATACCTAGATTGGTGTACGACGGACAGCTAGTAACTAAGAGGTTAGAATAGCAGTTAGAATTTATAACAGATTAGCTTCTAGAGACAAATCTCTAGTTTTATATTTAAAGAAGGAAAACTGCACTGAAGTCTGCTTGGTCTTATTAGATTTTAAGCCAAATAACCCCAAAGACGTTTCCTTTCAGGGATTTACCACTTTCAACCACCACTAACTGAAAATATTTTGATCAAAAAGAGAAATACATGAAAATAAGATAAGAAAAATATAAAATAAAGACCAGTAAGATTAATCTTTAAGGAACTAAATCCTTAGTATGGTTTTTCCTGTCTCGGGGGGGGGGGGGGGGAGTGGTGGTTCAAATCCTGGAGGAAAGGCCGCATATCTGAAGCAATGACAGGAGGATGGATCCCGAAGGTCTGCCTTCCCTCAAAGTGTACCTGATAAGTGTTCAAAGCTGACGTCCAGAATTTTCTGTTTCACTTAACACTTGATCAAAACAGTAAGTGAAAATGGAAAAGTAAGCCTCAGTCAAGAAACAAGTTCATTTAAAAGCCAGTCTTTGTCTTGAGGGGTTCATTTTGCCAATCACAAGTGTTAATAGCTTTTTGCAAAAATTTCTAAATTAGAAGCGGGAAGAAAACCGTGTATTTAGAAACAACTGGCAAGTTGACAGGCCTTAGCACTAATTAGCTAAGCTAAAAATAATTCATGCTGGAAATACTAAAATATAAAAAGTCTAAGTCATTATTCATTTGTTGTTCAGTACCCATCTCCAGATATTAACTAACACACACAGAATCACCTTCCTGAGCCAAGGAATCAACATCATCCAAAGGACAGTTGATTTTGATCACTGTTAAAAATCGAAGAGACTATGTCTCCCCCGACTCATTTGCCAGGGCGGGACCAACGACAGCACTTATCTGCGTCTGTGGATCGTTTCCCGCGCGCTGTGCTTTGTCTGTGCTATGGGAGACTTTCTCCACAGTGCTCCTCATTTCGCTGCAGTAATTTTTCTGTTTTATGGGTTAGAAAGCTGGAAGCCTGACCTGGCAGGGCTGGAGAGATGGCTCAACAGTTAAGGGCACTACTCGCTCTTCCAAAGGACCCGGGTTCAATTCCCAGCACCCACATGGCAGTTCACAACTGTCTGTAATTCCAATTCCCAGGGGATCTGACACACCACACACATAAAAGCAGGCAGACTACCAAAGTTCATAAAATAGATGAAAAAAAAGAAAAAGAAAAAGAAAACAGAAAACTAGCCTGGCAAGGTTAAAGATATCAGAAATCTCCTAAATGTTGTAGTCTCATCTTTTGACCCTCTATTCCCTGACACTATTTTTGATTTGCTGTATATCATGATATTTAAGCAGATTATTTGTGAAGCTTTTTTTATAATTGGTTTGGGAATCATATCACACTGTACATGTTCTTTCTTAAATTCTAGAATTGGGTCAAGCCTCATATCCACGTTTATGAAGATGCAGGAAATAAACATGGGTGATAACTTTAATGACCAAAAGGTGGTAATGTTAGGGAACCGAATCTACTGTTTTAGATGGATTGTACGTTTTCTCTGGTGATCATTCCATGGAAAACACATTGTCCATTTCCCCCTGAACCTTGACAAGTGAGTAAAAAGATAACTTTATTTATTTATTTATTTTTATTTATTTTTACTGTGAAAGTTCTAACATGCATGTGGGTCACATGTAGTAGCCGGGCTGGCACCGTGTAGAACTGCCTGCCGCCGCCCAGCCTCATGTTCTCAGTTCTGTCCCAGAACCCACATGGTGGAAGGAGAGAACTGACTCCTACAGGCTGTCCTCTGACTGTCAAATGTGTGTCATGGCACACGTGTGTCAACACACACCCCGACTTCTGGGCTCAGCAATACTTGGACGTAAAGGTTCTTGCCTGTATTTTCCCACTGGTGTCTGAGACAGACCGGAAGCTGGACAAGTTGGTTTTTATTTTGTGTTGGGCCTTGGACAAGCACAAAGACCCCTTTCGGGGCTAACGTTGTGTTGTGTCTGTCCGTGGGGGTGGGGTGGGGGGAAACGTAAACAGCAGAAACGGCTTGCAGGCTAGATAAAGCAGTGGTTAACAGTTCAGAGGAGAGCTTTAGTATGGATGAATATTAATGATATTTCTGTGAAGAGAGATCAAAATAAATCCAAAGGTCAAAACAAAAATGTTAAAAGATTAGAGAATTTAAATGAAAAATAATAAATGCAGAATGTAAGTTTTGTAATGTATAAGTGACATCCAGACAGCAAGAATGTTAGATCTTTAAGGGTTTTCACCTGAGTACCTCTCTGGTACTCATTGGATCATACTGAGTATGTTCCAAGAAAGCAATGCCTCCGTGAGAGCTTGAGAGCTGGGTTTTAGGAAAACATCCCAAGGACAACCACACCCAACACAAATGATAATCCTAACATGGTTTGCAAATGGGAAGCCATTGTTTTTCTTTTTTGTGTTTGCCTGTGGAGTTTAGGGTCTACACAGGCATTTATAGCACTGAAAGAAAACACTGGAACAGACAATATCATTATCAGAAGCGGAGTTCCCAGAGCACGTGGCACTCTAGAAGACGACACTAGCCTACTCAGGGTCATGTATGGGAACGAACAGCTACTGGGACCGCTGAGTCAGAGCAGCCGGCTGCGTGAGGTTGCCGTGGACTGAGCAGCCTCCACATATGATGCAATGATACAATGCAGCTCCACACCGCCCCTCACAGCTTCTGGGCAGAAGCTAGGGACCATACACACACTCCAGACCCATGGGTGCCAGGCCCTGCTCGGCACTTAGCTTCCTTATGTGTTCCTTCAGACAAGGCTTAAGACTCACTGCCTTGCCTTCCTCACAAAGAACATCCAAAGCTCACATATGCAAAAAAACCACAGACATGCAGAGTTTTGTTCTGTGTCAGAGGAGGAGTCTTCTGGAATTACTTGTGATGAAAAGAATTTAGAGAGGGCGATAAATCTGTGTTTTTGTTCTTTTCATATTGTTCAAAGTTGAGCCCTCAGGAAATCATCTGAATTTGAGGTTTCCTACCTAGAGGCTGTACATCCCGGGGGAGGCTATGGATAGATTTCAAGGCGGCAGGAGGCTGGTAAAACTATAAAAATTGTATTGACTTTTACTAATCTCTAATTGAAGTTTGGCATTTAGTCAGTTATGAACGAGGCAGCGAAGTGCAGTCATATTTATCACAACTGTGACTTTACCATGGTGGATTTAGATACTTTATTATCACGTTACAACTGTTCCTGATACTTGAAATGATTTCTTTGACATTATGGTAGTTGTGAGAACAATTATTAGGCCTGTATTTAGTCTGTCAGTAAAGAATCACATAGAGACTTGGGACCCAGCTCGTTAGGTAAAGTGTCTGCCTTTTAATCCTGAAGACCTGAGTTCAAACCCGAGAACCCACATTTAAAAAAAAAAAGTTCAGCCATCACAGTGCATGCTTATAGTCTTAGCACTTGGGAGGGAGAGGCAAGGTGATCATGAGTCCGAGGCCACTGTGGACTGCATAGTGAGAACTCTTCTCAAAGGAAACTTTAAAAATTGAACACCATGTCTTGGTGTTATAATGAAAGCAGTACCTTGTGTGAAGCAAGCCGTGGTGTTTCGTTCTGCAATCCAGGAAGGCACCGCTTCTGTCTGTCCTGGAAGGTGCAGGTCAAACTGTGCCAGCCCGCTCAGGGGGGTGATGGTCAGAGCGAATGTCAAGTTTCACACACAGGCACGCACACACGCATGCACACACATGCGTGCACATGCACACACGCATACATGCAGGCACGCACACGCACACATGCACATCCCTTGTAAAGCCTAGATGCAATATATTTCACTTTCTAAAGATTTTAAATGAAGCTCAACATTTATAAACACTTTGCTCTTGCAGGGTGCCTGAGTTCAGTTCCCAGCACCCGCGTGGATGATGCTCATGACCATCTTTATATACAACGTCAGGGTATCTAATGCTGTATTCTGCCCTCTGTGGGCACCAGAGGCTCATGAGATGTGCAGACAAGCATGCATACACATAAAACGAAGCCAAATGTTTTTGGTAATTTCTGTGTTAGAATTGTTTGCGATTTTTGCCCACCATTTTCAAAACTGACTTGGCCAGAGTTCCTCAATGCACCTACTAAGTGGGTCACACCAGGGAATACATCTCTGCCATGTTCTGCATTGACGTGATGAAGATATAGCTGTAACAGCTTTTGTTCATTGTTTACAACACCAAGGGAGTTCTGCGTGTTTCACAGAAAGCAGATCAGGGCTCGCAGCAACCCATCACTCGGGCAGTCAGATGGAAGGACCCTGCAGCATAGGCCCTCAGCCTTGGTACGCGTCATATTTCGGACATGTAATTTGTTGTAAGAAGGAGGTGTCCCCAGTGCATTGCACGCTTAGCACCATGCCTGTCCTTCCCTCAATTGTGTCAACCAAAAATACCCTCAGCTATAGCCAGGTGTCCTTTGACTTGCTCCTCTTTGAGAAATACTGTTATAAACGTGTAACAGAAATGTACATTCTTGAAAGACCTTCTTAGTGACTTTTACGATGACTCATGATCATGACTGGGCAAATTCCACGTTGCAGACCCCGTGTCTACACTTGAGAATGTACTTGTGTGGGGGCAGATATGGGTTAAACCTGAGCCATATCACTCTACTTTGTAGCATTTCCTCACATGGCTTCAGATGAGAGCCAAAGGCCACGGCTTTTTATATACTTTTAAACTTAACTTCTTTTAGTTGCCCTGTACACATGCCCCCACTTCATGTATTGTTTCTTTTTTATACTTCCGCTTGGACTGGACCCACCATACACACACAGACGCAGACTGTCTTACTTTTCTCTGTGTCATAGAGAAGTTAACATATCTGAATTGCTTCACAGTAAGAATTTATGTCTCAGCCAAGACTAACAGCTGCCAAGAAAAACATGCCCAATAATGACTAACTCACAAAGATTTGGTAAAGAGAGAGGAAAGTTATATGCCAAAGTGTATTACTAAGGCATCGGGTTTCGTTTATTCAGTGTGATAACCTGTTAAATTCACACAAGTCAGACGAGCTTGAGGTTTTCGGTCATTGTTTCTTTGTAATTTTATATTCTATTTTCAGGAGCAGCTGGTGGGGGCCAGAGAGTGGGGAGGGGTTGGAGATTGATTGATTTAAATCCTAGCTCTGCTAAACACGCTAACCATATGACCGGTGTCTTTTTTTTTTTTTTTTTTGTCTTAAGGGTTTGGTTCACTACCAGTAAAATGAGGTAACGCTGTGAAACTGATCACGTTGTGAAGAGTTGAAAGGAGAAGATGTGCAGCTCAGGCCCCCGCCTGTAAGTTTCCCATGTGCCTTCTTGGACCAGCTTATCTGATGACTTTATCTTCCTGATCTTCAGGTCTAAACCAGTTGTTTTAGAGAGAAGCAAGCACTATCAACTAGCTCCATGCGGATGACTGTTCCAATGCATGGCCTGGAGAACAGAGTGGGAGCCTCCAGTGCTCAAGGTCACTGAGTGTCAAGAGACTTAGATTGACTAATAGCAAAATGGCATAAGGCAGAACAGAAAGGGTCCACGGAGGGTGTGGGGAGCCAAAGCTTGCCCTCCAGTTCCACTTTTGAATGCCTCCTGTGTGCTGGATACTATACAAACCAGTGGAGATACAGAGGGCACACAGCAGAAGCTAGTGTTTCCGTCCCTGTTCCTGGCTCCTTGGTGATTAGTAGTCACGTGATGTTTTCGTACCAAGCCTATCCAGTGATACTTGCTGCTGGGAATGCTAGTTTGGCTGAACTCAGAAAAAAACGTTGGGATGTGTTAATGCTGTTGGCCGGCCGTGGGAAAGAGATAAAGGCTGCGATAGCCCAGGATTTGATGGTCCTCGGCCGCAGCCTTTCAGCAGGGGGGTCTGACCCATTAGGACATCATGAGTCAGCTTCGTGGGTCTGGTTTGAGCTGAGTGTTGTTTACAAAATGAAAGGAAGGGAGTAGAGAAATGTTTAAGTGAGTTGTTCATAGTGACCTATTGCTTAGGGAGACATGGTTTTAGTTTTAAACACATTAGGTCCCAGGTCACAATGTAGAATCCCTTTTTTGCCATAATTCCCGTGGAAAATGTAGCCACTCCTTTCTCTCTCCCCGCGCCCCCCCCCACCCCCTTTATGTGTTTTTGGAATTGCGTGCACATTTAATCGTTTAAGTTCTATGGTAGAAAGGTTGAACAACTAGTTTATCCTGGCAGTCACCCTTCAACACCTCAAGTCTGCTTTCATGAGCACCTTTTTATAGAGAACGCGTAATTTAGTAAGTTCTTCCAGGAGGCCAGTGGTCACATATTTAGACACCCAGGCACCAGAGTGATACTTTCTGATTCACAGCTACAAGGCCTGATTGTCTTGTCACACTGCAGGAATTTATGGAAACATCATCAGAGGGAAGCACAGAAAGAAGATGCATCGCATGTATCCTGTGCTGGGAGCGTGTATCCGGTGCTGGGAGCATGTATCCCGTGCTTGGAGCGTGTATCCCGTGCTGGGAGCGTGTATCCCGTGCTGGGAGTGTGTATCCCGTGCTGGAAGCATGTATCCTGTGCTGGGAGCATGTATCCCGTGCTGGAAGCATGTATCCCCTGCTGGGAGCATGTATCCCATGCTGGGAGCATGTATTCCCTTCTGGGAGCATGTATCCCGTGCTGGGAGCATATATCCCGTGCTGGGAGCATGTATCCCGTGCTGGGAGCATGTATCCCCTGCTGGGAGCATGTATCCCGTGCTGGGAGCATGTATCCCGTGCTGGGAGCATGTATCCCGTGCTGGGAGTATGTATCATGTGCTGGAAGCATGTATCCCGTGCTGGGAGCATGTATCCCGTGCTGGGAGCATGTATTCCGTGCTGGGAGCATGTATCCCATGCTGGGAGCATGTATCCCATGCTGGGAGCATGTATTCCGTGCTGGGAGCATGTATCCTGTGCTGGGAGCATGTATCCCATGCGAGAATCAGAGGCTCAGAAGCGGGATAAGAAAGGCTACCTTTGGTTCTGTCCTGTGACAGGACTGGATTTGAAATTGGTTTTGCTCTTCCTGCCTCGGTGGCTCTTGGCAGAACACTGCACCCTTGGACCCTTAGTTGTCTTACATGTGAAATACACGTGGTGGCACATGTCGCAGGGTGGTGAAGCCGGAGGTTGATATGTAAAGTGTGCATTGCACCCTAAATGGCCAGACGTTTAGCTGTCCCTGAACCCTAACCTCCTTAGAGAAAGCCAGTGTCTGACCTGCGTCTCTGTTACTGTGGTAAGACACCTTGGCCGAGGCAACTTGTAAAATAAAGCATTTACTTGGGTTTATAGTTTCCGAGGGTTAGAGTCAACGATGGTGGAGGGACAGAACGGTGGCAGGAACAGCTGAGAGCTCACATCTTCATCCACAGGCAGGAGGCAAAGAGAACACTAGGAACTGTGTCTTTGTCTTCTGAAACCTCCGAGCCTCCCTCAGTGGCATGCCTCCTCCCACAAGGCCACCCAGTTCCTACCCACAAACTGGGGACTGAGTATTTAAATATATAAGATTACGGAGTGACACAATCTCACAGTCAGATTTGCATTTTTCTAAACAGTTTCCGTATGAACACACATAGAAACATAATGGACAAGATGGAAGTTTTAAAAAAGCAAACCTCGGTTGCGGAGTCGGTTAGCTTGCCACCCCTGACTGTGCTCTTGTGGCTTTTGGTTTTGTCTTGGTTTCGGGAAGAAACGAAAAGGCTTCGCCCAGGGCACCCTTCCAAGTCTGCTTGCTGCTCATCCCATTTTTGTGGCACGGCCCCATCCACAGATGCATCATGAGCACACATTGAGTATGGATTTGACTTTTCTTGCACATTAGTTTTTTATTTCCCTGAGTTAGTCAAATAACTGCCCCACCCCACCCCCAAATAGCTGTTCTGCTCCTGAGACTTCCGTCTCCATCTCCCAAAATTAGTGGCTGTAAGCTCTCATTGTTTCCTAGAATTGCTTAAAAGCAGGACTTCATTTTCAAAACGTTATCTACAAGTGAGGCAGAGCGAGCCACATTTGCATGTGAACACAAGACAGTGTTACCTTTGTCCAAGAAGGTACCTGTTCTGGCTTGCAGTTTATTAAACCTCAGAGAAATGCACCTCGGAGAGTGGGCGCCCTCAGAAAAACCATTCGTCTTAGAGGGAAGGATCAAACCAGAGCTGACTGCATTTAATGTCCTTCACCTCAGTGGCTAGCTTCTACCCACGAGTGCCTTTCCAGTGTGTTTTCTGACCTGCCCTTTGGAGATTGGCATTAACATGTCCAACAATTCATACTGGCACTAGACTTAATGTGAAAATATTCTTCTTGGTCAGTTAAGAGTCTAAAACATGGGGTACTTAAAGAAGGCCTTGGAATTGCCGTCCTTATATTGCCCCTCAGCATGCTAGAGCATGCTGTTGAGGATGAAGAAAGGTCTTGGTGGCCCAATAACATGGCAACAACAATTGTGATGTTTTCCCAGATCTTGGACCCTTTTAATCCATTAATTCTTAATTTGGAATGCTTTGAATAATTGAAATTTATAAATGAATGCTTTGCCCTTTATGAGCTACTGACTTTTAGACGCTGATATTTAAGACACATATGAAAATTTACCTATTTATTACCAAAATATTATAATTCTGAGCCCCGAAGAAATATTTTTTTCTTTTATGTTTTATTCCCCTAGCCAACTCTGGCTGTCTTTGTGCTGTCAGTATTTTATCTCTCAGATTGTTGAGTGCACTGTGAACTTCACTGAGTCTCTGAACAGTTACTGTCATTTTAGGGAGTGCTGCCAAATACAAAGAAAATAGGTAAATAACATTGAAAAGTCAAAAATAGTTTTAAAAGATCCAATTAAAAGTATGAAATGTCTTAAAGCTATTGACCATTTTTAAGATATATTAAAGAAAATATTTTTCTTTTTTGATAATTTCACAAATAATTGCATCATTTTACCGCTCTCCCGCCCCCCCCCCCCCCCCCCGTCCAACTCCCACTCTGTTCTTCCCTGCTCCTCAATTCATGACCTCTTCCATAATTATTATTCTTGCATATGTGTACATACACAACCTGCTGAGTGCTCTCACAGTTGCTCGTATCTATACGAGTTCATTGCTTGTGTGTACATGAGTTTAGGACTTAGGAGTTGAGCACTCGGGACTGGAGAACCTAAGCCTGTTATGGCGCTCCTCTCAGGCGACGATCTCTTCTCTTTCTCTGCAGCTTCCAGTTGGTCTTCAGCTGAAGGTGGGGCCCTGTGAAATTTCCACCATCTATATTGGAATTTTAACTGGTGTTGACATTATGCAGGTCTTGCTTAGGCAGCCATATTGCCAAGATTTAATGGGTCTAGCAACCCTGTCATGTCTAGAAGGCACTGTCTAGATACAGGGATCCTGGTCCTCTGGCTCTTACATTCTTGATACATCTTCAAAGCTAGGGAAAGTTTTAAAAATTCAGTGTCTGCTCTGACAGTAGGCTATATACATATACACATAGATACATAAATAACACATATACATATATACATACACATAAACACATATACATACACACACACAAACACAACATTGAAAGTCTGTCATAGATGTAGTTAACTGACTCCAAGTGCTTTTCTAGAGCAGGCTTAATTCATTTCTTCTCGTGACCTCCTTTCACCCGAGAAATGTATGCAAATGTAAAGTACGTATACAAATCAAACATCAGCTGTTAATAGATTACAGAGAAACTTATTTTAAAACAATATAATTTTGCCATTTAGTACATACACAGAAAATTTTCATACTAATGAGATGGATATGTTTATGTACCTTTATACAGATTTTGCCTGGATAGTTGACACTGAAAAAAAAAAAAAAAAGAGCACATTAAGCGCTTTTCAGAGGTCACCTGTATCTTTACTTTATGATCTCTAGTGGAGATGCCTCTTCACAGACACACAGACTTCCTGTAAAGCAGACGTTTGTTTAGAGCCATTTCTGAAGCATTTCTAGATTTGGAACCATTGCTTTTCCATGCTTCGCCTGAGAAATAGCAAAAAGTAAAATAGAAAGCTCAGAGTTAATCCATGCCAATGACTGGCCTGAAATGGCACTGAAATGTGTTTCCAAAACAAAAATATGAGTTTATGTTAAAAGTTTAGGATAGCTTGTAAATTTTAAAATAATTTCCATGGAGAACTTCTGAAACTTGGTTTCACTGACAGTTTTACTTTTCAGGCAATTATTCGAATTATTTCCAAAGTATTTGGAAATGGTGTCATAATTTTAAAATATCACATGGTGACTTGATACATTAAATAAATGCACAAATAAACAAAACAAACCAACTCTCTGGAAGGCCACTCAGCCCAAAGGCTCCTTCACAAGCGGAAGAGCTGGAGAGGGAAAAGTGCCTCCCTCAGCACAGTTTTAGTTTTCCTGCCAGGAAAGTGCTAGATTTTCTAGAAATGGTAACTCTAGTCTTAGGTGTGGTTTTCACTATTGCATCCTCTGGCAATTTGTCTTTTGAAATACCACCTTTTAAAAAGCCTGTTAAAATTTAAAACCTCCAAGTGTGGTAGCTCGTGCCAGCCTGGGCTATAGAGTGAGTTCCAAACAAGCCTGGAGAGGAGGGCCCATCTCAAACAAGTGTTTCAAATTACTTACAGACTTCCGTAGTCAATCTGAATTATGGCTGGTGATGAGCTTCCCTCTACAGCAAATGGAGCTTGTAGCTTGGGAAGTGCAGAGTGCCGACTTTGAGTAAGGGGAGTGGGGCCCGGGTGGAGTCCACTCCTCCCATCCATAGTTCGGGGAGGCGTAGTCGGGATAACAGGACCTTGAGATTCAGAGGTGAGACTTGAAACCATACCTGGTCAGCTTCCATTTCGCTGCTTTGGGGTGCAGTAGCCCGCCCCTTCATGTGCAGAGTGCTGCAGCCATGTGTGCTTAGGCTCCCGCAGTTGTGCAGGGAAGAACACAGCATCTACAGCACGTTTGGTTGTCTTCGGTTCTTTGGTTTGACCCTACAATTTACTTGAAAGAAAATATAAAACTTAATTATTTGTTTCAGTGCCCCATGACTAAAAAGGTGACTTTTGAACCATGGATGCAAAAATGAACGTACAGTCATAAAAAAAAAATTACAGAACAGCAGCTCCCGTGATTTTATTTTTGCCTTAAAAAGTAGATCAGGTGATAGAGCTTAGTCGTGGAGAGCCTACCCAGCATGCACAAGGCCTTGGCTTCAATGCCCAGCACAGCAAAAAGCCATAATTGTTCTAGACAGTTACATTTCATCTTCAAAGCGTTTGCTGAATATTAATTAACTTTTCAAAACTTTAAAGGACCTCCAGCCAGCTTTGCCTTTTTGTAGTGAATATCTCACTAAAGGCAGGTAGTGTAAAAATGAGCTGTAATTGAGCCAAAATAGAACTATTAAAATATCCTTATTAATAACATGCCCGGGCTTCAAAGAGGAGTGATCTAAGTGGAGTAAAGTAATGTGCTTCTGAGAAAATAATTTAGTTCATGCTGAAGAAAACTGACTATATTGGCTTGGCCAAATAAAACCCTTTAGTGGTAAGTAATATAGAAAGGATGTGATTTGATTTCTGCACTATGGAGACTGTGCCATGACCTCTGACCTGATATGTGCATTAAGCATTTCTAGATTTGGGACCATTGCTTTTCCATGCTTCGCCTGAGAAATAGCAAAAAGTAAAATAGAAAGCTCAGAGTTAATCCATGCCAATGACTGGCCTAAAATGGCACTGAAATGTGTTTCCAAAACAGAAATATGATTATTTGTTAAAAGTTTAGAATAGCTTGTAATTTTTAAAAATAACTTCCACGGAGAACTTCTGAAACTCGGTTTCACTAACAGTTTTACATTTCAGGCAATTATTCTAATGCAGCGTGTTATTTCCTAATTGCCCCTTTCTCTGCTAACACTTACAGCCCTCCCCCACCCCGTGGACTGATACCAAGAGTGAGTTAATATTCAACATCGTGGCAGTGTGGAAGTAGGTAAATATCGATTACATAGGCAGTTCCTCTCAATGCTTTCTGTGTGATCAGGAAACTGCTACAACATAATAAAAAGAAAGGTAGTTCAGATGTATGTAGGGAAAACCTGTAGTCGGCAACGGAACATCTGCCCACGAGAGTGTGGGCCCTGGCGTGCTGACATGGCCCTTTCCTGCGGGATCCTTGCGTTTCTCGTTTGTAATCTGGTCTCAGTCAAAAGCAAACATTAGTTCATACCTTGTCACATGGTATATTTTCCATAAATGCTGTTCTCTGCCATCAAAGGCAGGATCTTTGCAAGTTTTGTTTTCAGAATAAAGACAGCAGAGGCCGCTCTTTCTGGTTTCTTGCTGTGTTATGCTTGAGCAGTGGGCATGTAGTGATTCTTCATTCTCCCCTGGGAGAGCTCTGCCTTGGCTCTGCTGGGGTTTGGCTGGCTGTTTGGTGGGTGTTGACAAAGGGCCTCCTGTGTCTCGGGCTGGCCTTAAATTCACTGCAGAGTCAGAAGTGACCTTGAGCTTCTCATCCTCCTGCCTCCACCTCTTTTTTAAAAACTATTTTGATTAACATTAATTATGCATATTAATGGGATTCCATGAACTTAACGTTCATTGATCAAACTCAGTTTCCCTATCTGCCCACCGTTCCTCCCTCTGGAGTCACTCTTCTGTATTCAGTCTTCCTTGTCCAGCACAGGTGTCTCTCCCCTCTCTCTCTCTCTCTCTCTGTAAAAACCTTCCCTGACGCCTTCCAGTCAAAACCCTTCTGTTTTCCTCTTGCCTGCTTTCATCATAGGCATTTCTATTTTTGTTCATTTTCTCTGCTCACCATCTCTATGTAGCTGTTAACTATCCGTGTTGAATTTCCGTCTGGCTCATTTTTGCCCCCGTATATAAAAATTCAGCAACAAGTTTCTATTGCAATGAAATGAAATACAAATACCACTGTCACTATGCGTTCTTAACATCCAGATATTAATGTAGCCCTTTTAAAAATCGTGTTCCAGTCTTTAAAAGTAATAGCTTGGGTTTGCTCTTAAAATTCTGTTTAATGGCAAGAAAATTCAAAAACATATATAGTAGAGGTCTACCTTTATCATGGTTTTGCTTTTCACAGTTTCAGTTACCCATGGTCCATTGTGGCCTGAAAGTATTAAATGGAAAATTCCAGAAGCAAAGAATTAATGAGTTTCAAATGAGCTTTATGATTGTACATGCCTGTAAATGTTTAATATTGTTATTGCTAATCTCTTATTCTCCCTAATCTATAATTTAAAAGTTTACCATAGATTTAGAAGCAACAGGATGGATATTACCCCATTAGAGCCTCGGAATGCATCCTCCATAGACTGCTATACGTTTTTAAAGATAAGAACTAAAATCAGTATTACTCCACTATTCATACTTATTTCAACAAAATTGAGATTTTTAAAGCTTGTACTATTTTGAAACTGCTTGGCCTTTTTCTCAAATAATTTATGCTATCTTCACATACCAATAAATACATTATATTTTAATGCTTCATTGCATTCTATCATATGATTATACTGTAAGTTATTATTGATGATATAATTTTCCTGTTGTATTTATTTGCTCTGATTTATCATTCAGTGTGGACATCATTATGTACCAGTTTAACATTCAACTGGTTTAGTTTCACTGCTAAGTATGGAAATACTACCATGCTCATTGGAAAGTGGTCCTCGCTCCAGCCCTTCTTCCCCCCCCCCCCCACCTCCCCTCTGGACTCATTTCACCCCACAGAGGCTGAGGAGCT
Organism: Acomys russatus; assembly: GCF_903995435.1. Classification (NCBI taxonomy): domain Eukaryota; kingdom Metazoa; phylum Chordata; class Mammalia; order Rodentia; family Muridae; genus Acomys; species Acomys russatus. The sequence continues at coordinate 94,852,825 of NC_067138.1, read as the reverse complement.
AGTGCCTGGCCCAGGGAGCAGCGGGTGGCCCAGGTGTCGTCCATTCCGTTTTGTAGTGGTGCTGACTTACCTGTTTCCTAAAAGACTGTAGTGAAACATACTATTTCACTACAAAATATATTCACTACAAACATACATACATATATATATATTTGACCAAGAACTAAATGTCAGGATCCTCTCTGTAAAGAGCAACATAGAATGTTTTATGAGGAGTTTAACAAGGAAGTGATTTTTAGAGGGAAGCACAGAGTGTGGGGAACCCATGGGCCTATCTGAAAAGAAAATGACTCCACCCTTAAGCATAAGTTCAGTGGTTGATAGACACTGTAAGGACAAAGGCCCCTTTGAGAAGCTGCTTGGTTGTAGCTGACAGCCACAGTCAACCACTGGGCCCCTAAGGGACAGCCCAGGGACTGGGAACGCTAGCTTTTCTCCCTGTGGTCTATCACCAAGGACTCTCCTGGCTGAGTCCAAGAAGTCAGAACAATGTCTCTCTAGTTTCTTTTAGGATAACCTCCATGGTGGAGTGTGCATCTGGACAGGTAAGCCTAGAAGAGCATTGGTACACATTTGACTTTAGAGAAGTGTTTTGGAGGCTCAATTGTAGGCTCTAATCGGGATATGAGTTGATGATACTCACTTGGCAGGTAACATGAATTGACTAAAGCATGTAGCCTGGTGCAGTGGGGGAAGGGAGAGATACAGAGAGAGGAAACCACTGCGGATGTGGGGGCATCTTGAATAAACACCTCCTAGCCACAGAGGTCAGCGACGGCAGGAGTGGGTGTATAACCACAGGGAGCAAGCGTTACCCTGGATACTGTCAGTTCTCTCTCTGTGGGCCAGCTCCTATATTCAATAGAGACCTTGAAGAATGTCTTGACTGTGTAACTCGAGCTGTTTCTAGCCACCGAGTCCTTTCGTGAAATGAAATTTCATGAAGAAGCCCAACATAGCACACAAAAATAAAGCTTCCACGTTCGGAGTGGTACCCGACCTTTTCTGGCGTGTACAGTGGGCACTTAGATGCTGCGATGATGTCACGCCAGTGTGCGCATTCTCAGCTTCCGTGTCTGTGGACCGAGCCTTCTCCAGGCAGTTCTCATGTTCTAGAGGCTTCTTCTCGTGTTTTTCTCTACTCTATACTTGTTTTGTTAGCTAGTTAATAATGAGTTGGTGCTGATGTAACCATCCAGCTATCTGAGAGCCCAATACCTGTGATAGCTACCACAAATATGCATTGCAACCTAAGACCTTTTGTAGCTCTATTGGTGCTCTCTGCAGAGTCTGACTTGTTCATAGTGTTGGGCATGTACTGAGTGCAGCAGTTTTAGGCACTTGGGGATTCTAGTGGATAGCAAGGGCTGAGAATTTCTGATCTGGTAGCGCCTAGTAAAAGTTGGAGTTCCCAGCGAGAACAAGGTAGCTTAACTCTAACCCCGGGCAGTGGCAAGTATATTCTCAGCTGTACCAAACTGTAAAATCTAGGAGAAATGAAAGCACACTACTTATCTTGAAGAAAGACTCTGATTTTGTGATATGGAAATTGGGTAAAACGCTTTATGGTTACGTTTTTAAGATACTTTGTAAATTAGAAATAAATTCGTAATTAAGCTCTAGTGAGACACAAATACTTGCTTGCATAGGTGATTGGATGCACGGAGTTGTTTCCCGAGACTCACCCACTAATGTCTTACTGTGAACTTGAGTGATTACTCTGGGTTCTGGAAACAAAAACAAATATTCATAATGTTCATGTTTATTGGGGAGAATATGTATTTTAACCACATGTAATCATATATTTAATGTTTCCAGTGGCTCAGCTGAAGTATTCTAAGTTAGGCAGTACATTTTAATAGGATTTCTAGGCATAACTTCAAGAGGATGCTATTTCTAAAAATGCCTGTTTCTCCCATGAGATAAGCATCCTTTGGTTTATTACAGAAAGACACTTCTATAGCCTGTCTAAATGAGTAAATAGTAAGTCATACATCTTTTGTTTGCACTTTCTTTTTTCCATGATCATGAAACCTGTGCGTTGCTAATTCTAGGCTGAGCATCTCAGCGGACCAGGAACGCGCCAATCCCATGTGTTCGTCTCACCGAAGTCGACTCTGGTTCTTTATTGCAGCATCAGTGCCCTGCGCTGCAGTAGGATGTAGCTGGGACTGTGCGTCTTCTTTTTGAATTTCAAATGTAAACCCAAATTGAAATTACCCAACTAATACACCCTTCGTCCTTCCTGCCAAAAGTTCCAGTTGTAGCTACACAAGAGAAAATGAGCATAAGTTAATTTAAAAATGTTCTTCCAAGATTTCTGTCTTAAAGAAGGCAATGGGTTTATGAAATCTATTAGCCACCACGGTCAGGAAATGAAATTGCTTTGGTTCCATGCTGTCCTTCCAGAGCAAACCTTCGCTGGAATGACATCATAGCCAATAAATAAAGCTTTAGAAAGAAACAGTCGTTTTCAATATAATATAAACCAAACAACAACAGCAGAAGTCACTGAGAGCATGGGAATGGCTTTTTATGCTTATTTTATAAATTAACAAGTTTGTAGTACTACACCTGGTTCTGCAAATAATATACATCAAAGGCCTTGCCATCCGCAGGGCAAGCATGTCTTCCTGGGGTTAGATCATTGCTACATAGATACATAGAGACATGCATATCAGGGTGCTGATGTCAGTTCCAGGATTGCCACCATGGGCCACAAGACCATTCCTTGGGCTCCCTGCCAGGCCCTCTTTTTTTTTTTTTTTTTTAATTTAATTTTAATTTTATTAATTTATTCAGATTACAACTCAATTGCCATCCCCATCACTTGCATCCTCCCATTCCTCCCTCCCTCCTGCTTTCACCCTCTCCCCTCCCCTAGGTCTGAGACCGAGGGGGACCTCCTCCCCCACTATAAGGTCATAGGCTGTGAAGTCTCACCTTGGTAGCCTGCCACACCCTCTTCTTGGCATGCGTCTTCTCTGAAGTTGAGCTCTTGGCCTTGGTTCTCCTGGTTTTCTTTGGGTCTCATTTCTCCTCTTCTGTGTTTGTGTTTGGGGGTGTTTATTCTAAGTATTTCCAGAGCACGTAAGTGATTTGGTGGGAGCATCTGAAGATGCACACGTATACTCCGATTCCAGCGGCTTCCCTCTGGTGCCTTAGGATTTGCCTTCCCTTGGTGGGAATTTAAGTTTTCAAAGTTTAGCTTTGTGTGACACCGCGGGGACCCAGCCATTAAAGGCGAACATAAGGAGCAGGTGCGGCAGGGAAATGGCACACTCCTCTTGTTCATGTGCTTTTCTTGAGACAGGGTCTTGCTATGTATGTGCATAGTGTGGCCTTGAATTCAGCCTCCCAAGATTGTGAGCCACCACGTGCAGCTCTGTACAGTTTAATGGAGAGAATAAAATGGGGAGTAAAATGGGGAGATGTTGCTTAACCTTGTGGGACTTTAGGAAACTTGGAAATAATGGAGTAATAATGCAATGCCTGAATCGTGTGGAAACTGAGGGCAGATTTCGTGGATAGAAGCACTCCTGTCCTCTCCTGCAGTGTTGACTGGGTCCGCTGCTCATCAGAGAGCATCTGTAGCTTGTTTACTTTGACTTTCCTTCTACAAGCCTCCCTAATGTGGCCAGGCTGCATTCCTTCTTGAAACCCCATCTGGTCTTCAAGCTTTGCAGGTCCTTGGATCTGAATACTGCAGAGCATTACATTTCAATAAACCAAACGCCCTGCGTGAACAAAGATGGTGGTTGGGCCCAGGTTGCAGTATGCTTTCAGTGGTGACACCAAGGTGTCCTGCAGGATGGGACAGCTGAAAACATCCAGGGTGAACATGGTACTCAGTCTTCTCAGGAGGATTTGATCGTTGCCATCATGGCATTAGTCAGTTTGGACTCCCATTTTAAAAAATATGGCAGTCTGGGTCCTGGTAATACAGCTTTTCTGGCTTGCAGATGGCCATATCCGTGCTCTTCCGATTTTTCCTCACTTCCTTCCCAGGAGGTGTGAGGTGGTGGTGGTGGAACATTCTGGTGCCTCCCTTCCTTCGAGGTCATAGACCCTGTTGGGTCAGAGTATCACCCTTGATGACCTTACTTAACCTTAATTGCTTTAATTACTTTAGGGGCCCCATCTTCAAATGCAGCCACATGAAATTAGAATTTCAGTTTGAGAGGAGTGGGGATGCAAATATTCAGTCCATAATGATCACTTACTTGTTAACATTTGTTTATCCAGAAGGATAGAAATGTTAAAGGGATGTGTGTTGGGTTATAATAAAGACCTTTCTTATGCCAGATGTTACCGAAAACTTGTGTATACACCATTATGTTTAGTTATTATGATAATATCTCATTTGAGTGTCTCTGTGACCATAGAAGGTAAGTACCATTTGTGTCTAAGCACAAGGCTTAGATAAGTTAGGTAATTTAATAATTATGAAATTACCAGTACAGGTACAGGCTGGAACGAGATTGTGCCCTTGTCATGTGAACTGTGTCACGCACCGATTATGATACTTGCAACATAACTGTCTAAACGTCACACACAGGTCAATCAAAATAAGGCCTAGGGCTCACTCAAGGCAGAGTCATATGGACAGGGTCTGGAATCCATCATAATATTTCTTTGTTCTGTTGGTGTCAGCACTATCCAGCCTGTGAGTTAAGGACTCACCTTTATCCCAGCCTCCACTCTGGAACTCACCATGACCCCCATGAGGCTGAAGCCTTACTTCCAGGAGTGCTTCATGTATAGCTCATGTACTACACATGTTGAATGATGGAATTACTCATCCCTTGGAGTCACCAGGCCCTCTTAGCATCAGTGTAATCACTTATAAGTGAGGCCTAATGCCTATTGCTGCTATTTGTCTGAAGATTATGTAGAGGAATTAAACAGCTAATTGATTCTTCTTCCCTCTTTCCTACTGAGTCTATATGAATCTAGGCAAATAGAAAAATGGCTTAATGTTGGCCTTCTTTGCTAGAGATCCTCCTATTAAAATATCTTCCATATTTTCTACTGGTCAAAAACTAATTCTGTATGGAATTATCTTAAAAATTGAGATCATGAATGGTAGAGTTTATTTATCATTTATGGTTTGTCCTAAATTCTTATAATGCTAGACATAATTCTTCTTTCTTACTTTGGTAAAGAACGTACACAAAAAGGAAAAGAAGTTAAGTCGATGAAGGAGACTCCCTGAGAGGCAACAAGCCAGATCGCGCCATGGCGTGTGTACTGGGAGAAGGGCAGACATGAGGGAAGAGCGCGGGACATGTTTGGGGCAGTTCTTCGCTGCAGTAGTAGTTGTAGCAGTTATAAAAATACTCAGTTGAATTTCATAACTATTCCTAAATTAAATGTCTTTGGTAGTTTAGTCGACATTTAGTATCCTAAGCTAAATGTCTTTAGTAATTTTCTTCCATAGGAAAAAAAATCATTATTTCATTTTCTTTTCTATAAATTGTTTTTTTTTTTTACTCTTTTAAAAGACCTCACATTTTAAGATATTTTTTCTTAATAATCATATGGCTAAGTGCTTTAGTACAGCAAGTTGAAATGTTTTTAGTTGCTTTATGTGTTTACTTTTATCTGCTGTGTGTTTGTGTTTGTGTGTGTGTGTGTGTGCACACACACAGGCACAAATGCACACACACATTATCAGAACTTGATTCTCCCCTGCCACCTTGTAGTTTTCCTCACATTGGGACATTTTTATATGTAAATGAACAGTGGCTATACAATGTGTGACCTTAATTCATAGGGTTCTTGTGTAGATTGTGAACCCTTCCAATGACCTTCATAATGTCATTGCCCATATCTAAGAAATGGTATTTTTCCACTATGTGTACATGAACATGTTTATATATTATATGTATATTTATTTCTAATATGTGCATATATATGTATGTGTACATGTATGTATATGCATACAAACTCCATTTTGCAGCCCATCAGATGCAAGGCAGACACACATCTGGCTTCTATCAGTTAGGGAGTAGCTTTAAGCACATCCTGTTAAATTGTGTGTTCCCAATTGTGTGTTTCCCCCCACAGTTATGTTCTTGATTGGACCACAAATTTTTCCATAATGCTATACTTTAAAAAATAGTACATTGTACTCTTTATTCATAATCATCAGCAACGCCTACACCAGCCTTCCTTAGGAAAAATATTTTAAACATGACACATGACGGAGGTTGTATTCTGGTTCTGGAAAGAGACATCGGGTACATCTATGCCGGCTAGTCACCGTGGTGGAGCTGATTTGCTTCCTTATCTCTGCATAGGAAATATAGCCAGTGTTGCTAGCTCTCTCCTGGCTCCCTCGTGTCTAGAACATGCTAGCATTGCTTCCAGAACGGCTTCAAATCCGTTGCTTCCAAAGCAAATCAGACTGCTAGTGTCAACATTAAAATTAGTTTGCTTTTTATCTTGATATTTCCACTAATAAAGGGTTGAGAGACACAGAAGAAAACTCCTTTCAGAATAAGAAAATAAGTGGTCCGTGTGTCTTCTTCAGGGCATTTTACTGGCAGCATGTTTCATGATTCAACTTTAACTGCTAAGGGCTTAGAATCAGGGATCCATAACCCATCTTTTTGTTGTTGTTGTTGTTGCTGCCTCATTTTGTTTTCTAGTTGTAGCATAATTATGATGAGGCTTGAAGTTTATGTCCTCAAAGGTATACATCACCAGTGGTCACATGGAATCCTTGATTCACTGAGTATCAGAGAGATAATAAAATAAAACAAGCCCACAATATATAACAATGGTGACAGCTTTCTTAATAGGGGTAGTGTAATAGAGTGACTTGTCCACCTGACAGAGTGTACAGTCACCTGGGTGATGGGTCTCTGCTGTGGGGCTTATCTTATTTCCTATGACTGACGTGGGAAGACCCATCTTGATTGTGGGCAGGACCATTCCCTGCAGTCTCCTGCTAATGGACACAGTGTGAGCAGTTGTGTCAGGATCCTGCTGCCTTGCCTCCCCTGCCTTGGGGAACTGCACTTTGACCTGTAAGCTACAATAAATGCTTTCTCCCTTGAGTTTTGTGAGGTTTTTATCACAGCAACAGAAAAGAAACTAATACAGGGTACAGAACACTGAACACTCTATGGAAGGCCGCAGGGTTGCCTCAGGAAAACGCTTGTGTTTTCAACTAATGAGTGTGTTTTTCCTCCTCCAGGTGGAAGGAGAGACTGTAGGAAAGTACAACAAGAGGCATCGTGTTGCTCCAGTGACTTGGAACTGGAGAGGAGGCAAGATGCTGGCATAGCTGTCGCCCTGAGAACCTGCTATGCCAACATATTGCCATCTCTCCTGTCTGACAGCAGCTTGGCCACCTACGTGCCCGTCCTCCGAGTCTTGCTACAACCGACACACAACATGAGGGGTTTCGTGACTTGATATGCCTCACCCTGACTTCTCTCCAGTCATGTACCAAGTCACCCACTCCATTGTAGCCACACCAGCCTTTGGGGGCTGTTCCTGCCTCTTCACTCTCCTGCCTTTGATTATTATCTGGGTCTCAGTGGAGAACTCTTTCCTAGTGGCACTATCTATAGAAGCTTCCATGTACCTAGCCACCGCTCACCTCATGACCCTGCTCTGTCTCTTCAGAAACCTGAACATGGTTGTTTGCTTGTTCGCTGCCTTATTTCCTGTACCAGATGATGAGTCCTGTAAGGGACACCAGTCTTCACTTATTCACTGGCTCCCTAGACCCTGGCATTTGTAAGTCCTCAGTTCATGTTTCTGAAGCTCCACCCTTGAACTTATTGTGCAATAGAGGTGTCAGATAATTAGATTTTATCATGCCGTGAATGGCTCTGACGAAACACTGGTTTATAAGTAACAAAAAGTAAACAAGTAATATTGATCTCTACGCCTGCAAACCTAACATCTTAAAGCAGTCACAATGAAGTTATCGTCCAACTCGGAGAAGACAAAATACTGTATTAAGAAGTCATCATATTCCAAATAAAATTATTTTCCAGACTCACCGTGGGTGTTACTTCTGTGTTCTTAGTTAAGCCACAATTTTCTCTGTTTCAAGATAGGACTGACCCCACAGGATCCTCGAAGTAAAGTTAGTGCAGTGAGTCTTATTCATGTCTAAATGTTTTTATCTAGAAATTTTATGATGTGTTCATATTGGTAAAAATGCCATGTGTCTTAATTATTTTACTGCCCAGAAGTCTTCTCTTTTCTTAGAAGCAGGTGACCTTAAATGTAAATTCCAGATCTGCGTCCATCAAGGCATAGAAATGTTGAAACCAAACAGTTGTTATCATAAATCTCAAATGTTTCTTCTGGTTCCTTCACACTTCCTCATTTCTGGAGTCACTCATTGTCTACGAGCCTGTAGCTCTTATGCGTCCACTATCTCAGTAGAATAAGAATATTTTATATTTTACAACATTAAAGTTTTAGTAGGGAGTTGTGCTTTTAATGCACTAGATATTACATAAACTTGATGCTTTTCCAAGAAAGGCAATCCCTTTTCTTGGCTGGGTGTCGTAGCTACTGAAACCAGAAAACATTCATTATCCAGAACCCTCTCTTGCTCATGCCTCAGAGAGTACTCGGAACAAAGCCTTAACTTACCGAGTGGGCAGCTCAAAGCTGTGGCAAATCAGTCTACCTTTTTTTTTAAGTAAATGTTCTGTTTACAAAAAGGTAAACATTTGCAAGGCAATATGATAGTTACGTTACTTCAAAATGTTAGGTACTTTTCTGATTTTAGGAATCTACAGGTTTGATTCTCTTAGTACTGTGTGAATTTGTCACCTTGTTTTGTTCTTTCAGTTCTAGAAATAAAGATACAGAACACAATAGCCACCAACCCTGATAGGTCTTTATAAACATTACACTGTCCATGAAGACTTTGTAGAACACAATTACCAGCTGAAACCTGACAGCCATGTTGCTTTGTTCGTTTACTATTTTGAGGGGGGAAATGTGGAGGAATCAGTAGACCAGAACTTACAGCTCATTGTAAGAACTGAGAGTTTAAAAATGAATCCACCCGCACTTAGTTATTAAACGTTGTTGGGGCTGGGGTTGTTTTGCCTTTTCCAGAGTTCTGACTGCATCAGCTGTCGACATAGCCACTGCCCTCCTGACCTCAGTGTAGCTGATAAGCTGGGTTTCCAGTGGAAATGAGCCTGCAGTTTAGACAAGCCTTCCTCATTTGAAGGGGCTGATTGTAATTTATAAACACCTGGGCTCCTTTGTATGGCAAATGAACCATCATGGATGGGGGCTTCGTACAAAGAAACATCAAAGAGATGCTAGCCAGCGGCTCTTAACATGTTCTGGTAGTGACACTGCATTTTTAGTCACCCAAAGAATTTGTTTTGAAATGCAGATTCCAAAACCATCCGCCAGAGACCTGGATTTAATTAATGTGTTCACTGAGACTTAAGAATCTTCGTTTTGGGTGAAGGTCCTTGTTGATTTGGATTCTATTTGAGAAGGCACCATCTTTTGAAAACTCTCAACCTAAGTCCTAAAGTCACAGGGCAAGTACTTAAAAACGTACAGTTTTCAGGATGGAAGTTGGCCACCGCCATGAAAAGAGTCAGCTTTCCCACTGTGTCTTTGCTTATGAAAACTGGAACAATGCTTTTTGATAGTGTTCTGTCCTCTGAGGTCACTTATATAAACAGCCCATATAAATGCACTCTGGAGCGTTGCACCCTGGGCTGCCACAGCGCTTCTGTACAGGTGCTTTTAACTCCTATCATCTTTGCTCCGGGGGCTCACATTACAACTTCCAACTTGTTTTATTTTCCTTGCTGATTGACATAATGTTGACCCAAATCTTTCACCTCTAAATAGTCTCTCTTCTGTAGGATTTCTGTCAAAATGTAAATGATACATGAACTCCTTGAGGCTACAGATGAGCTTTAATTATGCAGAAGGAGAATTTCCAAGATTTATAGGACTCTTAACAGTTGTAAATCTTTCTGTAACCCAAGGGGGTCATAGCTTAATTGATCTATTTCTTAAGTCCATGTTTTTGTGAATACTTTTTATAAATTAGGACATCCTTTCATTTGGGAGCAGTGTTGTGTAATAGAGCTTCAGATTGAAAAGCAGAAAGATTTAGGCAGGCCCCAGCCCTGTCATTTTCTTGCACTAGTCATGATTTGAGGCAGATCATTTAATTGACTTCCTTAATTGTACAGCAGGTAACGGTATGAAAGATTATGTGAAAAAGAAAAATAACAGCTGTAAAAACTACATATCAAGATGGAAGATAATCTATAAAAAGAGACTAGTTACAGATTTTGGTAGGAATTAATTTTATTTAAAAATTTTTCAAAACCATCAGAATGGTTCCGCATATAAAAGCCTTTTCTGCCAAGCCTGACAACCTATGTTTGACCTCCAAGACTCACGACTGAAGGAGAAAAGCAATTTTCTCTGGTTGTCCTCTGATCTCCACATTCCCACTGAGATGGATGTACAGTGCGCGCATGCACACGCGTGCATGCACTCACAGATGTAATTAGATTTTTTCAATGTCTTATTACTTTGTACTATTTTTCGATTCAATAAAAGAAAAAAAGTAGAGTTCTGAGTCAAAGGCAAATAACTCTGTTTTTGTTCAATATGAAGTACTTCTTTTCTACTTTGTCCATGAAAAATGCTGTTGAAAACCATGAAATTAGGAAATAAGATGTGACTCAGTAGTAGTGTGCCAGGGGTTCACTCCCCAGCACTGTAAATAAATAAAAACAAACAAAAATGCTCAAGCAGAGTGAGGCCATGTATGCATAGAAGGAGTACTCGTCAGGCAGAGGCAGGAAAATCATTATTTGAACGTCACTATGGGCTACATAAAAAGTTCAGAGCCACAGTGGAAGTGTAGCTCAGTGAAAGAGCACGTCCCTGATGCGCAAGGTCATAGGTACAACTCATGTCTGCACCAGAAATAGAAGGAAATCAAGAGTACCTCAATGATGTCTCGTGACTCACACTTGCTGTCTCACTGGCATGTGCAGTTCAAGTTGGGCAAGATGTAAAAAGAGTGCTGTGAAGGGTCAAGTGCTAAAACTAGAAACAAGATCTAAGTTGTTATTAATTTGAATATTGTTTATGTGGTTTTTATATTGTCTCCAACTCTTTTCTCCACCCCTTATAAAACTTTGCCCTGGAAATAGTTGAGATGTTAACAAACCCACTCTATTTTAGTCCTGTCCACAGGATATCCTAATTGATTACGTTTGGTGTGTAACAGGAAGGTCAGAATGCATTTGTACGGAGGCTCCTCTTGCCTCAGCTGTGCTCTTGAGAGGCACAGAGTAGACACCGCCAGCAAGGTTGGGAGTGTCCCCCACAGCAGTGCATCTCCTAAAGAACCAATACTCTCCAAAGCACAGAAAAGTGTCCCACTTTTAGTTTTCACTGAAACCTGCGCTGTGTTTTCATTCCTGTTAAACTATTTGAATGTCATAAGAGAAAAATACACACAGAGTTTCCTTTTTAAATGGAACTTTGCGTCAATGGTTTGAAAGTTAATTAAATTAAACAAAATGTTAAGAAATGTATGGTCAGTGAATATGACAGATGTTAGGAAAATATTGCTCAAACTTCGGGAAACTGAAGTTTTGGTAAATTTGTGCATTGAAAGAGCTGGGGAAAGCCTCAAGAAGAGCATACCAAAACTTTACCTAAAGTTTCTCCAGTGTGTGGTTCATTTTAAGATATGTGTATTATTTGTGCATGAAGGAATTTTTAAAGGGTTAATGTACTTTGCCTAAAAGTTATGCACACACTCAACATGCCCCCTGCCACACACGCACACACACACACACACACACACACACACACACACACACACACACACACAGTGTTGCTGTTAAGGGTTAATACCACTTCTCAGATCATAAGGAAAGTGTCTTAGCCAAAGCATTGTTGGAGCGTGATGAGCAAGTCCACATGAAGCTGACTAGTCCGTCTAGTTTGAATACTTCACTGAGTATTTGTACTTTTTTGGAGATAAGATGGTCTTCACTGTCAAACTAGCATTGTACATTGACAGAGGCACATGAGCTGCAATATGCAACAAAGCAGAAACTCTTTCTGTGTAGTCTAAATTTGCAACATCTTAGTTTATATGCAAAAAATGAACAACCCAGTAAGAGTTTTTGCATTATGATGCCCTTATACGTGCCATGAGACCCATGAATTAGATAGCATCAAAGACAGTTTGCCCAGACTTACACAAGAAGTCTAGAAATACCTACAGGGAGAATAATCAAATATGCATGAGGAATAAAAAAAAAAAAAAAGGGAAAATGGAGTGCCTGGGAAATGAGCCGTGCTTTGGCTTAATGATTTGCACACTTTGAAATGTCCTGTCTGATTGCTTAACTTTGCAGGAAAAAAAAATGAGTGGCTTGATCTACTGATTCCAAATTAATTAAACATAATAGACTTCAGAGAGTTAGCATGAAAATCTTTCATTTCACCTGTTGCTGGGCTGGGAGGCAGGGAGAGTCGTCGATATCCAACTCTGGCTTACTGGAAAGAAAGACTGCCCTTAAGAAAGGTTTAAAAAAATACAACTATTGTGATGAAGCATAATGATACAGTCTCCAGCTGAAAATGAAAAGAAATTTCCATTTTAAAATGATCGGGTTTTAGGTGACTATTTTCTAAACATTTCTTTAAATACCTTCCAAATAATCATGCTGTACTTATAATTGTTTTACGTTATGTAATTTTGCATATACATGTATATATGTATATGTGTATGTTGATGCTTGAACTAATTTTTTAAACTAAATTTAAAAGTTCTCTCGGTATTTTGAGAAGTGTGAAAACTTCACCTTGGGCTGGGGAGATGGACCAGTTGGGAAAATGCCGCTCAAACTTGAGGAACTGAGTTCATACCCATGGTCACATACACACAAAAGCCAGGTGGACAGCACCTGCCTGGGATTCCAGCATTGAAGAAGCAGAAACGGGAAGGTCAGCAGGCCTTCCCTGTCTGGCCTATGAATATATGAACTCCATGTTGAGTGAGACCCTCGCACAATGTATGGTGTCTCACAAAGTAAGGTGCAGAACAGGTGACTGAGGAACACTCTTGGTGTGAACTCATTGTCTCCGTGCCTCCCTTCACCCATATGGACATACAGAAGGAAAACCTTTGCGTAGCATCCTCCATGAGATAGACTTGTTCAGTCGTTCATCCAGAGTTATTACCCCGTTCTCATATAACAGGGACACAGCATCCTCCCACTGCTTTCAGCCCAGGGAAACAGATGGACAAGCTTCGTGAAAGCTTCATGAGGAGTTTGATTGTCATAATGTATGGAAATAAGAAAAATATAATCCAAGAAAGATACATTTTTTTTGTTTGGTAAGGTTGTAATTAGAGCAGCAAGGCTTGCATCATAATGTGTCTAGTCAGTATCTGATTGGCTACCAAACATTCTGTTTAACTTACAAAACCCTCCAAGGTTGGATATGGTGATGCACACATTTCATTCCAGCACTCAGAGGCAGAGACAGGCAGATCTCTGCGTTTGAGGTTCTACATAGCAAGTTTCAGGCCAGAGAGGGGGCCACGTATCTCATAAAAAAATATGTCCAATATGCACACATATGCATCTGAAACACTGCCGCCACTCCCTTGGATAGGCTCTCCAAAAGTGCTTTCTTATAGAAGCTACTTTAGTTTTATCTGTATAGTTTAAGGATCATATACTGTCTCGGGCGACGTTGAGGAGAAGGTGTGCAGTAGATGAACTCACAAGGCATGCAAGTAGAGGGTATCAGGCACCAAAGATGACATCTGTAAGGATACACTCCTCTCTCCACCTTTCTCTTTCTGTGTGCTATTACTCATTACTTCTCCATCCCCTTCCCTTGGAGAGTCTACTAATTGCATTGTCCTCTTTGGTTTTTCTTTCTTGTTCATGTTTGTTACTGTACCCTTCCAGACTATGTGTAAGATCTCCTCTCATCTTCAGTCCTCTCTGTAGATATCAGCAGACTCTCCATGTCTCCCAGTTTCACTTTTCAATATGGTAACTTGAGGAGGCCTGGCCTCTTCAGAGGCTGAACACATCAGGGTTTTTTTTAAGAATATGACCTTTGGTCATGCACTACTTCTAGTCCATGCATGTCAATTTTGACTGCTGGGGTCATAAGAATTGTGAGCAAAGAATGTCTGCTCGTTGGGCTGTGAGTCCTAACCATCACCACTTAGCAAATGCCACCACTATTCATGTACATTTAACATTTAGAATTAAACCCTCCAATTAAATATCCTAATTCTACTATGACTTCCACAGACTCTCAGATTATTTTGTTGATAGAATAATAATCCCAATTTTTGTCTTCCCCTTTCTTCTATTTTTAATGTATTTTATCACCCAAACTTCACACTTGTAAGACAGGATTGCTGATGATGTACAGACTCATTTTCTCTCTTACACTTCCCTAAAATAACCCACATGATTTCCCAGTTTTGTATGCTTACCTTTTCTTTTTACCATTCTTAACCTGATTACATTTTTGATAAATTATGTTAGAATAAAATGTAACGTTGCATCTTTTCATATCATGCCCAATCAGGAGGACATGTTCTTTTGACTAAAGCTACAGATGGAAATTTGCTCTGTGATTTACTAAGTGAACAAGCTAATGCACCTGTATAGAAGGAAAGGTTTTCCAGACAGCAGGCCTCATACTCAGTGAAAGTGACAATATTTTGAAATTGTGCTCTAATTCCTAGTAGCACTACACGTCTCATTAAGTCACACCATGAACACAGTGACTACACAGAATCAGACCTAAGTGTTCCCTTATTTTTGACTGTCTTTTCCTTTTAAACATAAGTTGATGGAATTTTAGAAATCAGTTTTGAACAGCAGCATTTTCTTTGGCCTTTCTCTGGCCTCTAGCTATTTTTTGTAATCCCTTGCTAGTGTGTTCTGGTATGTAGGTTTTATTCCTCACTCTTTTCAAAACATGATAAAATTATAAGAGACCCTAAAAGTTAATGACTTGTTCTTCCTCTTGGCAAGACTGAAAGGAATGATAACTCAGAAAAAAAAAACATGTAATCTAAAATCTGATTTCTAAGGGGTCAGATTTGTGCTGTCATGTTTCTGATCTCAACACAGTGGTTGAAATGACTGGAAGTATTTTCATTAAGTGAATAAAGATGTTTATGGACTTAAAAGAAACTCACTAACATGACTGTGACACAGTAAGTTGAAGAGAAAAAGACACACTTCTTTCAGGGGGAACACAAAGAAGAATTAATGATAACACTGCCTTCCAGAAAAGCCTCAAAATCAATTGTGTATCACACTCTAAAGCTAGAGCTTCCTACTTGAACAGGCTGCAAAAAATGGGCTGGTGAGATGGCCTAGCCAAGCCATCATGGCAACCCAAGTTCAATGCTTGGAACCCACATGAAGGTAGATGGAGAAAGCCAGCTCTTCTCTGACCTCCCCATCTGTCCCACACTTTTCCTACAGGCCCACACACTCTATGCATCTGCCTTTCGATGATGATGATGATGATGATGATGATGATGATGATGATGATGATGATGATGGTAAATATAAAAGAAATAAATGACTGCCAAAAATAGGTGGAAATACTCCACCTTGTCTAAGTATAGTGTTCTTCAATAGATTACATCCAATGCCCTCAATTTATTTAAGTCCCAAATGAGAAAGCAAGCTTGGTTGCCTTTCTTTTTCTTTGAGAGCCCTAAATTGCACACATGACAATAAATTAATTTCTTTGTCTATTATTTTTCTGACTTAAAGAACACATCCAGCAGTCATGGCACTGTAAACTAAACATCATGAGTTATTGCTGTGACTACCTTAATTATATACTATACACAAATCAGATACCACATGGAGAAGCCAAGATAAACAAGACATTTTTCACACCAGCGGTTTGAGACAATTTTATGTTGGAGAATGCTTACATCTTAAAAAACTCTTTTCATTAGCTTACTTGTATATGATCTGGGGGTGAAGCCCTTTATTTCATGTTAGAAGAAAAGCATCTAGGCTTAACTTATGAAACCTTTGTTCTACTGTATCTGAGCCAATGGTCTTAATGATATACCTTCTGACAAACAAAATTACAAATCATCTAAAGTCCAATGTAAAAGTTTTAGACTTTCAGAATAGTTACCACTGCATTCCCGAACTCCCCCCAAAAGGTGGATTCTTTTTTTTAATTAGTTAATTTTTATGTATATGAGGGCTCTGTCTGCATGAATGCCTACAGGCCAGACAAGAGCATTGGATACCATTATACATGGTTATGAGATTTCATGTGGTTGCTGGGAATTGGTCTCAGGACCTCTAGAAGAGCAGGCATCACTGTTAACCACTGAGCTGGTTTTCCAGCTCCCTCACTGCCTTTCTTTGAAAAAGTGATTGTTCCTGTGCTTCAACAAATTACAATGCTTTGTATTTATCACCTTTCATGTTAGTGGTTCTAGGGATGGAACCCAGTGAGTTGTACATGCCAGGCAGGTATCTTACCACTGAGCTACAATCCTAGCACCCCCTTTCTAGCACCCACCTCTCTCACATACACGTGGGTATCTTTTCTCCCTGGCATATGGATTTCTATGTATGAATAGATATGTCAATATATTCCTTAAAATGAGGAGAATGGGTGGTAACAGATGCTTGTACTCTCAGGTAGAGGCAAGAAAATCCAGTATTTAAGCCCTACCTCAGCTACCCGGTGACTTGGAGGCCATCCTAGGCTACATAAGACTTTGTCTCAGAAGAGTTTCTATCTAAGTATTTAATATTTAATACCAGTCATTGCAGTCAACTTCCCACTTTACTTCTTTATTTCATGTAGTGTGTGTGTGTGTGTGTGTGTGTGTGTGTGTGTGTGTGTGTGTGCACCCATTCCAGGCTGGCCTTTGTCTTCCTGTCTCAGCCTTCCAAGTAATGTTTTAAAGAGCATGTACCTCAGTGCCAAGCCTCTACTTCTGCAAGTTATTGTCTTTGAAAATTTTATTATCTTCTTTGTGTGCAAATTATAGATATTGATGATTAAACAAACAAACAAACAAACAAATAAAAACAGAAACAATTCTGAGGCCTGAGGAACAAGTATAACTAATCATGAAAGTTATCAGTACACCTCCATCTAGAAGTTGGCTTATTTCAGAGTAATCTTAATCTTGTTCTGACCTTCAGGATGGATGCTATGAACAGGAAGCAGTTCCGTTTATATTCCTAAGGCAGATGAATGGCCCCATTATGAGCCTTACCTGTGTCTTCTACACAGTCACAGTGACAAAGAGGACATTTGTTTCCATGTGTAAGATTTTGTTAAGAACCTTTATTCTTGCCCCACAGAGTGGAACTATTACCATATAAGATGCTTATCGATGACACTGACCGCTTTCCAGCTTACTCTACCTGTGTCCCAATTACTGCCTGTTATTGGGTGTGTGTTACCATTTCTATGCCATCGTCTCTTGAATTTCAAGAGGGGCTACTCTGAACAACAGTCTTTAGAATGGACTCTTTCTTGCCTTTCTATGTGACTGGAGGTGCACAGATTGGGTTTCATTGCTTCCTAGGCCAGTCAAAGTAAATCTGACACTGACAGATGGATGGCATCAAGCAAGGATGCCTTCAGGAAGTTGATCATGAAGATAAATTGGCCCAATGTCAATAAATGTAATTAAGCCCAGAATAAAACGAACTTGAATTTAAATAAATATGTTCAGCACTTCCCTCTGCAAACTTCAGTCACAGGTTTGTAGTGGTTACAATGGCATTTACAGAGCTAGTATTCCACCTTACTGGTTCTTTTTAAGTGTTTAAGTTGTTGTGACTCTTCTTGCTTTCATTTGTCTTTGCTTGCATGGAATAGTGCATCGTGTAGGTGAGAAAGCAATTCTCTTAGGTCACAACAGTCCCTGGTGTCCAAATGCACCCAGGATCTTGGGATAATGGTAGGAAGGTCTTCGGGACAGGTTCTCATCTGATCTTTTGATAACACTTGCATGATCTCAGCATATGTGTTGACCATTTTAGGTCATGGCCTCCACTCCAGTCAGCCTTTGTCCTGGCTGCTGACTGTGCCAAGAAAAAGGTGTGACCAGATAGATAGTCAGACTTCATTGCTCAGCCAACTCACTAATCTCTGGGCCAGGTCGGGCACTGGTCTTGCAATCTGATTTCTAGTGGTCACACAAGTGTGCAGTATTGATTTCAGGTGACTCTATTACTTAGTAATTACGTAAAGCCTTGAAAAATGCAGCCTAGATTAAGAAAGCAAAGAGCAAAGGTCAGCACTCTCTAATACTTTGTCTTCTGGTGTATTTTCTCTCTTTGTTCTACGAATGAATGAAGAGAACTAAGTTCTTTCACAAATCTCACATTAACGAATCCCGAATGTGGCAGAGTCCTCAGAGGTTCCAGTAATTTCTCTGTGGTTGTCTCTCTTAATCCCTTAAACATTTCTTGGGGAAAGAAAGAAGTTACACAAGTAGGAATTTTGTTTAGTCCCCCACCAAGAGAGAGAGAGAAAGAGGGAGAGGGAGGGGAGGGAGGGAGGCGGGGAGAGAGAGAAAGAGAACTTCTTAGGATTCAAGAATTAAACACAAGTGAGGGGGCAGGAGGGAGGGAATCTGAAAGAGGGGGAGTAAATATTAAATTGCCAATACTAGGCAATGCATAGGTGTTATCTACTCTATATGATTGCCAAATCACAAGAATGCTTCTTTTTGTAAAATTAAAGCCTTATTAAATTGAACAGATTTTCCAAGCATCCTAGTGGATTTCAGGCTGCATTTTGAGTCAATGTAAGAGCCAATAATTTTCTGAAGCATTGCTATGTTTCAGAAGGAAAATAAAATGTATCCATCCCAGTGTAAAGTTTGCTATCTACTTTTTTCTCAGGGAAATTGCCATAATCTATGAGAGTCCCACCTAGGATGCCTGCCAACCTTATGCCAGAAGAGCAGTATTCATTTATGCTGACTCTCCTAAGAGAAATGTGTTCCCTTGTGTTATCTGGTCTGCTGGCTTTAAATGTACCCCCCCCCCCATCCTTAGTTCTGAATCCCTCTTGGCAATCAGAGCCACTTTCATCCTTCATATGGCACTACAAATCTTCCTGAGTCTGATCCAGGCCCTCTAGTTAGTGGTACACACTAACTAGATTTCCTTGATTTCTATTTAATAATTTCTGGATTTTCTCCTGCCATCTATTGAAAGAGATTAATGGATGTATTACCAAATAGAACAATAGAACTTTCTTACCTGCACTCTTGATTACCCCTGTGTGTGAAGTAGATATTTTTACTTGTTGTTGTTGCTATTTGTTTGTTTGTTTGTTTTCAGATTTGTACACATCCACATAGCTGTATTGAGACTAAAATCATTCTTCCTGTATCAGTTTACATTTGACCTCTACTCTTAGCCCCTTGCACTAGATTAATTAATACTTAATTGGTAGCTGTGCTGTTTTATATAACCCTGTAAAGTATGAAGCACTGTAGAAAAGTGAAAGACCTTAGGATTCATGGATTTTCATTCTACCTTTGGTATAATTGCTTCTACTGTGTTTGGCTAGTAATCCTGTCTAGTAACATGCTGAGATATTCCATTTCCCAAATGTTAGGGTTTCTTCTTGGTTCTTTGTTAAAGATTACTTTATCTATATTATATGTAGGAGTGTTTTATATATAAATACACACACACACACACAGACACATGAGACATGCCTTTAGAGGTCAGAAGGGAGCAACAGATCCCCTGAAGTGGAGTTGCAAATACTTGCTGGAAAATGAACCTATGACCTCTGCAAGAGCAACAAGTGCTCTTAACCACCAGGCCATCTCTCTGGCCCCTCTCTTTGGCTCTTATGAGTTAGTTTCCATTCCTCTTTTCATTGTGCATATACCTAATTTCTTCTCTGTCCTTGAGCATATGAAGTATATTTGCAAAAGCTATTTTGACATTGCAGCCTACCAAGTTCATGGTTCTTCTGCACAGCCAATTAGCTAATTCATCTTCTGATTGCAGGGCATATTTTATTTTTATCACACCTATAGTAATCTTTAATATGCCAGGCATTTAATAATAAACTGTAGTTTGATGTTTTGTGTGCAGAATTTTACATTGTAATAGAACGTTAACTCTTGGTTCTGTAGGCAGCTATGCTAGCTGAGTATCTCTGATTCTGTACAGTATTGCTCTTAAGCCCTTTTAGAATAGGTTTAGCGTAGGTTTTACCTTAGGAGTTAGTTCTACATTTATAATTTTGTTGGGGGAATCTTTCCAGAATGTTCTACATAATCAGGAAGATGTATTCCCTCTGGCTGGTGGGAATTTGAGAAAACTCCAGATTGACTATGTTTGTCTTAAAGTTGCCCTGAATTTTTTTTTCCTTTGGATGTTGCATTTGCCGGGCTTTGTAAGCCTTCCCTGATGCATTACCATCCATCAGAGAACCAGGGAGGCTTTCAGGGAGGTGTCTGGAACAATCCAGTCAGCCCCCCACTCATTGGGTAGGCTGCCTTACAAGTTTAAATGGTTTACTTTCTAAGCTCCAATCCCTACCTTTTCCATTCAGTTAGTCGGCTGATGGAGGGTTCTCCTCCTGGCACCACAGCTGAGGAAGTTCCCCAGCAGAAAGCCTCCTGGCTTGCACCTCTCTGGATTTTTGCCCTGTGCTGGCTATTACGCAGTACCTGAAAGTAGATATGTCCTGTATTTTGTCTAGTTCCACAACTGTTTATAGTGGGAATAGAATTTCTGACCTTGTCAGTTCCTCATGACTGACAAGATAGAGTACCAACTGATTGTTTGAAACCACAACTTAGCTTTTCTAATCAGTGTGTGTGTGTGTGTGTGTGTGTGTGTGTGTGTGTTTACATTTCCACTTAAAAGGGCAATCACATTTTCGTAAGATTTACTTGCCAATCGCATTATAATAATTAGAAGTAGCATTATATGTATCCTGTTAGTGATACACACAGTATTTGGGTTTAATGTCTTCACATCTGAGTTTCTGTATTTGTGCACAGGGATGACAGTAGCACTTACTTCACAAGGTATTGGTTTGGATGATATGAATGAAAACTTACAATTACTTTATACTTATATTACTAAGTACACTTATATATCAAGTATTAATTAAGTAATTTGGTCAGGCATGATGTACGGTCTACTATGAAAAAGAAGGCCATGTCATTAAACACTGAATCCATGTCTCCTTTCTTCAAACAAAATATTGATCACTTAAAAATGAAAAGCAAAGGTCTCCAATCCTGCTGCCACTTAAATTTTTTTCTGTGTAGTGATCAAATTTTTGTTCATACCCCGTCTTTTCCAATTCTTTTTACAAAGATTGAAATGTAACTTCTACTCATAATATTCTTGAAAGTTCTAATCATCAACACCACTAATAATGTCCATATTATTAACTCTAAAATGCATTCAAGCACTTCTGCCCATGTACCAGCATTCTTACTTAGTGCCTGGCTTTCCCCCCCTCAGCCCCCCTGCTTCACTCTGTGCTCTTCTACCTGGGCTTCCAACAGTGATGCTTTCTGGTGCTCCTCATCGGCTAGTTGCACTTCTTGTTCTGTGCATGGAGCTTTACACCCAAGGAGCTCAATGACTTTGGAAAGAAAAGAATGTTCCCAAGTATTCTGGAATATTTTAATTTTTAATATGCTGTGTAATTTGCTTGTTTACTATTTCCACCCTCTTGTTCCATCTAATCTAATTAAATTCCATTTTAGAGAGCCCCATGTCTGGATCGCTGAAAAGACCTGGAACAGAACCAAGAACATAACTAATCAATAAAAGTTTGTTGCATGGATTAAAATTGTGAGGACCAAGTGCAGATTGTATGATTTCTAGGTCCTTATTCTTTCGGAATGATATTCACTGAATAAATGGAAATAAAATAGACTTCATCTTAATTGTAGCTGTGATTGAGTAATAGGGGATGCTACAAAATATGTGGAAACTCACCACTGATAGCTCAGTGGGAAGACTGCTATACTCTATCAATAATCAATCACAAATAACATAATAGCATTATTGAGCATGGGCCGTGTACCACATTATGCTCAGAATATTAAGTAGATTATCTTAGATATTATGATCATTCAATGAGATACTACTATTATCTTTGTGCTAACACTGATACGACTGAGACACAGGGAAATTAAAAGCTTGCCCAAGACTGCTTGTAAGACAGTAATACCAGTAAAATTCAAACTGTACCTATCACATACTATGGCTGACAGATTTATACATCATGTTAAATTTTTTAAGTAAAGAGTGGTGGCCTTTATTTTCACTGTGTGATTGCCATTCTTGGCCTAAATCAATGCGACTGAAAGCTGATGATGATGTGCAGTGTGTGTGTGTGTGTGTGTGTGTGTAAGACATTTTAGCTTATTTGCCCTCATTGATCACATATGAAATACTAATTATTTAGTTTAAAAGTACGTGCACACTGTTTTTAATTTTGAAATGATTACAAATTTTAAACATACAGAAAATAGAGCTTTCTTTTCAAAACCACTTAACTGAGAGGCACTGGGGGCGACGTTTCGATGGTACTATGTACGCATTTGTTGCCATAAGGACATCTCCACCATTTGGCCACAATGAATCACCAAATTCAGAACGTGGCAGTGACACTGGACCATACAGTACCAGTCTTCATGTTTAGGTTTACCTATCTAGTCCCAGGGATGCCCTCAATAGCAATTGAGGAATGAATAGCTTTGAGTAAGGACAGTACATATGACACGTATATGAATATGATTGGAAGTGCCCAAGATGGGCAGAGATAGGATATGATTAGCCACAGCAGCCCCCAAAGGGAGACCAGATAACAGTGGCCAGAAAACAAGTAAATATCTGTCAGTGTTGTCCAAGCCAGAAAGCAAATATGTTAACTAGAAAGGCTCTTGATATGTGTTAAAGAGACTAGTGATCATTCTGGAAACAATTCGTTTCACCTATTAATGTATCAATTGTATGGTATCACCTGGTTTCATAATGCTAAAAGGTTATTGTTTCACTTGCCCATTGAGGAGCTGACACTAGACTCTGGTTAACCTATATTATACTGCCATCTTTTGGTTGAATTTAAATGCCTTCCTCACTAACCGGAACTATTTTTGATATATTTTAAACACCAAGAGCACCACAATTTTAATAAAAATATTATACTTTTAGACAAAAGGTAATGATTTTTAAAACTCATGGAAATACAGAGTGAAATACACACCCACACATACATATATATATACAATAAATTAGCTTAAGTTCATATAAAATTATACTAGCTAAAGACAGACTGCCATCATTAATTCTGCATTTTTGTCATACTGAGTTATACTTAGCATCAGCCTTTTCTGCCTCACAACACTTCACTACTGCTTCACTCTGGGTGCAGTGTAAGTATGCAACAAATTCTCCCAACAAAGTGCTTACACTAGGCAACTGGGCAAGTCCATTTTCAGGGCCCTGAATATCAGCTTTTTCCCATAGTGCCCATACTATCTGCATGTATAAGGTACTCAGTACCCATACATGGTCTGATTTCTCTAAATATGCCTGTTCATTAGTCACTTTGACACCAGTGGAGCCCTTCCAAGTCACTACTGTGCCTAAAACCACAAAGGAAACAGTGCTTTGGAGTAAGGGATATTTGAGATTCAGAAGAAAAGACAAAGTTTTTTAATGTGCAGAGTGGAAACAATAAAATATTACACAATCAAGTATCTTTCCCCAGTCGTACCAAGCAAGTGTGCTTTCCCTGCTGTGCCTATGTAACAATTAGTGATTCTGGGAGTGATTTGAAATAGTTACATGTGGGGGAATATTTTTGAAATATTAACAATCTATATTTATTTTGGCCTAGATATAGCATCCTTTTAGGGTGATAATATTCTCTTACGTTATCGTCCATTTGGATTTTGATTTACGTAGCAAGACACTGTTTACAAAAATAAAGGAAATAAAGTGAAGACAAGAAAACTTCATTTGAACATGAACATGCACACATCATTCACCCACAAACACAAACAGTCAAAGGCCATCAGATCACATAAAACATAAAACCCAACATAGCTACATAACAAAAATCCCTTCACATATAAGCCTGTTGGGTAGTTTATAGGAAAAAATACACACAAAAGAGAGAATCATGCAAACATTAATCAAAGCAAAAGCACATATATTACAGAATATTAACAATTGCCAAGAATGAAGACCATTTGTAGCAGCATGGGCAGAAAAGGATATAATTATGGCATCTGAACTAAGGTATTTACAGAGACCCAAGCACCTCATATGTGGCAGCTGAAGATGCTGGTCTCAGAGTGGCAAGTGGTTGGGGAAGGACAGTAAGGAAATGAAAGGCTGGAGGGACCTGGTGCACAGCTACCATGCTGCGTTTCTATTGGAGCAAGGAGTGGTGTGGTGAACAGCAGGGTGACTTAAGCAGTAATGGATACTTCTGAAACCTTGAATAAGAGGATCTAGAATGTTCTTGCTGTAAAGAAAACAATAACTGAGAAGATAAATTTGTTCACCCTGATTCGATTACATATATTACATATGCCACATGGCACTCAACATATATTGTTCCTGTTTTATATGTATATTGGTATGGTAGCTGCTTTTCTCACAGTAGCAATGACTGACCAACGCAATTTAGCTGGAAACTTATTTTGGTTTACAGAGCAGAGTTTGGCATCCATCCTGGCAGGAAAGGGAGGGCAGTAGGGAAGCCTTGGTGGCAGGAGAGCTTGCAGCAGATCTCCATCACATCCTGACAGCTTAGAAACAGAGAAGGGGCTACGAGTGGAACCGTGCTACGACCCTCAAGGTCTCCTCCCGCTAGCTTATGTACATCAGATAGACTCTAAGTCTCAAAGGTTCCATATCCTCTCAAAACACTACCACCATCTGGGGAGCAGATGTCCAAACACAAGGGAGATGGGTCACACTCCAGCCATAAAAATGGGCTGAAACAAGTTAATTTTTAATATTAAGATGAATTATAAACTACTGAAAGTTAAATTTTATTTGGTAGAAAACGTATTTAATATAGAGTAATCTATGTGAAAGCCTTGGCTGTAAATCAAAGCCCTTTACCATTTTCTATTCTCTCCCTGGAGCTCCACATTAAAGATTTAAAGGTATAGATTAAAACTATTTAAATTCCATTATCTAGGTATGAGACAATAAAGGCTTTAAAGGTGTCTGTTTTTAGCACTTACTATTTCATCCAAAAACTATCTTCAGAAAAATAATCAAAGATATATGCTTATTATTTTATGGTAGGACACATTACCGTACTCAGTGTATGTTTACTAACATTTACTATGAAAGTATAGGTAATAAAGGAACTAATTTGTTTTATATTTCTAAGAGGCTTTTAATTTGGGGGGGGGTTGTAAGTTAGGTAAATGAAATGTCTCGCTTAAGTTAGACCAAGATATTTTAAAGGTGTACAAAGTACCCTAGGGGTTCAGAAGAAAGAGAGGAGAGGGAGAGAGGGGCGCAGAAATATCTAAGGAGATATGGCCTCAGATAGGCCATGATCACTAAAGAAAAGCAGGCGATGCTTCAGAGAGACAAAGGATAATCAGCACACCAGCAAGTAGCTGTGTCTAGGGGTACTGAGTCTGTTAAGTACTAGCTGTGTTTAGGGGTACTGAGTCTTTTAGGTGCTAGCTGTGTTAAGAGGTATGTCTGTTTGAATAGCAATGGCCCCCATAGACTCATGTGTTTGATGCTTGGCCCATAGGGAGTGGCACGATTAGGAGGTGTGGCCTTGTTGGAGTAGGTGTGGCCTTGTTGGAGGAAGAGTGTCACTGTGGGGCCAGGCTTTGAGGCCTCCTATGCTCAAGCTATGCCCAGTGTGGCACACAGCCTCCGGCTACCTGCAGATCAAGATGTAAAACGCTCAGCTTCTTCTCCAGCACCACGTCTGTCTGCGTGCATCCATGTTTCCTACCATAGCAACAGTGGGCTAAACGTCTGAACTGTAAGCCAGTTCCAATTAAATAGTTTTCTTTATAAGAGTTACCATTGCTATGGTGTTTTGTCACAGCAATAAAATCCTACCTAAGACAGGGTGTACCGAGTCTTTGACTTCCTCTGGAGCCACAGCTGTTCGGGGTCACACTAAGAAGAAGGTAAGCTGAGGTTGCTCAGGAGAACCTTGGCGCTGTGGAACTGGGTGTTTGTAACTCAAGAGGCATTCCTTTTGCAGAGCTGATCTTCCTAGTTCATTGCAGTCACAGCAAGCCTAGGGAAATGGACCATCCAACTGCCTTGTCTTGTCTCACAATCATTTTAGGGTTTACTGGTTTCGCATATTCACAGAGGACCCTACACAGTTGTAGCCATTGTATTGAACTTGTAAGCTGTTTATACTCTGCTATTGTCATGAGACTGTAACCACATCCTTTTGATTATTTTCATTCTTGTTTTGTAAGCTAAAATATTATATGTTAAGGTAATTGGATGAGATATAAGACAATCCAAGACTGTTGAGATAGATATATATATTTCAGATTAGTTTACCCAAATAGTTGTGCACACTTACAGTTCTACTTGAAGTTTCAAAGTTATCAGCCTGTGGATTTTGATGTTCGGCTGAGTGTGCTAGGCACTGCTGGGGCTGGGATAAATACTCTTCCATGAAATACCACAGCTTAAAAAAAAAAAAGCTTGCTCTCAATAACAGTACATTCCTAAGCCTGACTAAACATTGAACAGGTGCATTGTGTTAAGTGAAACTGTATACGTAATAAATAATGAGGGCAATAGAAGGTAAGATTGGATAACTGTAATTGTCTCAAGAAAAGTATACAGGGAGACCAGCTCTGTCGCTACTTCCTCAAACAGCCAGCACAATGGGGAAAGGAAAGGAAATGTTCCATAAAAACCTTGAAATGGGAACCAGAAAACCTAAGACATAAACTTGGGGAAATGACACACAAGGAAACGAAGGCAACAGAAAAGAACACTGTCCATCATACTCTGGGGTGCCTGAAAGGCAAACACTTCCTAGAACTGGAGTTTTACAAGGTGTGCTCAGAGATCCGCTGTGTGTGTGTCCGTCACCATGACTCGCAGTCAACTCCCTGAAACAGTACTGCTGCTGTTGGCTTTTCCTACTGTCTTCTCCCGAGAACCAAAATTGATGCTCTTCCAATCAAGAATGAACATAGAACGTTTACAGCTACTGAAAACTTGGCCAGTCTCATCAATCCAGCAGTGTCTAGCACACAGGAAAAGTTTCCTGCTCCCTCAGCAGTCTGTGAGCCGTCCCCAGTATGGAAGAGAGCATGCGCTGGCTGTTCTGCACGAGGTCCTTCAGCAGATCTTCACCCTCTTACAGACGCATGCTTCTCTGGGCGTTTGGAAGGAAAACAATATAGAAAACGTGCTAGCTGCGCTCCACCAACAGTTGGAATACGTGCAGTCACTAGCTGAACTAGAAGCGGACCGGCAGGGTGCTGGAAGAACCTTAGGTTACAGTGTGCAGAACCTTAGGTTACAAGTCAAAGCATACTTCAGGAGGATCCACAATTTCTTGGAAAGCCAGAGATACAGCAGCTGTGCCTGGATCATTGTCCAGGTAGAAATCAACCGATGTATGTTCTTTGTGTTCAGGCTTACAACATGGCTGAGCAAACAAGAACTAGTCCCCTGAACACGGTGAAGCAGGAGCCAAGTGTAGATTTTCAAAACGTGGGTTGGTGGCAGAGTGGGAGGAGATATATGAACATTCGTGTTTCCTTTTGGTGTAAAATGCCTGCATTGTTGTTTTGCTTCTGCGTGTGTCTAACTGTGTCTTAAGATTGCATTAATTGGCTGCAGTTATTTTCATTTTGCCATGCGATGTTATGCTTTCTACCAACTTTACATTATTTGAGAACTAAAATTAATTTACTAAATTAAATTATTGATTCTTCAATGGCTAAATGTTCATAAGATTTTGCAGTTGAATTGATGAGCTATGCCTTCAATGTAAATACAACATTCATTCCAATGAATTCCTTGTTTACCAGAAATTGTTACAGGCAAAAAAACTAGCATCAAATGTTGAATATTTCTGTTACAAGAGACATAATAGAAATTTAGCCAAATGACATGACCAATTTGCACAGGAATAAAAACAGACATAATCTCTCTCATTACAATAACAATAACAATAATAATAATAATAATACATATTACAACTAAATAACATGCTGTTTTAACCTATTAGCTAACACCTCAATGTATAATTTAGAAAAATGAATAGATTCAATAGAGTTCTGAGGAAGCAGGAAATTTTTCCTGTGTGCTAGACACTGCAGGATTGATTGATAAATGCTATTACAATTTGCTAGGTCAGCAGAAGTTAGTATAAGTCATGTTTACATAAGGGAACATGATTCTGTTGAAGAGAATGAACAGACTCTTTCTCTACAAAAGTACATGAAAAAAGATGTGTGTGTGTGTGTGTGTGTGTATATATGGTATATTTGGGAAAAACCATGAAATAACTTTAATATTTGTACTTATGGTCTGTACAGAATTAAAGAACACATCAGAAATAAATTACATTACAGCAATAAATTACTGCACTGTGGAGGAAGTGAAGGCAGACTTGGAGGGGCACACAGGCGAAGGAGAGTTTTTATTCTTGTTTCCGTGTGGTGAGTTTGAGTCACACGCATACAAATTAAGTAAGTTAAATGCATTTAGCTAGTTGGAATTATCAGAAATATCAGTGCAAGAGCCTTGCCCATGAACAGAGGTGCTAGCTGAAGAGGAAACGCGACTTAAGCAGCCTGCTCTTGGTTGGCAATGGCTGGGAGACGCGGGGCTGGGAGCAGGTCACGCCCTGCGGAGGGCCTCCTGCCTCAGAAAGGGACTGGTGGTGACAGGATTGCTTCTCTCCTAGCCAAGCCCTTTAAGAAGTCATCACAAAGCCATGTGGAGCAAGACGTCTGAAGGCCACTGGGACTAGGCAACTTTGCCACGTTATCCAGGTACAAACGACAAGGCGATGGACACGAGTCCCAGAGCTACTTCTACCTCACAGTTGTCGAATCATCTGCCATGAAAGTGACTGCTGGACATAGAGGCTTGATGGAAAACCAGACAATTCCAGTTTAGCTTAATTATTGCAAGTAACTGTTGGTAGATGCTTCTAGATTTGGCTTGAAATTAATGGGGAGAAGCTGAACGGGCTTCTGGCTGGGAAGCTGTCGCCACAGTGAAGCAATCGCCCCAACAGCTGAAAACACAGAAGCTAGTAGGCAGGGAAAAGGTCCTTGCTGAAGTCACTGTGAGGCCCAAGAAGGGGTCTGTTTACCTTTAAGTTCACAGATAGGTAATGGAGTCAGGGAAGGGAAAAAATATTTACCACACCTGACTGAAAATCCAGGTCGTTTTGTTCTCATGGTCTGGAAAGCTTTTGTTGCTGTTTTTCGACTTTAAACCAGGAAGTTTTAGAACCAAATCCATCATCTGACAATTACTCAGTTCTCTGAGCAACCTTGCTCAGAGGCACTTTCTGTTATTATCCATTTTTTTTTCTCCTCAGGTGAAAACAAGACTTAGAAGATGAAGTCATGCTTAAAATAAGACAGTGAACCCCAGATATAGCAGAAACCAGAGCAAAGAATCCATCCCAAGGTTGACTTGAGGCTCAAATACCTGTGCTGGTGCAATATTGCTGGAAAAATAATCATTTGTGATAATAATTATCTTCCAGCTTCTGTTATGGCCTCTGAATTCTGAATTAAAAAGAAGACATTTCTCCTCCTCTAGACACCCCTTTGTTCAAACTGAAAATTTGGATGCATTATGACAGGTGAGAAGTGGGAACAGTCATAGTTGTTATTATAGGAGAGTGCAGAGTAAGCCAGGCTTTAATCCGAGCACTCAGGAGATAAAGTCGGGTGGATCTCTCAGTTTGAGACCAATCTGGTCTACAGAGAGCATTCCAAGACAACCAGAGCTGCACAGAGAAACCCTGTCTCAGAAAAAAAAAGGGGAAGGAAGGAAGGAAAGACAGAAAAAAAGAAAGGAAGAAAGAAAGAAAGAAAGAAAAAGTGTTGTGTGAAACCATCTTTAGTTCTGAATAGCATTCAGTGAGAGAGAAAGAGAAATAGAGATGGAGGGAGAAAATTATCCATCTCGTGGTAAAATTGTGGAGACAGGTGATGACTCTAAAGTGTAACCTTCGCCCTGGATATGAAAGACATGGCCTGAGATTCTGTCTCTACTAAACAAAGGGTGTTATCCGAGTTGCTGTAGGCGATTGCTCTGCCAGGCTCTGTTTGGGCCATGAGAAAGCTGAATGGATCCATCAGACTTCTGAATCTTTCCCATTTCTTTTAACATGAGCTAGACAAAGAGTGCAACTGATGGCAAAGTAAAAGTGAAAGAAAGAAAAGGAGTCACATGGCTCCAACCAACTGCAAGGCAAAGAGTCGTCATGCCCAGGAGGAAAATGAACGTGATTAGTGAGCACAGAGCTTTGGTTCAGATCCATGCCATCTATAGTCAAGTGGCCAGATATTTACTTCCCCATCACAGTGGGGAAGGCATGGCCCCAGGATTGTGAGGCGTCTACCCACACCATTCACAGTCAAGAAGCAGAGGACAGACAGAAATGTAGTCAGGCTCTCAGACGTCACCTGATCCCAGCGATTCAAACTGTCTAGGAGATTTGGGGTTCTAGTTTTTACAACTTTCCAAAACAGCTCCACAGCTGATCACCTACGCCTATTGGAAACCACAAACGCACACCCTGACGTTCAGGGCTGCTCTCAAGTATTCCTGTATAATTCCTCCAAGTTCAGAATCTTAACATGGTACATAGTCTTCCTCACAGTGGCTGGACATGTCCCTGTGTGCTGTGGAGATAGAACGATGACAACAAAAGCTGACATTCAGGGACAGGAAAGAGAAACAGTGATTATTACAGCCCACTGTTGTGTGCTGACATAGGTAGGTACTTTTATGGGTTGTATTTTCATGAGTCTGGTGGTGATCCTGCTCTCGCTAGTGATAAATCTTCCATGTTTGCTTCTCCTTAATGGCGCTCTCTGGGACACTCCTCCTCATCTGTTACAATCTTTCTATGAGGAAATAGCGCCTCACACAAGCACTCTGTGTGCCTCGCCCTCTTTTTTCCTTTCCTTTTTTGGGGGCCACATTTTGAGATAAAATCACACTACACTAAGCTCACTCTGCAATCTAGGCAAAGCTTTGAACTTGAGATCCAGAACAGCTGGGATTATAGCTTCTGCCACCAAACCATTTAACTAATGTATCCAGCCAAATAAAGAATGGCTACAGTATATCTTTATGCATTTTCATTAATTCCCTTACACTTTGTTACTTTCATTAAATAATTTAGTATTTTAAAACTTTTGTATGAGCACAGGAGCACTGAAAAGAAAATGGACAAAATCTTATTAATGGGCATCAGGGCAGAAATTCTTTTTTTAAACTTAATTAAAATAGAATTACATCACTTTATCCCTCCTCCTTTCTCTTACCTCTCCCATGCTTGCCTACCTCTTCCATTCATAGCCTTCTCTTCTTCAACCATTTTCTGTGTGTGTGTGTGTGTGTGTGTGTGTATGTGTGTATGTATGTATGTATGTATGTATGTATGTATGTATGTATATATGTATATATACATAGAAACAGAATAACCACTCAGTGTCCTGGAACCAGTTAAGGGGCTGTCTCCATGAAAGACTAGTTCTCACTCTGTCATCAGTAGTGTGTACGGCTTCCTCTAGGGGTATGACCTCATAAGATTTCCCTTATCTCTGTTGTCATGTCAACTGGTGTTATCATTGTTCAAGTTTGGTTTAGGCAGCCATGTTGTTGAGATTTCCTGATGCAGCTTTCATGTTATATCTAGAAAGCACAGTCTCACAGCCAACTTCTTGGTCCTCCAACCCTTAGGATCTTTATTCTCCATCTTCTACAATGTTCCCTAGGCCTTCGGTTCAGGATTTGTATTTTATATATGTCAACTGAGGCTGGGCACCCCACAATCGCTTCTTTGCATTTGACCAATTGTGGCTTTCTGCTATTGTTGAAGGTTAGTCTGGTGCTATGAATTCAAATGCTAAATTCTGCTCCCCCTCCCCACAAGATCTGGTTACAGTACAAAGGAGTGCAGCCTCAGGTACATTGGACAATACTGTGTAAACTTTGCTTCCCAGTTAACTCTGATTGGTTAATAAAGTTTCTAACAGTTAATTACTGGGCAGACTAGAAGTAGGTAGAAGTTCCATTCCAGACTTAGGGTCTCAGGGAGGGACCATGAGGCTGGGATGAGAGGCAACAGGAGAGAGACAGAGACACAGACACAGAAAGATAGAGACAGACAGACAGACAGAAGGAAGCAGATGGAGAGAGAAGACATGGCCTGATGGAGCAGAACCAGTCCAAACAGGACCCATATTGGCAAGTAACTAGGGGAGTGCAGCTGGGAGGTAACTAGATTAGCTTAGAAAATTAGTTTAAATTGTAACTGCTCACCATCCAGCCCTTCTTCTTGTGAAGATCAGAGATCTCCACAGAAGATGGGGAGGAAAAACTGTTGCAGTCACAGGACATCAGGAACATCAGGAGAGCATGCCCCACTGAGGAACCTAAGCTGGCTTACATGCAACCACAGGGAAGTAGCAAGCACATGAGTTGCATGAGTCTATACTAGGTCCTTCACATATATGCTGTAGCTGTGAGCTTGGTGTCTTGTGGGACTCCTAGCAGTGGGAGCATGTGTATCTCTGAGTCTTTCTCCTCTATTGGGTTGCCTTGCCGACCCTCAACATGAGGGCTTTTTCCTTGTCTTATTGCATCTTGTTTTTTCCTGTTTGGTTGTTGTCTTTTGGGGGCCTTCTCATTTCTAAAGAGGAAGTGGAGGGCAAGTGGATTTGGAAAAAGCTTGGGGGAGCTAGGAGAAGTAGAGGGAGGGAAAACTGTGACTGGGATGTATGGTATGAAACAAGAACCTATCTTAAAAAAAAAAAAAAAAGCAGGGCTGCAGTATTGCTCTCCCCAGTTGACTAGTGCCTGTGGGGTCTACAGTCTTAACGATGTGACTGCACAGAAGTTGAAGTAGGAAGTGACAAAAGAGACTGGGCAGGGCGACGGTGAAGTGGGACCAGAGAGCCTGCCAGAGGTTAAAACCTGACTATGAATCTTCTTTCTTACTACAAAAGTAGACTCTCCTGAGGATTTTACTTGCTCTTCTGGTTATGTTCTTAGGGCGCTGTCCACAGAGATGATGCAATACAAAGCAAGACATCTTTATGTCCTGGCCAATAGCAACTCAGTGGCCAACAGTCTCAAGGGAAAACAAGCCTCTGGTAGATTAAAAACAAGATACAACAATAGTTTCAGAAGCTAGAATTATCAAGAAATGGTAAATGCTGAAATAACCATCATAATACAAAGGATCTACAATCATTAATTCAATTTTTTAAATGAGCAAAGTGGGAAGAATGATTATAACGTAGAAGGAAAGTTGACAAATTGAACAATTGAAAAAAGTAAAACAGAGAACAGAATGTTCGTATGTTCACCTGATTTGTGACTCATGTGTCACCACGACTCAGTAAGCATAGGTCTTTTCATAGATGCCGTGGATTGACTGACTAGCCATATTAGCCAGGTCTCTCGCTAAACAACAAGTTGTCTTTTGGTCTAAATGACAAAACATGGAAAGTAATCTAGAACAAGCGAATACTTCACACAAAGCTAAAAAGCTAAGCTTGGATTCAGTGCCATTAACCTCAGACCACCTCTAGGTAGACTATCCAATATCATTGTTTTTGAAAAAGAACATTTTTAACTTGCATTTTGATAACTTAGCTTTGTCCTCTGTTCTATACAGTGGGGGAATTTAAATGCCTTAGACCCTAACTGTTCTCACTGAAGATGAATATAATCTGGGCTTATTTTAACCAGAGGCAAACATGAAAACCTGCAATTGCTGATTCCTGAACGTTGATTCTGAGCAAATGCATTCTATGACTGATGTTATTCTGCCCTCTATTGGTAGAAATTGGAATTCTAGTGAGGTGTGTTCCTCCCTCCCTCCCTCCCCAGGATCTCTATATGTAGCCTTGTCCAGACTGGCACTGGCTTTGTAGCTCATGCTGGCTTTGAACTCACAGATTTCCTCTGCCTCTATCTGTCTCTGCCTCGCAAGTGCTGAGATTAAAATCATGAGGAACCGTACCTGGCTCAAACTAGAATACTAATGAAAAATTCCCATTAAATCAAATGAGAAAGACAAAAGCCGGATTACAATATCAATTTACCTATTTTAGTCAAGTAATAAGAGCAGAAAGCATTTGAACACTATGCAATCTCATATTTACATTGTTAGGCCCATTATGTCATTTAAAAGGTATGCACAACACTTTTTCTGGATAAGTGCAGTTCCCACCTCTCATCACAGAAGCCCATCTTTTCAGCAAATGGAGAACATCACAGGAAACCACAAATGGACACAATATAGATAGCAACAGATCATGGGAGAACCAGACCCAAGATTTATATCTGTGTCACAGTTCCATGTGCAACTCAAGAGACTCCAGGAAAAGGAACCAGGAACAGCCTCTCCTAGAAATGACACATAAACAAGACCAAAGCAATGGCAATATCAATGGACATATTAAGATGGAAAGGAAAAAAATTCACTGGCTCCCACGCCAGGACAAAGAGCTACAGGTAACTAATGACTGCTGGGAGAGGGGGTATTAGCCTCTCCCAAGGATGAGCTCCTTGTCTGATTCAGAGCGGTCATCCCTGAGCCAATACACATAGAAACAACAAAACATACTCAGAAGGCTGTATTTATGTATTTGTGCATATACTTATATAAAAGGTGCTATCAACTTGAAGAGTGTGTTGGGGGATTGGAAGGAGGGTGCCGGGGCGGGGCTGGAAGGAGGGAAGGGGAGGAAGTGATGTAATTCTGTTTCAACTAAAAACATTTTTTAAAAGCTTTCAAAACCACCTGGAATGTTTCAACCTGATTTTGAGCATTCACAGCCAATAGTGTATTGCCTCTGTCTTTTTTGAAGTGGAATGCCTTATTCCAAATCTTAATTCAGACATGAAATGACAATCTTCTTCTTGCATATATATTATATATATATATATGTTTCTACAACCAAATACCTTTCACCTTGTTCAGAGTCCTTCCCACACAGCATCTGTACATGCAAGAGCTTGCTGGGGGAGGGGGGCAACAGGATGGTTTCTTGATTTATCTTTTTCAAATTTTCACATTGTCACACACATTTCAGTGAAGGCTGCATTGGCCACTGAGCATCTAGTGGCATTACCTTTGCATTTAGCCATTCTTTAGCATTTTCTCTCTGCAGGCTGTTTTCCTAACCTGGCCACTTCTCTCTCTTCCTAGGCTGGATGTAGGTGTAAACATGTGTGCTATCTATACAGGGGGAGGAGGTTCCCCCCCAGTCACAGTCATAGGGGAAGGGAGTAGGGGGTAAGCAAGAGGGAGGGAGGAATGGGAGGATACAAGGGATGGGATAACAATTGAGATGTAATATGAATGAATTAATAAAAAGATATTTAAAAAATAAATATATCTCCCTCCTGGAGGGGGAGACCTGGTGGCACTCAAAGGAAGGACAGCAGGTTACCAAGAAGAGACTTGATACCCTATGACATATACAGGGGGAGGTAATCCCCCTCAGGAACAGTCATAGGGGAGGGGAATAAGGGGAAAATGGGAGGAAGGGAAGAATGGGAGGATACAAGGGATGGGATAACCATTGAGATGTAACAAAGATAAATTAATTTTAAATATATATATATATATTTATATATATATATATATCAACATTAGTAAATGCATTTCAATTCTTCTTGGTTAAAATATAACTAAATAAAATAATGTAAATAAGTAAAAAAAAAAAAAAACATGTGTGCTATTGATGGCTACTACTGGACCACAGCTATCCCACACATTTCTATCTGTTTGCTCTGGATATAACCAGAGGAGACAGTTTAGGTAACAAGCAGTGTCAGAGGGAATGGATGGCGAGTGGATGAAACTCTGGATTTGTTTTATAAATGCACATGGTCCCCAGCCCCTATCAACTAAAGCCTGTCCAACTCTTTACTGGCCTATGCCCTCAGACTTGTTGCTGTTAATGTGGACACTTGTTCTTTGATTCATATCAGCCAAGTGCTAGTCAACTACTCTGGTGATGTGGGCAAGGGGGCTTCAATGGTGGGTCATAATTATTAATGACTCGCCTGCTTTCTTTTTAATCATGTATCCTAGTTTGGCTTTAAAACACTTGTAAAAACAACATATGAAGAAAAGAGTTGATTTCATCTTACAAGACACACCATTATGAAGGGATGGGAAGGCAAGGCAGGAATCTGGAGGCAGGAACTGAAGCAGAGACCATGATGGACTGAGCGTCGCCTACTTGCTCGCTTTCTATGGCTTGCTCAGCCTGCTTGCTTGCTTGCTTTCTCTCTTAAAAGATGCACTTATCTTTGCTTTGTGTGTGAGTGTTTTGCCTGTATGTATGTATGTTTACTGCGTGTGCACCTGGTACTTTCAGAGATCAGAAGAAGGCATCAGACCCCTGGAACTGGAATTACAGACAGGTGCCAGGAATGAAACCCAGGGTCTCTGCAAGAACAGCGAGCCATATTTTCAGCCCCTCGGTTTGCTTCCTTATATAACTGTGGCACCACACACAGTGGACCAGGCTATCCCATGCCAAATCATTAATCAAGAAAATGCTGCACAGACTTGCCTGTAGGTCAACTAACGGAGGCATTTTCTCAGCAGCTGGCTTGTGTCGGGTTGACAAGCTAATAACTACAATACCAGAAATAATATATCCAATAGTCAATGTGATAGAAATGTTCTTTTTGTTTTTGTTTTTGTTTTTTGTTTTTTGAAACAGGGTCTCTCTGTGTAGCCTTGGCTGTCCTAGACTCGCTTTGTAGACCAGGCTAACCTCGAACTCACTGCAATCCGCCTGCTTCTGCCTCCCGAGTGCTGGGCTTAAAGGCGTGCACCACCACCACCTAGCTAGAAATGTTCTTTAAATCACAATATAGTCATCAGGGGAAATGCTCTAACTCACTGCAAATGCTGAAACTCTCAACTAGCCTGCAATGCACAGGCAGATTCTTCCTCATGAGACTTTTAAGCTTTCAGGGCTGTTTCTGCTATGCCCTTTGTCCACACACCTACACCTTCTAGAAATCATTAGCCACCACACTTCTGATGGGAATGTTACTGTAATCCCAGCACTAGTAAAGCTGAGGCAGGAGAACTTTGGATTCAAGCCACCTTCTGCTACACGGTGAAACCGTGTCTCAAAAGCACCACAACAGTCAAATGTCCATAGTTTGTATGAGTCAAAACCAAGCTGAAGAAGCAACTTCATCTCAGAGGAAAAGGCAGAGACGCTGCTCCTGGGGGGGATGGGTGTGTATACAATACACATAACTTTTAAGAAGTTGCATCTATTTTTATAAAATGAAATGGTTATACAAATATTGAAAACACCCTTTTCCATAAAGCCTAAGTGCTATGCTGTCAATTTTTTTTCTGTGGCTGTTGGGCCCTGTGTGTAGCCTTGGCCATTTGTGTAGGGTGTTCTCCCATGGAGATGGACAAACTGTGACCAGGCTCATGTGCAGCTGCCTCCGCAGTCACAGGGGAGGGAATCCCTGCAGGCATCCCCTAGCAAAGGCCTCTTCTCACCTTCTTAGCAGAAAGCATGTGAGTGAGGTGGTAAACCGCAGAGCGGGAGCAGAACCTGTCTGTGCCTGGAGGGGGCACTGTGCACTGTACACTGCAGCTTCTCCCATGTGTCAGTGGGACTTGTGAGGGTTGGGATATGGCTACAGAGAGGTGCAGGTCAGTGTGACAGTACAGAACCAGCTTGGAAAAGCTTTTCACAGTAGAAATGCAAAGCTGAACTGAGAAGTCTTTAAAATGATACCTACATGCATATTTCACATGTGCTTGTGTGCATATGCACACAAGTTGTGTTTATCCTGGTTAAATAATTTCAAAATCAAAACTGTGCAGACCACAGTTCAACCTCCCAAATTCCACCAGCACCCACACATGTCAATGAAAAGGCATCACTGGCTATCATTACACAGTATTAGAATCATCTGATAAGTCTAAAAAATGTGTCTGTAATTCCTACTTAACTATGTGGAAGAGCTGCTAGTATGTGCCACACGAAGATCAGACAGGATATGATATTTAAGAAGAATTTACTCAGTCAGACATGAGACTTTCCTCCGCAGCCCTTCTCCTGGGGCTCCCTCTCACAGTGTAGTTAAGGGATGACGTCAGGTATGACGTCAGGGCAGGCGGGAGGTCCCAAACCCTCTTCTTTCCTTTCTCCCTCAGCTGCTCATTGCCCAAAGAAGACATTGCCTGAAGCTGGACACTTGATCTTTTCTGAAAGGATATAATCGCAGAGAAAGGTGATATCCTGACACTGGTCAGTTTTTTTGTGTTTTTTTTTTTTTTTGGGGGGGGGGTTGTTTGCTTTTTGTTTTGTTTTGTTTTTTTTTGTTTGTTTGTTTGTTTGTTTTGGTTTTGGTTTTGGTTTTTTCGGGACAGGGTTTCTCTGTGTATCCTTGACTGTCCTGGACTCACTCTCTAGACCAGGCTGGCCTCGAACTCACAGCGATCCGCCTGCTTCTGCCTCCTGAGTGCTGGGATTTAAAAAAAGGTCTCTTGAGTCTTTTGGAGCCACACCGCTCTGTCTCCTACTGGCCTCCTGGGAAGTGAATGGCAGGAGCCAGCAGGGAGCATGCTCTCGTGCCCCTCTCTGAATGCTGCTCTGCTAATGCATAGTTTCCTTTCTCTTTCAGCTTTTAAGACGTCACTGTAGCACTGTAGGGGGCATTCCTTAAGCCCTCCCAGCCCCCTGCCCCCCAAATACTGTTCCAGATGCACACACACGCACAAGCAAGCACAAACCTGCTCACTGCGGTTTCACAAAACTTTCACTTTGTTCCTGTGGCTTTTCACGCTTCTTTGTCAGACAGAGTCACGAGGGAAACAAAACAACTGCGCGGTGGGCTGGAAGTGGAGTCAGGGGAATAAGTGAATTCGTTCGGGAAGGGAGGAGGTGGGAAGGAAAAGAACCCGTGTGGCTCCAGGACCAGCGGGTGTGTCAGCACCGTGGGGGAGCCGCCCCCTCCACCTGCGACGTAAGCCTCACTGACTACAGTGATCACTCTGACAAAGGAATGGCGTGTTTTCCCCTTTCCTGGTCTTATCCCAGACTTCCATGAGGTATGAGCTTCAGAAGGGCATTTTCTAAGGAGCAGAGAGCAGCCTATGACACTCAGCAGACACTTGAGTGCGCTGAGAAGGCTGTACTTGGAGCGAACTCACTAGAGAGTACATACAGAAAAGGCAGAAAAATAGCATTCAGGAGACTTTCTCCTCCAGGAGCCCCAACCCTTCATTTTTAATTTTTTGTTTTGTTTATTATGTGTGTGAAACATGTATCACATAGCAGAAGTTGGTTTAGTCTTCCACCAGGAGACTTCTGAATCTGGCTGTCACTCACTGTGCTTTGGGGGAATGGGAAGTCCCTCCTGTCCAGTCAGATACTAGAAAGAGGAAATGTCTTAGGCTGAACATTACCAAAGTTCTGAGGCAAGGCACAGCCCGGGGATCTAACAGGGCATAGCTGCACATCACCAGGGCGGCCAGGAGAGGGAGCAAGAGGACCATGGGGAAATGGTGCCTTTTGCCTGGCTGAGTAACAGGGGGATGGTGTGGGGAGGGGGGGGGGGGGTGAGGGTGAGCTGGATTCTATGTTCTGTGAAGACGGCTTGTCAGTGTGTGGCTCTTAAACAGAGAGCGCACAATTTGCATTTCCTGAGCATTTATGTAAACATGTGCTTTGTTTTCATTTGTGAAATTTTCATATGACTGAGACAATGACATCCATTCAAGCTACTGATTATATTACTAAAGCTAATATTTTCTCCAGTACATTTCAGGTATGTCAATTCAAACGGATACTTACACCTCAATGAGAAGTATACTGAGTGTGTGTGTGTGTGTGTGTGTGTGTGTGTGTGTGTGTGTGTGTGTGTTCATAAGAGCAATTGCACACACTGAATCATTTTTATTCCGCATGCAAATATCACTCTTCTTATCCTACAAAAAGCTTTGGGCCCTTCTGCATTGGTTTAGGGATTTATACTACTGTTGTTGTTGGGTGGGTGGTTGTGTTGTTTCTTTTCTTGCTTTTTAATCAAGAATGAGTCACCCAGCATCTCCAGTTGGCCTAGAACTTGCAGGAACCCTCCCACCCCAGTCTCCCAAATGTGTCATACTAGCTGTGTCAAGTAAACAGAGATTGAGGCTTGTCTGTTCGGTGCTTCCATTCGCAACAGAGCCTGGTCGGCTCCGTATTTCTCTCCTTAGCTACATCCATGCAGCACCATGTGGCTGTGCTGTGAGGGAGTCACAAGGCTGGGATTAACACATAACCCTCCACCAACCATTTTCTTACTGAGCTCTGCTATGCTCCCCTGCCCCCCCCCAGTACCCCAGTAATCCTAGAGCCAACCCACATTCTTTTCAGGTGCCTATGGGTGTGAAGATCTACCCCCACAGAAATGTCAGCTCCCCAGCAAAGTCTCTTCCCAAGGTGCTTAGCACATCCAGGATACTCTCGGCCTTGCTATACAAGGGGACTTGGTTCTCTGTTGAAAACACACTGAACTCTCTAGATCTTTGCCTCTGACTTCAGTGATTGCCTGAAGGATCCTGGCCACCCAGCAACCCCAACCCTGGTTGTCAAATATGTCAACAGTCTTCCTGTGGGTAGGTAGAGAAACCACTCCGTTACAATCTTACAGTCAGTAGCCAGTTTTTATTTTGCTACGTGCGACTTCTACTGTTGAACTCTTCTAGTTAATGGTTGAACAATTTCCTTTACTTTAGTTTGTGAGCTGGATGCCTAGGTGACAGTATTTCTTATCAGAAGTTTATATTAGCAAAGCGTATTGGCATAGGGCGAGGTAGGGCCGGTTTTGCGCATACAAACGGGGTTTTTAAGTCCCTTGTCCTTATAAACTCAGTGCGTAAGCTTTGCAGGCTTGTGTTGGGTTGGTTGAAAAATCGCTGGATTTAACTTGACTCTCGCTGGCTTACGTTTGACTAAGGTTGGTAAGTAAAATAAAATACTGAAAACAAAAGCTCTAAGAAATTTTAAAACATCCCTTTTTAAAGCTTAAGTTTATAATTGAGAAACTCGTGGCCTTCAGTTGTGCGTCAATTCCAGACAATTCTCGTCAGTTCATCTATCTGTGATTCATTCTAGCGATAAGGGGCACCGACACTAACGTGTCAAGAACGATGCTTTCCTTTATTCATGCTTTTTAGAATTTTAAATTTAAATAACTAATAAAATAAAAATTTTAAGTAATTTTTACATAGTGGTGTTCTGGTAAGGCGTGTCATGCTTGCTGCACTTGTGTCACTTCCTGTGTCATCCTGAGGTTAATGCAGACTAACAGGAATGAGAGACAAGGGTTGGCCCATTTTTTTTTTTTTATAATTTTCAAGGTAGAAATTTTGATTTCTCCTTTCAACTTCCTTTTTCTTTTTTAAAAAATCAGTTTATTTATTTTACATCCTGATTGCAGTTTCTCCTCCCTCGTTGCCTCCCATCTCCTACCTTTTACCTCACCTCAACTTTCATAGAAAGAAAACCTCCATTAGTCTGTGTACAAAGAGGGATAAATGTAAGCCCAAATATCATGAAAATAAAAAATGCAATCAACTTTCTCCTGAGAAATGGCAGGGCGTTATAAGAAAATCAGACCTATGAGCGAGGAGAAAGAAAGAGTAATGTTAAAATTTGAAAAGGAATAAAGATGGCTGTTTCTGTGAGGGACAAAAAGAGATGCCTCTATCTCAGTGACCAGCCCTCAGCCTGGAAGACCTTCCAGCCTCTGACTCCTCAGTGACCAGCCCTCAGCCTGGAAGACCTTCCAGCCTCTGACTCCTCAGTGACCAGCCCTCAGCCTGGAAGACCTTCCAGCCTCTGACTCCTCAGTGACCAGCCCTCAGCCTGGAAGACCTTCCAGCCTCTGACTCCTCAGTGACCAGCCCTCAGCCTGGAAGACCTTCCAGCCTCTGACTCCTTAGTGACCAGCCCTCAGCCTGGAAGACCTTCCAGCCTCTGACTCCTCAGTGACCAGCCCTCAGCCTGGAACACCTTCCAGCCTCTGACTCCTCAGTGACCAGCCCTCAGCCTGGAAGACCTTCCAGCCTCTGACTCCTCAGTGACCAGTCCTCAGCCTGGAAGGCCTTCCAGCCTCTGACTCCTCAGTGACCAGCCCTCAGCCTGGAAGGCCTTCCAGCCTCTGGCTCAGTGACCAGCCCTCAGCCTGGAAGACCTTCCAGTTAGTGAGTTTTAGTTTGACCCAGATGTGGTCAATTGTGAGGAGAGAAGGAAGGAGCCAAAACCAACCGCAGGAGACTGACAGCCTGACCCCAGTCACCAGAACACTAACCCAGTCAGGCAGGATAACACCTCCCCTGAGGACTCCACCAACTTACTAACACTTTGCAGTACAGTGAAAACACTGCCTTGCAAAGAAGCCAAGAATTTGGAGAAAAGGAATTGGGGGTCCCACAATAATCTACTCTTAAGATGGGAAGCGGTGGTGATATTTTTAAAAATGAAAATGGAGAAAATTATTATAAGCTAAGCAGGTCCATCCTCTGGTCTCAAATAATTTAAAATATTACCTCCGCAGCACCATCTGAGGCTCTTTGGACAGGGATGAAAAGGAGGTCGTATATACACATTCTTTAGAGACGACTGAGCTGCAGGCTTACTAAAGGAAGTGAGAACTGGAACAGCTATGGGGTTTACCCCGGAAGAGAGGCTGTGGCAGGGACTCGGAGGAACGGCAGCTGAGATGGCAACGGATGGCGTCAACTCAAACTCCACTGTCTGTCTCTTTCACTTTGCTTGATTTTTAAGACTCATTAGTGGGGGGAGGAGGGGCTGAGAAAAAGTTTTTAGGATTCGTTCTTTAGAAGAGTTATTAATGCCATGGACACGTGCCTGGTAACTCTGAGAAGCACACAAGCCCCAATACCAGAGACAGAAAGCTCAGGAAAGGGCTATGATCAGAAGGGGAATCAGGCCCGTGTGACAGAGTCTGTGACCTTTTTAATATCTCTCTGAGGAAGGAGGAAGGTTTCATCACAGAAGCCTACAGTTAGACTTTCCCTACACTTCACGCTGTGCGGCGCCTAGGCAGCGGAAGTGGGTGAATAACAGGATGTGTGACTTCCAGTTGATATGCTACAAGCTCACTTCCCCCGGGGAGAAATCCGGGCAGGTGGGAACCTGTTAGCTAGATATTCACAGACAGCATTGTCAGCAGGGTCTTCTCAGGACCAGAGCGAGGGGAGGAGTTGCTGGTGGCCTGAGCAGCAGTGTGCTTGGGCACTGGTAACATTGTTAGCTTATTTATTCACATGTATCTTAAAGCACTCTTCTCTCAAAAGCAAGTGGTTGCGCTAGCTTGTTACGGGAGAGAGAGCTACAAGGAGATCTCGCATCTGTGCTGATACATTTTTATCAACTTGGCACAAACTCAAGTCACCTGGGAAGAGAGACCCTCAACGGAAGGAGAAACCACTTCCATCTGATTGGCCAGTGGGCGTGGCTGTGGGCTGTTTTCTTGATACGGATTCAGCTCTCTGTGGGTAGTGCTTGTTATTCTTGGGTGTTTGGTCGTAGGTTGTGTTTTAAAAAGGCAGCTGAGCAAGCCAGTAAGCAATGTTTCTCCACAGGTTCTGGTCCGGCTCCTGCCTCCAGGTCCCTGCCCTGGACTCCTGCCTCAGCTTCCTTATACGATGCAATAACCACCACCACCACCACCACCACCACCACCACCACCACCACCACCACCACCACCACCACCACCACCACCACCACCACCCCTTGCCTCCCATTCCTTTGGCCAATGTTTTATCACAGCAACACAGAAGCACAGTAGAGCAAGACCCCAATACCAAAGCTAGCATATGAGGTGTCTGAAGGGAATTAGGGCCCAATGGACAAAATAAGGAGCCTCTTCTTATAGCATTTTAAGATCAGA
Source organism: Acomys russatus (assembly GCF_903995435.1). Classification (NCBI taxonomy): domain Eukaryota; kingdom Metazoa; phylum Chordata; class Mammalia; order Rodentia; family Muridae; genus Acomys; species Acomys russatus. The sequence goes on along the minus strand of NC_067138.1, from coordinate 94,808,567 downwards.
AGAGAATTATAGCTGGTGTTTACACCCATGCTCTGTGATTCCCACACAGGAGGCAAAGAAAGGGGGTGGGGCATAGAATGCAGCACCCCTTTGGTGTAGACTCACTCCCAAGATGAGGTATGACTTAAGCAAGTCTGCTAGCAGCTTGGGCTTCATATATCCCGGTGATGTCTGGGAGAGGAGCTGCAAAGCTTCAGCTATATCTTAAAAGTACATTCTTACAGTAGGACCCAGGGACAGATCCCCAGGGCTCTCTACAGCATGAATATTTTCTGAAAAAAAAAAAATCATTATCAAAGGTAGGTCCACAGCAAGAATAAATCAATAGTAAAATCAAAACTTAACCACCTCGTAAACACTGGTAATTTTAGGACGAGAAGGGGCACTGACCATAGTGTGCACACATATGTAGTAGTTACTTTAGATGGGACTTTAAAATAAAGGAGCCATGATAACAATTAAAAACACAGAGTAGCTGTGCAGTGATGGCACACACCTTTACTCTCAATACTGGGGAGGCAGAGGCAGAGACAAGCAGGTCTCTGAGTTCGAGGACAGCCTGGTCTACTGACTGAGTTCCAAGATAGCCAGGGCTACAAAGAGAAACACTGTCTTAAAGAAGAAAAAACAAAAAAAGTGATACTACTGCCTAATACTGAGTTGACAGAAAAGAAGGTGAAGGAAATGCAAATAGAAGAGCAAACTGTAGTGTGGAGGAAATTCCTTATATATACACCTAAAAACACACATTTATGTAGCAATTCTGTAGCAATCCTTACTTGGGAACTATAGGATTATGTAAAAGACGCAGTAAGTTAAAGTTAAACCTTTGCCCTTTATGTTCAGAGGACAGAGCAAGAAACTGCCTTAAGGAATGATTATCACAGCTGTATGGTCAAAGGTCACACTGCAGACCATGTTTGCTAAGAAAAGGATGTTTTTCATCACAATCTGCAAGTAACTGCAAGAAACTGTTTGATCCTGCAAAGATCTATCAGCTGTGATTCTAAAAACCTTTTTTGGTGGGCATGAGAGCACTCTCAGATGGCTACACTGTTGCCTGACCTATCAAAGCTATAAGAAAGTGATGGAGACTGTTGGGCCTTTACAAATCATGAGCTTGGGTCCACCCTGAGTTCCTTCTCTTCTCCAAGAGCCAGCCTCAATTTCTCTGGTTGTAATGTCCATAACCGTGCTGACAAAGGAGAAGCAGATGAGGCAGTCTTGGCTGAAGTTTGCCTGAAAAACAGAGAAAGATATACATTCTTATGAGATGTGCCCCAGCTCTGTGCAGCCAAAAAGGCCAGCCTGTGTTATCCTAGAGACGAAAATAAAAAATGGAAGAACAGGAAGGTAAAGAGAGAGAAGAGTGAAACAGAGGAGGGAGGAGTTGGGAGTACAATCTGTAAGCAGTCTAGCCGGTTGGTTGGCTGACACTTTGTTGTATAGCTGCTGTTTCTTCAGAAGACAGCATGGTGGCATCTTTGGCTTTGACCCTGGTAGCCGTGGCACCGGGGCAGAGTAATGCATAGGTAGCCAGGTCCCTATATGACGGTCCAGACATTGTTCCTGTGTCCCTTCCCCCAAAGGCAAGTGATCTTGGGAGATGCTAGAGCGGGAAGTAGAAGTGTTACCATTAATCCGGTTCAATACCAGCTACAGAATTAAAAGGCAGAAAGATTTTCAGGCACAACAGCTAACATCAAGAGCTCACGTGAAGTTTATATGAGTATGTGAAGGTGGGTGTTAGATGTCTTCCTTACACAACGTCACTCCCCCATCTCCCAGCGTTTTCCCTCGAGGAGCTTGCTGATTTGGTGAGACTGGCTGGTCAGGAAATCATTAGAATTTCTGCACTCCCAGCTGCTGGGGCTCCCATCAGACACTTAACCAGCTGAGCCCCCTCATCAGTACTAGGTTTGATGTTTTAGTTCATCCAATCAAATCCATGTCTCCTACTTGGAGGACTTAATAAAGTGGTTATTCGTGTGAGAATCTACTTCTTCATTTTTACATATTTTTATGGAAATTTTTGTTTTTCCAAAATTATTTTAATTTAAAAATAGAAAACGTCTATTAAGCTTAATTGAAAGACTAAACTATCTGGTCTTCAAACCCATCAGAGACTGGAGGAGGGATAAAACTTAAATACTTGAGTGAACCCGGAGTGCAGGTTAGCAGCTTCCAAAGAACAAAATGAGTGAGACAGTTTACTGCCTGAACAGTCACCCAACACTTTCTATAACGTTGGGGCATCATCTTCAGCTTATTTGCCCAATATATCTGGCAGACATATTTGCAAGGCAGGAACTATTGAGGACTTGCTTACTCTGTCTTGGCAGAGTTTGGCCATCAACTCTGCCTGCATCTAAACTTGCCCATTTTTAGATTAGGGGTTAAGATGTTTTTAGATCAAGATAGATTTTTAAGTTATTAGAGATGAGATATGATAGATATTGATCTTCATTCAGAAATTTAGACCCAACAAGATAGGAAAGATGTTAAGTTCAAGTTTGCCAAATACAAATAGCCAAATCACTATGAATGTAACATTTATATAATTTCTGATTGTCTCGTGGTTCTTCCTGCTATATGCACTTTATTTTACCCATGTGTAATAATTTAAATGTTTATGTTAAAAAAGAAATGTAATAAAAAGGTGATATCAGGAAAAAGATGAGCTATGATAGATATTGATTTACATTAAAAATTTTAGACTCACCAAGATAAGAAAGATGTTTTCTTCAAGGCTGCCAAATACAAACAGCCAAAACACTATAACTGTAACATTTATATAATTCCGGATTATTTCATGGTTCTTCTTCTTGCTGAAGGTAGTTTATTGTATACATGTGTAATAATATAAATGTATATGTAAAAAAGAAAAAATAGTAAAAAAAAAGAAAAAATTTTTAAAAATCATGGCTTTAATCTCAGAGCTTGGGAGGCAGAGGTAGGAGGATCTCTGTGAGTTTGAGGCCAGCCTGGTCTACAAAGTAAGTCCAGGACAGCCAAGGCTACACAGAGAAACCCTGTCTTGAAAAACAAAAGCAAACAAACAAACAAAATGAAAGAAAGAAAGAGTATATCTTAGAACGAGGAAAGGAAAGAAAAGCACAAGACATACTGGTGAATTGTTCTACTTCATGGACTTCTCACATCCTCACTTGTCCACTAGTTCCCAGAAGCAGAAGTATTCAGCCACCTGCATTAATGTTATCTATTGGGTGGGATGTGGCTCCGTTTGACAAGGGAGTCAATGAGTCCCATAATAGCACATGCTATTGCTGTGGCTATGGCAATCGCCTGGCACCTTTGTACTAGGTACAGTGTGTCAGCTTCAGCAGCCGAGTCCTTTGTGAGCTCCCACCTTGCCTCAACAAATGACATCACCTGATGCATGAGTGTTTGCAGGGCAGTGGTTTCAGAAGAACAGACAGAGCTAAATGCTAATTCCTGGTTACCCTAGAAATCATGTCTTTCTTTTCATTGCCCTTGGAACTTATAGTTGTGCTTTTGAGGTTTTCTAAAGTGATAGATAGACTTTCTTTTTCACTTGTGTATCTCTATTTTTTTTCTTTTTATTTCAGAAACATTTGTTTTATTTTTAATTTGTTCACTTTACATCCCAATTGTAGCCCCCTCTCTCATCACCCCCTTGTCCCCTCTCCCTCCTTCACCCCGCTCCCCTCCCTTAGTCCTCAGAAAGGGGGAGCCCTCCTCCCCTAACATCTGATCTCAGCCTATAAAGTCTCATCTGGACTGCCTGTATCTTCTTTCTCTGTGGCCTGGCAAGACCACCCAGCCAAGGGGAAGTGATTAATGCATGAGCACCAGAGGGATAAACATGTGGGCACCAATAATTCTTACTCCATTGTGTGCTCTCATGATGGTAGCCTTCATTCTTTCACTTCTAGATTGAGACATCCAGTGGTGGTGGTGCAAACCCTTACTCTCAGCACTTAGGTGACAGAGGTACGGTGATTATCTCTCACTTCCCCCTCCGTGTGTGTGTGTGTGTGTGTGTGTGTGTGTGTGTGTGTGTGTGTGACTTGCAAGCCAACCTGATCTACACAACAAGTCCCAGGGCAGCCAGGCTGCATAATAGTAAGATCATATCTCAGAAAACAAAGTTTAGTTTAAGACTGATGTGTGTTAAATTCTTGGAAAATCTTATTTCTCTTTCATTTCTGAGGTATAGCTTTTTCTCAGTCACTATTTCTATTGCTATGATGAAACACCACGACCAAAAGCAAGTGGCGGAGGGAGGATTTATTGATCTTACACTTCCGCATTTTAGTCCACCACTGAAGGAAGCTAGGACAGGAGCTGAAACAGGGCAGGACCCCAGAGGCAGGAGCCATGGAGAGGTGCTGCTTACTGGCTTGTTTCCCATGCCTAGCTCAGCCTGCTTTCTTAAAGAATGCAAACCCACCAGTCCAGGGACAGAAACACTCACAATGGGCTCAGACCTTTCAGATCAATCACTAATTAACAAACTGCTTTAAGATGGGCACGGTGGCACATACTTATAATCCCAGCACTCAGGAGGCAGAGGAAGGCAGATCTCTGTGAGTTCAAGGCCAGCCCAGTCTACAGATGGAGTCAGGACAGCCAAAGTTATATAAAGAAACCCTGTCTCTAAAAACAATAACAACAAAAGAAAGGAAGGAAGGGAAAGGAAGAAAGAAAGAAGGAAGGAAGGACAAATGAAAGAGAAAAAAGAAACTGCTGTACAGGTTTGCCTTCAGCTTATGGAGGCATTTCTTCCATCTGGCCAGCACAGGAGTAGAGTATTCCTAGTTAGTATAGTATTCCTAGTTTTTAATGCTCTCTTGGCCTCTAAGGATTTTGTTGAGAAACCTGCCATTTGTCTAATGGGGTTCCCTTAAATGCCTCAATTATTTTCCTCTTGATTGTTTTCTTTTTAATTACCCTTTTTGTCCAGGTTTCTTCAGGGGCTTGGGGAATCATGGATGAACTTAGGTGTCTGCACTGTTTCTAACAGGAAGGAGACATCATCTCCTGTCTTGCTTTTCTCTGAAATATACATAATTTGACTATTTGTCCAGGTGATAATCTCCTTTATCTCTTCAAGTTCAGAAATTCTTTTGTATTTGGGGGGGAGGAAATCTGGTCTGTTACTAAGGCATTTGGCTGGACCGCTACTTGGACTCCTGAAGTTCTTTCATTGTAGTATCTCTATTTTAGTCTTTCTCATGATCTTCATTTCTTCAACAAATGTTTTTCTCACCCTGGGTAATGCCTTCATCTTCAGTGTTTGTATATTCTCTTATATTTTATGGTGTTGCACTTGAATGGTTCTGTACAATTCTTTTTCAAAATTGTATCAGTTTTTATCAGAAAACAAATGCTCTTATTTTCTCCAAAGCAACTTATAAAGGAAATCTAGTTGGCCATTTCTGTCACTGTCAGCTCTATCCACACCTAAGCCATGTGTGGTCCTCAGTTTCCCTTACCTGTCTCTATACCATTTACAGTAGCCGAAAGAACACGGACTCCTTTTTGTCTCGTTCCCATAACACTGTGAGATCCAACAGCAGGAACAGGTGTTTTCCCACCTGTATTCCTTCAACTACACCCTACAGATAGCTGCATAGTGAATCCACATATGTAACAGTCGTAAACCTGAACACTCTTTTCTTATTTTGGTTCACAGACTACAGGTTTTGATTTGCTTTCAATAAACCATAATGTAAAAAGTTTTTTATATACCAGAATTTAATAAAACAAAATGTTAAGTAAATAGCATGAAAAATGGTGTTCTTATACATATTGATGAAATGTAATGATAAGCTTGTTTTTACGTGGAAATGCTTAAATATTAAATCACAACATATGAAAATGTACTGGAAATAAATAAATTGATGGTAGCAAGATGAACAACTGAATAGGTAAGTAAATAATCTCTGAGAAATTACTGTTCTGTGATATGATTGTATTTCTCATATATATTTAACATTATTAAAGTATTTCCTAAATTCCACTAACTCAAGTATAACCAAATATAAATAGGAGTCACTTGGAATAACAAAGGTCCAAGTTTGATGTGTCAGAGTACTTAGGAACAGTGCTTTCCAAAGGTTACCAGGCCCATCTTTGCTTCATATTTTTGCAACGTTCTTCCTCCGGACAAGGTTCTGGGTTCCACACCGACAATCTCCCAGGCACAGTCGCTGTATTTCTTCTCCTTCAGGCAGAGATGGATTCCCCTGAAGCATCTCCTCAAGGGCATTTGTAGGGCAGACCACACACACCCCCATCACCTCCACCAAGCAGGCTGCAGGTCCTCCAGTTGCTGAAAGAGTTCAGCATGGAGTTTGCCAAGAGGGCTGCATTCCAGGCATCAGAGGAGCTGTGTCTGAGGAAGGGTTGCAGAGTAGGATCTGCTGGAGCCTCAGATGGAGAAAAGACATGGCCTGGGCCCTCTGGAACAGGATGCTATCCACCATCTTCCTCAGGATGTGGAAGTCCCTCTGTCATTCCTGCCAGAGGAAGAGGAGACTCTTCTCATTTGGCCCAGGAGCACAAATAGTTCTCTGCTAAGTATGGAAGAGCTCTGAGTCAGCTGACACACAGCCTAGAGAGCCAACAGGGCACCGCTGCACATCATCGGGGCGGCCAGTAGAGGGAGCAGGAGGGCCATGGGGAAATGAGGATGCTGCAGGCCTGGCTGAGCTGTTGCTGCTGGGTGCTGCTGTTGGACTCTAGGTTCTGTGAAGTCGGCCTGTGCATGCCTGGCTCCTATGCAGCAAATACAGTTGTCATTTCTGAACACAGTTTACTTCTGTGTTTTTATTTGCGTGTTCTTCATGCGATCTGAGAGCTCAAGCCTAAAATAATCATTTTGCCATGAAGGTGAAAATTCCCAGTAAACCAGATAGTCCACTCCAAATGGAAATTAAGATAATTTGGTCTGTACTCAGAAGTGCTATATGTATGTAATCACTGATTTTTACACACATCCACAACCATAGACGTTTTGCATGTGTAAACATTGGCCTGGTGTAGGCACACTGTTTAGCCACTGTGTGCACCTCCTCTTTCCATCCTCCCTTACATGCAGAGCAGTGCCCGTGCAGCTCTGTGGGTTTCTGCAGCTACCCAGTGACTTGCTGAACCACTATGGCAGAGAAGCTTTGAGCATCAGGAGCAGTGGTGTTTTACCATGAAAGTGACTCAGTTGTTGCGGCATATTTGATCCCATTGTGAACCCCGAGACTGTGACCTGGAAAAACCTGTTTCTAGTTGTGGTGTGGCTCAGCCCTAGCACATATCTTTAACCCAAGAGCTCTCTGTAGGCAAGAGCTAAATAAAGCCAACCATAGGTCAAGAGGTGGAACAAGCAACCAATTGACAGAGAACAAACAGAAGTAAATACAGGAAGTGCGGGACATTGAGTTGAAGGGTATTTAAGATAGGGTGTAGAAGGAGAAAGAGCTTTTCCCTTCTGAAAAGTTGGCCAAGTAGGAAGGTCAGCTGTGTGCTTTCTCTGCCTGTCTGAGCCAGCAAGTTTTCACCCAATATCTGACCCTCGAGTCTTTATAGGTAAAACCAAACAATTGGAGTTTTCTCTACAACAATACCATTACTTTTGAAAGAGCTACTCTGCAGTTTCTCTCCTCCAGAGAGGCCATTGTGTGTCATTGGTCTCTCAAGGTCACTGTTAATGCCCTCTCTGCCTGTGTTCTTCATACTGAGGTCTAATGTGCTCCCTGCTGTAACCACCCTGAGTGAGGGTTCTTTCCAGTTGTGTCTGAGTGTGACAGTTCTAATCCTAAGGTAACACTGCTCCCCCTGACCATGTGACTCACACAGAATTTGTCATCTACTAACACCTTCTAGTCTACAGTGATTGCATTTCTCAGCATCCCTCCTCCCACCCCTCACCCAGAGAACAGACTTAAAAACTCTTGTGCTAGAGGCCCTGTTCACATAGCTTTCCAGTATACCGAAGAGACCCATGCTCCAAGATACTAGGCTGCCAAAAAAATAATTCATATAACAGTAAATTAATTTGTTTTTTTACTAGATAGATAGTTTTTTCAATTTGTTGTAATAGTGTTTTTATGAGAAAAATATATTTTGATTGTCTAGTTACTATTTTTTTTTAATTTTTATTAATTTATTCTTGTTACATCTCAATGGTTATCCCATCCCTTGTATCCTCCCATTCTTCCCTCCCTCCTATTTTCCCCTTACTCCCCTCCCCTATGACTGTTCCTGAGGGGGATTTCCTTCCCCTGTATATGCTCATAGGGTATCAAGTCTCTTCTTGGTAACCTGCTATCCTTCCTCTGAGTGCCACCAGGTCTCCCCCTCCAGGGGACATGGTCAAATATGAGGCACCACAGTTAGTGTGAAAGTCATACCCCACTCTCCACTCAACTGTGGAGAATGTTCTTCTGCATTCAAGAAACACATCTCACCCATAACGATAGGCATTACCTCAGGGTAAAAGGTTGGAAAAAAATATTCCAAGCAAATGGTCACAAGAAGCAAGCAGGCGTAGCCATTTTAATATCGAACAAAACAGACTTTCAACCAAAATTAATCAAAAGGGATGCAGAAGGACACTTCATACTCATCAAAGGTAAAGTCAACCAAGATGACATCACAGTTCTGAACATCTATGCTCCCAATACAAGGGCACCCACATTTGTAAAAGATCTGCTAAAAAAGCTTAAACCACACATCGATCCCCACACAATAATAGTGGGAGACTTCAACATCCCACTCTCACTGAAGGATAAGTCATTGAAACGAAAACTAATTACTATTTTTATCATCATCAATTTTGCTTACACTTTGAACACTTGTTTTGCTGAAATTTCTGTGATGTCCATACAGAAGACATTGATAGCGGTGAACTTCCTTTCCCACTGATTTTTCATCAATGAGGGTCCTACGTGTTTTTATCTAGCAGCTGGATGTTACTGACATCTCATCGTCCACACACACACTACCATCTCTATCTCTAACTACATACATGTGCAACCAAAACCATCAGGTTTGTCCATCAGGGAGACATAGTCTTTCACACTCCAATTGTATAAACTTTTCTTATTTTAAATTTTCAGCCTTTTTACAAATGTAGCTTAAGGGTGGCAGCCACCTCTTGTTACATTCTACCTCATGATGTGAAGACTAGAGAATATCATCATGCTCCTTTCTGATTTTCATTTGTTTTCTATTTCCTTTTTCCACTTCTCTAGAAAGCAAAACTCCATAGTGGGTTTGCGGCATAAATATACGTGTTGAAACTTCAGTTGCCGTAGAGCTAAAAGAAGTGCCCTTTGCTTCCAAAAGAGGAAAGTATAAATGACTAAAATTCAGTGGAGCAAATCTCGGTACCAAGGACGACAGTGAGGTGAGAATTGGAGGCCGTTGATAAAGTGCACGAAGGTAGGGGAATGAATGTGAAATGACTCATGCTGGAAAATTCCAGATTATACGTGGTTAATAAGCCATGTTTATAAAGCGAATTAAGAGTGTAATTATGGACAATGCACTATTGTAATATCTTCCAATATTTACTCAATCCTTTTTGTCAAACTTTGAATTGAATTATATTTGTTTATATTACTGGCTGGAGAGAAAAATAAATCACTATGTAGGTTTAGACCAAAGTTCTAAGTTCAAATTCCAGTGTTGAGATGTCGCTTGTCTGCAAGAGTCCTTAACACAAACAAAACACAGGACATGAGAGTTCTGACCCCAGGAAAGCCCACGGCATGAAATCAGTAGAGCAGGGGAGGAGATCAAGCTAAGAGCAGATCCGAGGTCTATTTTCAATGCTGGAACATTGCTGTTTGTGGTTCTCCAGGGCACCAAGAAATGTGGTGTGAGCAGATTCATCTGGTTTACCTTCTGTTCGTAAGAAACAAGAAAATACTTTTTAAAAAGGTCATTGGGGAAGAGATTTTCATCATATTTGAAAATAATCCTAAAATTCAGTTATAACTCCCTCCACAAAGTATGTTAAATCAAGTGTCTACACTTCTGACTCCTGGAAGCTGACTCTGGAGTTATCCTGTGAGTTAACCACATCTAATCAACTCCGTGAGAAGGGTGTCACAGTCTGGAGCGCTCTGACTACTCTCCCCCCAGGGGCTTCCCTGATTCCACAGCAAGTCCTCTGCAGGCCAACTTGGCCACCCGTCCTGTACCAGCCTCGCAAGAAGCTACAATCCTTGTTGAGTGAAGACAGAACCAGGAAGGGTCTTGTTTTCTCTTTCTCATTTCACCCACTCTAAGTGGCGTCAGTGCCTAAAACTCTCGTATGACTAAGATGGATGTTGTAGTCAATGTTTTATTGCTGTGAAGAAAGACCATGACCGAGTCAATTTTTATAGAACATTTAATTGGCGCTGGCTTACAGTTTCAGAGGTTTAGTCCATTATTGTCTTTGGGGGGACATGGTGGCACGCAGGCAGACATGGTGCTGGAGAAGGAGCTGAGAGTTCTACATCTGGATCTGTAGACAGCAGGAAGAGAGAAAGGGGGAGAGAGGAGAGAGAGGAGAGAGAGAGAGAGAGAGAGAGAGAGAGAGAGAGAGAGAGAGAGAGAGAGAGAGAGAGAGGAGAGAGAGAGAGAGAGAGAGAGAGAGAGAGAGAGAGAGAGAGAGAGAGAGAGAGAGAGAGAGAGAAACGGGGAGAGACAGAAAGACAGAGAGACAGAGACAGAGAGAGACTGGGCCTGGCTTGCACTCTTGAAACCTTAAAGCCCACCCCCAGGGACACTTTCTCCAACGAGGCCACAGCTATTAATAGTGCTGCTCTCTATGCATTTAAGTATATGAGCCAATGGAGGCCATTTGTATCCAACCAGCACAGTGGAAGACAGGGAAGTGGAGCAAGGTGACTCCAGCTTAAGGTCTGCTCTTGGCCACAGTACTAAGAATGTTTGAACTTATTTATCTTTGTTTCCAACTGGCATCAAAATAGATGTTTCCTCCCACATTTTGGTCTCTGTCATGAGTTTCTCTAGTTTTATAAGCCTTCCTCCTGGTTTTATAGACATTTAACAAATCTGTCTGAACTGCTGTCCTCTCTGTGACAAATACAGATGGCGCACATAGACTGCGTCACATGGAGCACCTCTCGTGGCCCCAGATGAACTGGTCAAAGGTCACCTGAGGCAAGGGCCATCCTGCCTGGGCCACACAGTGCTGTCACTGGGACTTGATGCATGCCTACAAGCTGGGATGATGCCCCGGCAGGCGATATCAGCGAGGAGGCTGTTTGCTCCTCAGGAAATCACAGTGAGTGGAGCCATGATGGCTCTTCAGGCATTCCCTTCCTCCAAGAGAGAAGATAGGCTGGTGCTGCAGCCTGTGATCAGCAACCCACAAGGTGGGGCAGGGAGATTGCAAGTTCAAGACCTGCTTGGGCAGCTTTGCAAGACCCTGCCCTAACACGTTAAAGAACGGCAAGTGAGATGGGGATGCAGCTCCAAAGCAGGGCATCTGGCTGGTAGTGTGAAGTCCTCCTCTGAGTCCCTAGAACTGGAAACAAAGAATGAGACAAAGAAGAGTAGTGGTTTGGAATGGGAGGTGTGGTTCAGTGGAACAGCAATTCCCCACTCTGCATGAGGTGTCCTGGGCTCCATCCTCAGCATTAGTGGGGGGGGGGGCAGGGAATAAAGATGGCTAGTGTGTAACTTACTTAGGAATGGGTTCAGTCACCAACACCATGTCAAAGTGGGTGTGGTGGCAAAAGCCTGTATTTCCATGCCTCTAACAGTACAGACGTGAGGATTAGAAGTCCAAAGTTTATCAATGACTCGTTCATCGTGATGCACAGAATAAGAAAAATAAGAAATAAGAGAGAAAGAGAAAACATAATAAAGTTTTTGTTTGTTTGGATGTATTCCTAAGAGCTGCACCATCACCAGGCCGCAGTGAACTGTCACACGTTCCATATTGAGTGTGAGCCACTCGCGTCAATGACTAGTGGATCTAATGTATTTATAGACGCTTCATGTTCTTTGTGTGTGGACTCTAGTCCTCAGGAATGATTCGGCAGTTAACTATGCCTACTTGGAACAGAAGGCAGAAATAAGAGCTGATCTAGCAACCTGGTCTAAGCAGGTAAAACCCATAAACTAACCTTCACAGAGGACTCTCCTGCCAATAGCTACTGTGAGTCCCCAGTCTATGCCCTGTGTTTGTTGTGCTGGGAAGGCCCTGAACCACTTCTGGTTCAAGGTACCCACCCCTCGGTGCATGCATACACATTTGCACCTCATTTGCATTTTAAAGAAATTGAATGATGGATAGTATCTGAGAGTTTTCCTGGGATGCTTTGGGCTCCATGAATAAGTCTCTCTACACTGTGACGACCTGCTGTGTTTGGGGGAGATCCCACAAGTTTGTAAAGGGTGCTAGAATAACCCATGTAACTCCAAATAGAGCACAGGCTCCAGTGGTCTGAGTCACCCTTGCGGGGGACACTGGATGTTGGTGTCTTCTCCTTGGAATAGCACGGTGCTCTCAGAAGCCACTTTAGTCGCCTCCTTTTTTTAGAGTTGGAAATGTCTAAACCGTTGACTCCTCACAGCCCATTGGCATTGTTCCATCTCTTAGAATGTTCTAGAAATGTTTAAGCCTTCCATGTCCTCAGGCCGACGTGGGTTATTTTATCTCCTTCCGCTTCCTAGAGGCCGCTTTGGTTTTCTGTGCAAACAGAATGTCCCTTACTCCGTGGGGTCTTTAAGCAGATTCAGAATGTAGAGGCACCCGAAGAGGAGGAAGTAGGGGAAGAGAGGGAAGTGGGGGAAGTGGGGGAAGTGGGGCTCCTACATCTTTGACTGGTCCTTTGGGGCTTGACCTGTGTATGCAGAGATCTCTCTTTAAGTCAAATCACAGTCTCCGCCATTGGATCTGAAGCCCAGAATTGTGGCTGACGTCATCTGACTTTGTATGTGATCCTTCTCTGAATTCACTGGATTTGTGCTCCATGTGATGCCGGGGCCCTTTGTTAGCAGAGCTAGAGTGAAGGATAAAGTCTAGTCCTGCTGAGGGATTGTTGAACTATCAGGTCAAGATCACTCCTCACCACGTACAACAACTAGAACAGCTTCTCAATTCCATCATTTTATGAATGCATAGCAGCAAGTCAGTAACCTTGCCTGATGCAACACGAAGCATCAAAAGAATCTCAGGGAAATTGAGCAGCATGGGAAGATTCATAGACCTTTTAAAATGCAGTTTATTTACACTTGAAAGGGTTGAAAATATAGGCAGAAGCCCAAAATAGCAAAGACCATAAAGAAAAGTTGTTATGTAATCACAAAATGTTGAGTTTACTAAAAGTTGATTCTCAAAGGTTGAGAGTTTGGGAGTGATGCGGATGAAAGGTAGAGGCTGAGAAAGAATCTCAGAGTTGGTCAGAAAGAGATGGCGATGTACCGCTCCCCAAGACCAGCTCCGGGAACAGTGAAGAGGAGAGAAGAGAGGTAGAGCCGCAGTAGGGAGAGCTGAGCAGGTAGTGAATGGCTGATTAAAGGGAAATAAACTGTTGGTTCAATAACTAGCTAGAGGAACTAGTTGTTGAGGAGAAGTTCAGGAATCGAAAAAAAAATATTCAGAGACTCAGGCATATGCAGTACAGGCTGGAGGTCTTAAAGCCCAGGAGAGCTTTTCTTCTTGCTCTCTATCTGCCTCCCTTACTGTCTGTCTGATTCCTTGGTCTTTGCTCACTTACTTGTTTGTTGTCTTTCTATCTAACTATCTTCTTTTTTTTTTTTTTTTTCAGAATATCCCCCATACAGTTTTTATTTCTACTTTCATGTCACATATACATACAGTATTTCATGTGTCTATATAAAATGTATACATCACAATTGGGAGGTAACATGATTATCTTTATGATAGTATATGACAATATGATTAGTCTTTCTGAGATTGACTAGATTTAATCTGATTATCTCTAGTTGTATCCATCAACACTTAGACAGGTCACTTATGACTTTGTCTTCTCGCTTGATGTTATCCATCTTTCTATCTCTCCTGCGGTTCCCCATTTACTCTCATGCCTCTTACTTGTTTTTCCTTTCTCCTTGAGCCAACCCCAGGATTTTATTGAAATGAAGTTCATTTTTTTCATTAAGGATTACATCACGAATTGTTTTTTCATCTTTACAATCACTAGGGCAATCAAAACTCAACAGACTAACAAGGAAATACAAAAAGTTCTGTAACATACAACAAAAATCGATCAATTTTCAAGCAATGGTCATCATGACCTGATCATTATTTTTTTAAACAATACGTGGGAAAGTACAATCATAAATTTCCCTGGGCTTAAGTCAATGTGTTTACAGATTGTCCTAGAAACACAGATTGAGCTAGAAATGCTCTAAAGAAAAAAACTTGACCTACTTCCAATCTCAGACCAACGGGTGTGCTATCCAAGGCTAGGCTAACTGCCAAAGGGTCCTCTATTGTAAAATATCTATAAAGCATGATGTTCAAAGCAAATTCTAAAGAAATGTTTCTACAGGTAACAGTATCTATCCAGGTGTTGTTATGTCCAGGTCTTAACTTTCCTTCATGCAGTTTCTGCTTGGGTGCTCACAGTCAGCGCAAAAAACTCTATTGTTGTCTCAAGCCTTTGGCCAGATGCCCTCTTTCAACATTCTTTGTGGGAAAAAGTTTTCCTGGTATGATTTTCCTTAGGACTGAGAGAAGTAAAGAGAAAAAACAGTTTTAGGAGAAATAGCAGATTTCTAAACAACATTACCCCTGGACCATACATAATGTTTAGAAGCAGTGGTAATCAGCTGGAGACCTTTGGTACTTTTTCAAACAAAGCCACAACAGCTGCTCTGGATGTCTAGTGATCATGCTGGACAGTCGGAAGACTCTGGAACTTTGTCGAGCAATGCCTCTACAACTTATCCTCATGTTAGCAACAACAATGTGTGCTATTGCATGTTATTTGCCTACAGATAAACAATATGGATTTTCCATATTTTAAAACTCCAAGAAACAGTTTTCAGTGTTTTCCCTATAAAGAAATATGATTTGAGAAGATACATATTTCTAAACTGTTGAAAACTACATGTACAAACGTATCAGATCACCACACAGTATCCCATACATATGGATAATTTTCATGGTTTAAGGAGGCAGCTAAGTGTAAATTTCAGTTTAAAACCTATGTGTGTCCCTCTGAACCCCAACTATCCCTTTTACAAGTACTGGAAAGAGAGGAGGCCAGAGACAAAAGTCCTTCCCTATGTAAACCATAGCAGGGGTGGAGCAATGCACAAGTTGTTCCCTGACCACAGGCAGAGACCAGGCTGGTCCCAGGGGAAGTAAAAGCCCCCATCCTCCTCAGCAGTCACACTAACTCCTTAGTTACAATGTGCTGCAGATCCCCTTGGTGCCTGCGGGTTCCACACAGTCCACAGATGGCAGCAGGCTTTCCCAATAGTCTCTGACGCTGCTTTAGCCACATGTTTCTCTAAGGACCCAGTGAGATTGGTATTGATGCAATCTCAATCCTTCTTCAAAGTGGTGGGATGCTTCCTGGATTGTAAAGCCAAAAGATAGGAACTTCTAGAAAGAAGGAACTTAGGAAGCAAACAACCTCTACCTAATGCCTTGTAAAGCGCATCAGACAGGAGGTGATGCCACATCCAGATGGGAAGGTCCCCCCTCCCCTCCTGAGACCTGCAGAGCCCAGAGGGATTAATATGTCAAGTTCCCTGCTAGCCCTCTCAGCGGACTGAAGGCAAAGGACACTCCGGAGCCTTTTGTCCACACAAAACTGCCTCTTGCCCAAGAGGAACATGACGCCTTGAAGTCATGTTTGTATCTTTGTGAGATACAAAGACCGAAAAAAGAGGCTTGCCTCCCTCCTGGGATACGTTCCTTCCAGGAAAGGGTTGTGGTGTGTTTGTTTTGTTTGTTTGTTTGCTTGTTTGTGACTTCCTCTCTGCTGACTGAGAGGCAGTTCTGGCCACATAGAAATCTTTTGTGGCACAGCATTCCATTTCCTCTCAGCTCAGTGAAAGAGGATGTCCACAGGGAAGATTCTTAACGTGACTTGGCAATGAAGGCATGTGCTGCAAGAAAATAGTGGTAGAAAGGGTCAATGATGCACATGTCACAGGAAGCAGGGCAATAGCACATACACTTCACTTCACTGCAAGACGTAGTCCAGAGGTGGAGGACCTTTAACTGACTGGTGTAAGACTGCCCCCACCTTTACCTCCTCATCATGAGGTAAGCGCACAGTTCTTCTCTACTCTTTGAGATGGTGTGGCCTGCTTATTCTGATGGACACTTGCAGCGCAGCAGTCAACACAGACAGACAGACCACGAACCTGGAGCTGGAGTTTCCCCACCAGCCCACCAAGAGTTCCCTGGGGCTCAGTTTTCCATCTTCTCCCTCCAAGCAGTGTTTGCCCCCAAAGGTCTTCCATTCCCTCCATGAACCTTTGAATCCAAAGGACACGGGACTAACTAAAGGCACAGGGCTGGTGACAGAGCCAGGATAGAATATGTGAGGGCTGAGTTGCTGCCTCCTGGACCAAGGAGGAGTCACTGAGAAGGTCCCAGCTGGAGATCCAATGGGTCCCCTCTCAGAGGACAGAGGTGGCCTAAGCACTCTCCACCTACAGGCCATTGGACTCCTCCTGGGGCAACCCAGAGTCATTCTGGCCTTTCAGGCACCAGATAAAGGAGGGGCACGCCATTTCAAACACTAACCCAAGGGCCTCCATGTTCAGCAGGTTTCCAATCAAAGGCTGGTCACAGCAGGCCAACCTGTACCCTCTCCCTATCTTCTCACTCTCTCCCTCTGTCCCCCACATCTGTCACCACATCTGTCTTCCAGTCAGAACCAAAGCACTGAAGTTGAGTCAGTGATGACTTCAGTGAGTTGGAATTTTCAAACTAGGCTCTGATTGAGTTTTCTCATACCACCTGTGTTGTCACACAGCCCTCAAAATGGTAAAAGGGCAAATCCATGGGCTTGTCAACCTGGAGCACACCAGGCAACTAACAGAAGGACCAGAGAGAATCTTTTGGTTAAAACAGATGCCTCATCCTGCCTCCTGTCACCCAATGGACTGCTTAAGGAGTGTAGCAGAGCCACAGACAGAAAAACCACACTGTTTTGAGAGAGAGAGAGAGAGAGAGAGAGAGAGAGAGAGAGAGAGAGAGAGAGAGAGAGAGAGAGAGAGAGAGAGAGAGAGAGAGAGAGAGAGAGAGAGAGAGAGAGATCCACTTTGGGATCCTCTAGACTTCTTAGCACAGACACGTCACAGTGCACCACCCCAGGTGAGTCACTGGACACTTCCTGCTCTGCCAGCGAGGGACACATATTTTGTCACCAGCAGGGACACAGTTGCTGCCCTGTGTCCAAAGAAGGCACAGAGACCCAGAAGATGCGGGCCTCTCCTGAGGATCTACAGGAGAGCCATGTCAGCCTTCCTCCAGGGGCTCAGCATCCCTTCCTTCCCAGGCCTCTCCATAAGCCCTCTGCTTCAGACTGTTAGCCTGGAGCTCCTAGCCTAAAGAAGGAAGCTACAACCCTCTAGAGGCCTGAGGAAGAAAGGCTTTACCACACCCCACCCCGAAAGATCACTCCCACAGAAAGCCAATGCTACAACCCCTGTGGAACATGCTCAACTGCCATCAGGAATTGAAACCCATCGGGAAAATTTTTGCATCCTCCACTGACTTGGAAACCAACCTGAACGCTTTATTCAAACACACACACACACACACACACACACACACACACACACACACACACACACACACTTTGCATCAAACAAACATTCCTAGGTGACAATGTCTTAGGAGATAATTTAAAGACACCTCAAAGAATGGTCAAGAAGTGAAGTCTTTTTTTTTTTAATAGAAATCCACGTGGAGTCACATGTTCATTTAAATTCCAACAGACCCCGTTCCACTGGTGCTGTCTATCAATGTGAGTGTCCGCTGTGGTAGGTAGGGCCCATGAGGTCATGTCAGCTGAGCATCCAGGGAGGAGCCTCTTCTCTCTTTGGGGCTTCTTTGTCAAGGCAGTGGGATGGCAGAGAGGGCCATGCCCATCTCTGTCCTGACAATCTCCCAGGAGCAAGGGCTGTATCCCTTGTCCTTCAGATAGCGGGAGCATCTTAGGAAGTAGGAGCGAATGGCCTTGGCCAAATGTGGTGGACAGGACAGGCCCTGCTCCCCTGCCTCCTGCAGTGTGTCCAGGGCACTCATCAGACTAGTGAGTAGTTGCGCCAGCGCCCTCTCTGGCCAGGCAGCTAGGCTGGCCTCGGTGGTAAAGAGTTGGAGGATCCCCCTGAGCATCTCAGGGGAGCAACAGGTGACTTCCTTCTGCTTTCCCTGGATGATGCCTCCTTTCTTCCAGGGACATCGGAAGTCGGTTCTGTCCCACAGGCACTGGTGAGCCGTCACGTTTTTCAGCTCCCTCAATAAGCGCGCGCTTTCCCTGGCCTGCAGCCTCAGCCTCCAGGCTGCTCCCCAATCCTGTGAGCAGGCAGGGTGGCAGCCCAGCATCACCCCTCCCACCAGGAGCAGAAGAACAGGCAGCATGGGGAAACGCAACGATTCCGGAGCTCGCCTGCAGAGGTCGCGCGAGTCCAGCAGGGCCGCTCTGGCATTGCCGCTGGAGTCAGGGCTACTTTAATAGTTCATCTGGAGCTGTTGCCGCTCTTGGGCTCTGGGGTGCCGGTGGCGTTCTGGGTGAAGGCTCTGAGCCAGTCCTTTAGCCTCAGCGCAGAGCGCGGGCCACAGGAGCGGAGCAGGCGCCCAGTCCGCGCAGGAACACGAGACCGGTTGCGAGCCTGCTCGGCCCTGGGCTGTGTCCATTCGACCCATCGCGGCCTGGAACCTTGGTCCAGACGGAATTTGGTGGCCAGAGGACACATTTCGGGGAGACCGTGAAGCCTCCGAATTCCAGAGAGCAGCGCTTTGGTTTGATTGGGTTTAGTTGGAATCGCGCTGTGTTTGGGGCCCCTTAGCCTTGCAGCTCTGGGGCCCCTGAGCAGGAAATCAGCAAGTGTGGGTGGGAAAGACCTACTTCTAGGCCCGGAGAGGAAGAGTTTCCCAGCGAGGGGACACGTGGGGTCTTGATCCTGGCGGACACTGTGCTGACCCACCAGCAAGCTCCTTCCTGGTGGCTAGGTAGGTCCGAGTCCCCCTTGGCTTAAACCCCACCTTCACCTCCACCAGATGCCATTTCCAGGCAGATGTCCTCTGTCTTCTTCAGCCTCCCGAGCTTCAGTGAGATGTGCCTGTCCCTCTGATGCCTGTGACACCTTGAGCTCTCCTCTTCCCCCTTTGCCCTCCTACTTCTCTCTTCAAGTAAACACAAGGTTCTCTCCCTCACTGAGTTAGTATCTTGACCTCTTTCCCTGGACTTTCTGGGACTAATTCTTTCCCTAGGTATACATTGTTTTCGCGAGGTTTTGTCTTTAGGTTTTTCACCCCCTATTCTTATGTGACTCAGTGTCTCTCTCTTTTGGAAACACTGGCCAGATGAGGAGGACCTTTAGCTTAAAGGTCTCCAACTCCCCCTGCCCTGGTCCACCCCTACCCGCTACCCCCGGCCCACCCCACCCCCCATCCTACCCCTGCCTCACATCAGGCCCCTGTGTTATGGGTAAGCTCCAACATCTTTTCTGCTCTTTCAAATGGTGTGTCCTGCTTACTCTGGTGGATGCTTGCAGTGTAGCAGTGGAGCCTGACAGCCAGACAGACAGTGTCAGACAGGGAGACTGACAAACAGCCTGGAAGCTTGATTTTCTCCAGGAGGCCAACAGAGAGGCGTTCCCTGTGCCTAGGTTTCCTTCCTTTTCCCTGCAAGCAGTGGCTGTCCCCTGAGGTCTTTATTTCCTCCTCCAACCCTTGAATCCAAAGGACATGGGACTGCCATGTGCCAGGCTCTACAAGGCACTGTCCTTTGAGAAGAGATGAAGGTTTGCTGTAATTCTTTTGCTAGCTTAATACGGTTTTCGTGAGTTTTTAATTTTAAGTTGAATTTTTTCCTAGCTGTATGTGTTTTTAATTTGGTTTTTGTTTTTTTGTTGTTGTGTTTTGTTTTTCAAGTTCACCTTGATGTCCATTGTCTCTTGTTCTGTGGTCTAACAATGTTAGGATTGGTTCTTTCTGTTCCTGTTAAGCTCCTTTGTTTTCTGTTCATTTTCAGTAGGTGTTTCCTGCTGGCTCATAGACATTTGCATTGATGCAGTCCAAACACACCTGTTTTTCACTGTACTGTCTTGATCGTGGTTCCCTCTTATTTCAAATGTCTTTCATTAATTTCCTTATTAGTTAAATCTGGCTTTCTTAGGGGATCTTCTTATATATACTGTCAGGATTTAGTTTGAACTGTTTATTTTACATATGAAATAAAGTGCATATTAAAATATCTAATTCTTCAACATATAATGTAAAAGCATGGTAATCTTGGGTCTCAGTTTCTCTCATATTTTCTTTGATTAATATTTTCACATCAGTGGTGCTCATTTATTGTTCTGAAAGCCTTTTTCCTTGAATTACTATCTACAATTTAACAGAATTTTTATTCTCTGTGCTGTTTCTTACTAGTTTCCAAGAATGAGTTTCGTACTTATTTCTAATCTTTAGTAGAATCTCTACTTTTTAAGAGTTGCTGCCAATGCAGGGATTTCTTTTCTTTTTAATTGTATTCTCGATATATTTGCCTTGCCACTGCACAATGGATTCTTACACCTCCCCTGATACTGTGTTGTGATGTTACCTGAGCTGGCTTAGTACACAACCGCGTGTCCTATACCATGCTGTCTTTCTCTGAAGTCTAGGTTGTGGTTTACTTGTATCTGTAAAAGAAACCTTTATTGAGTGGTAGCAAGGATTCTTCAAATTATCTCCCAGCTTTCTGTCTATTATCTCAGGACTTTCCAAAGCTGTTATGTGTAAATATTACTTCTAAATCAGTGACCTTTTCTACTCAGGCATAAGTTGAATTGTCATCCTACAGATAATACCAGAAAATAATTGATTCTACTTCCTGCCCTTATTACCATGTCTGTAATAAAATATTTGAACTTACGTCTTTAGCCTTAGCGTTTGTCATTAGTTCTAGAACTATACACTCTATTGCCAGCCATCGCTCTTTAATTTCATGATTCAATAAGCACCTTATGATATTCAGTAATTTTTCTTCTTCTGTATCTTTTATGCCTTAGAACATAATACCCTTTTTTGTAAAATGTGGTAAAAATAGAATTACATAAATAATAAAGCTTTGTGCGTTTTTCCTGTCAACTTGGAACTATTCAATATACGTGAAGTACGCCAGCCTTGTTCCTTTATATTTCTTGACAATTATATAGTCTGTCACTTCAGTACTCACTTTATTCATATGATGTGCATTGTGGTTGTTTGCAGGAGAATTGTCCCCATAGGCTTATATGTTTGAATGTTTGGTCCTCAGTTAGTGGAACTGTTTGGAAGAGTTAAGAGGAGGAGTGGACTTGTTCGAGGAGATGTGTCACTGGGGGTGGGCTTTAAAGTTTCCAATGCCCAGACAGGCCCAGACTCTTTGTGTCTTACTGCTGTCTGTAGCTCAAGATGTAAAACTTACAGATACTGCTCCTGTGCTGTGCCTGTCTGTTTCCTGACACGATGCTCATAGACTTTACTGTCTTCTGGAATAATGAGCATCAAATTAAACACTTACTTTTATAAGAGTTGCCTTAGCCATGGTGTCTCCAAATAGCAATTAAGATTGGAGGGGGGGGGCAAATGAATGAATGAAAAAAATACAACCATCACTTCTCAGTTTGCTGTAGAAAACCTGGGTATGGGTTTGAATTTTGTTTTTAGGAAAAAGTATAATAGACAAAAAGGGTGAACACAATTGGTGAATTTTTCATACAAAATAAAAAGACTATATGCTGCAATAAATGTGGAAATAGTATAAACGTGGCAAGAAAATGATTAAATTGACATGTATTAGCATCAATAACATCAAGACTGTTGTAAATTAAGGTCTGATTACTTAGAATCAAATATTTGTTATATCTTGTTTAATCAAACTGGTGAAATAACACCTGAATTAATTTTTAAAATTGTTATTAAAAACTGCAGTAAAATCTTTTTTAAAAACAGCACCAGTCCATGCTCTTGGGAGGTAGAGGCAAGAAGCGGGGAGCTGAAGGCCCGCGTGGCTCTCCATCACCTTCCAGAAGAACCCGGGCTGTATAATTCTCTGTGACTACAGACAGTGTCAGGGAGAGACAAAAGCGAAAAGAGAAAACGGGGAAAGAAAAGACTGACGGACTATTCAAAGAATCGAGTGCCAGTGTGAGATATCAAACCAGTCTGGGGTAATCATTTTAAGACACCCTCCTGGGCCCCTTCTGTTTGAGTCTTTGTTTCATCTTGTTTTGCTTTTAAATCAGGCCACATCTTTACTGTAATTGTGTGGTCCCACAAATTTCCTTGTGAATCAAATCAGGAGGACCCAACTTTCCTTAGTGGGGTCTATTTTCCTTTGGGGTTAAGTTGTAGAATACTAATTAACAAAACAACAGTTTTCTTTAACCCCACTGGTTTCCAAAATAATAGACACAGAGAGGTTATGATTTATGATTAAGCTGTAGGTACTATGCTGGGCAGATTCTGAGCTTTTCTAATACCACTACCCTTAAAATCCACATAAAAGCCAATCGCTTGCCAACCTGATGGCTCCTGGGCGGCTTCTGCTCCACGAGTCTGTCCTCATGGTCCCATGCTTGTATTCATCATCTGTCCTGCCCCATGGTGACTCCTCTCTCTCTGCCTTCCTCTTCACCTCTTCCTCCCTTCCCATCTCTGGACTCCAATCTCGAAAACCTAAACTCTGCCTACCACTCTTCTCCCCAGTCATAGGCTTCAGCATCTTTACTAGCCAATCAGGGATATTATATTTCATGGGTACAGAAGATAGTTCAACATTCATAACAGTGCCCATGGCAGGGTAGCGGTACCGGTAAGTCTCCCTTTAAGGGCATGCCCCCATTTGGCATAGACCCCCTTCTGGCTGCAGGGCTACTCTTATTGTGGGCAGCATTCGTTTTGTGGTGTTGTTTTTGCTTAAATTGTCATCGGCATGAAAAAGAGTGCATTTGTTGGGAATAGCGCAAAATGGGAAATCAGCATTCAACGACCTTCCTCAAACCGGTACAAGAACTTCTTAAGCAGCGCAAACTGAAGGTATCGGAACAAACAATTCAGGGGTTTTTACAGGAAGTAGATCAAGTTGCCCCCTGGTTTGAACCCACTGGCTCTTTAAACCTTGCTAGTTGGGATAAATTGGACCGAGACATAGACAGAGCATCAGAATAACGAAAGTTGCGGGCAGGGACGAAACCATTATGGCGCCTGGTGCGTGCTTGCCTGGAGGATAGGAGATGCGAGGACATTATCAAAAACGGCCAATGAATGTTAGCTAATCACCAAGATAGCATGTCCGAAACAGAAGGAATGAACAAGAAAAGGGAGAAGAATAGCAGGAAAAAGGATAAACAAAATAAAAGAGCAGCTCAAACAAAGGAGGAAGAAAAACAGGAAGAAAAGAATATTAGCAAGAAGCTATACCCGGTACTCGATGAGTTCGCTAATTTGCATCTCAGTAGTTCTAGCGAATCAGGGTCCGAGAGCCATAGTAGAGGAAGAATTAAGTACTGAAGAGAAACAGGACGTAGAGGAGGCAGCCGCTCAATATGAGCAGGAGAGATACGGGCCATACGGAATAACACCGTCGGCACCCCCTCCATATAATCCTCAGTTCACTAGTAAGCAGAAACCCTCTAGAGGTAGCCACCCTCGCTCCAGTTTTGCGGAGCCCAAGACATGGAAAAGGGTTACTGCCGCGGTAGCCATGACCTCACAAGTACAGACAGCTGGTATAG
Source organism: Acomys russatus (assembly GCF_903995435.1). Lineage (NCBI taxonomy): Eukaryota > Metazoa > Chordata > Mammalia > Rodentia > Muridae > Acomys > Acomys russatus. The sequence goes on along the minus strand of NC_067138.1, from coordinate 94,784,636 downwards.
TCAACAGTGTAGTAGAGCAAACAGCTACAGCATTAGTGACTCAAGAAAAGATGAATGCACATTTGCTTCAGGGCCTTCGTTTGGCCAACCAGAGAAAAGATTTATTACAAGAACAAATGGTGTAGTAGTTATATGAGTTGGTTCAGACCAGCTGTGTTTCCCATTATAAACATGTATGTGTTACCCCAGTGCAATACAACTTTAATGCTTCTTTTAATCAAAGTAAATTGCTATCAGAATATCTTGCAGGAAACTGGATGCTGGAGGCTGAAGAGCTATCCCGACAGCTCCTGGACCAAATTGCTCACCTGAATGGCACTCGATTGAAACCTCTGACCCTAGGGGAATTCACTTCTTGGCTGCATTCTGCGTTTTCCTACTTTAAGGAGTGGGTGGGGGTGGGAATTTTTGGAGCCATCACAATCTGTGGCCTCGTGTTCTGTCTCTGGGTATTATGTCGGATGAAGAGAAATCACACCCGTGATAAGACACTTATGATCCAAGCTTTACTAGTGGTTGAGCAAGGCGCCTCTCCTCAAGTATGGCTAGCAAGCCTAAGAAAATGAGCTTCCCTCTACCTTTCTCTTACGTAGCCTTTGCACCCGACTGAGCTTTGTTGCCACCGCACGTCGGAAGGCGCACCCAGTGCTCAATGGCCATTGCACTCCGCGGGGACTCTGCCCATTGCACGCGGGATGGCATTGAGTGTTACCCCCACATTGGTCCTCGATCGGATGGGCCATAATAATGGTCCAGCCTTGACCGGACTGTTTCCCTTCGTTCATTTCTTATAAAATAAAAAAGGGGGAGATGTAAGGCGCGGCCGCACCTGATAATGGTGGCAACCGTTACCGCTCCCGCGCATGCACAGGCATAAGCTCTCCCAACGTGCCCCTCCCGAACAGGGGTATGCAAATGAAGTATTCTGGAGCTGCCCTCTCAGCCACGGGCATGCTAATGAGGCATGCTAATGAGGCATCCAGATACGACCTATGAGATATTGACACGACACATACACAGAGCTATTTAAGTGATGCGCTCGCGGGCATTCGGGTCTTTCACTTCAGCTTCAAGGGCGCTCCCAATAAAGCGCGATTGAGAAGAATCCTGGTGTCTGTGTTGTTCCTGCCGGCGGGAGGACGCAACAGGTGGCCCAAGCACAGCCTCAGCCCTGCCTGCCATTCTCCAGGGGCAGCAGAAACAGTCAGTCAAGCAACTGCTTCTTCAGCAGCTCCTCCAGTTCTCCTCAAGACAATGACAATTTTAAAACTCAGGGAGACTCCGACCCAGTTTGGAGAATGCTTAGCTACAGTTGCTGGAAAAGACTTTATCATACACACACACACACACACACACACACACACACACACGCCTGTCAAGGCTGTTGCTCCAATCAAGATATTGCTCCTGGAAACTTCCTATTAGCCGTTCCTCTTCACATAGCCCCAGGTTACTCTTCCTACAGCGACTCCAGGTATCCGGGCCTCTTCACAGCAGTCTTCATTCAGGTAAGAGCACACTTCCCCCATTAGCTGGCGTCTGCGCATGACTGACTGGCTATTTAGGCAGCACTTCAATAGGGAGGCCTTCTTTCTGTGTAGTGGCACCCTTTCCCCACCCCCAGTAAAGCCTCATTTAAATATTTTGCTGCGTAATTATGTTTGTTGTTGTTGTTGTTGATGGGTTTTTTTGGGGAGTGGGAGGTTATCACAGAGGGAAACAGTTGAGAGACAAGATGCTTGTTTCCCTTTTTTTTTTAACTGGTCCCCAGGATGGAAGAAAGTGAAATGGCGAAAACCCATCTAAGGCAAACACGAGTTTCCGAACTCCTCCATGTGGAGAAATGTGATCTGAGTGGGTCGTCGGTGACCCAGGCAGATCTGAGCGATGCCACCTCTGCCAAAGCCACTCCTTCCCCAAACTAGCCTCACTGAAGTCAACTTCTTGGCTAATTCTTCAACTAGAACGCTGCAACCGTTTCCTTCATTCCTCTCCTCTGTTTGAGCACCGCATGTGTCAGTTGGCCATCATCACCTTCTCTGAAATTCCTTCTGTCTGTCTGTTTATATTTTGTCCTATAGACGAAAAAAGAAGTGGAAAGGATACAGCACTATTCAAGGTGAATAGTAGACTTTTCTCTGGATTAGGAAGTCAGTGGCAGTTAATTTTTAAAACTGACTCTTAAAGACAAATGTGCCATCAATTGTATATCCTAAGCTCCCCCCTGCATGTCCATGTTTAGTCTGCCTGATCCTAGTGTACATTCAATGCGTATGCAGTTGGGCAGAGCAGTCTGGAACCCAGGAGCCAGGCTGCCACTCTCTTCCCAAGACTCCATCATGGAAAGTGTGCTCTGTGTAGAGTCCGGGTGTTCTTTCTCTGAGATGGGAAAGCTAAAGACTCAGGCTCCCTCTAATAATAGGATCAGGTTTTGTTTTTGTTTTTGTTGTTTTCAAGGAAGAGTTCATTTAACTGGGGAAAAAAATTCTGCCAGGAGACAGAATTCTGCAGACTACAACTTTCAAGAATTTTAATAGACCATAGTGTGAAGTGACAGAGTTTCACTTTCTTTTTGCCTCGGTGACTGTTGCGTCACTGCATAACCTTATTACCAAAAATGTTGACCAGGAGGCAGGGCAGGAGGTAGTTTTTTAAAACTTAAGCCCATCTGGTAAAAGGTGTCACTAACTTGGTTCTGCTGTGATAAGACACTTCAAAGCCACGTTTGAATGAACAAGTGTGTTGCTGCTCCAGAGACAGGCTCTATGGGCACTTACTTTAAATAGAAGGTAATATCCTGGAACTGCCCTTCCCTTTTTACAACCCAGGCCTTAAAACCTGGGGGGTCCCTGAGTGGGGAGACTCCTTTTGTCCCTTTCTTTTGTCATCTTGGCCTGGCCTCTCCCCGTATTCTTTTTCCTTTCTCCCTCTGCCCTCTTGGTTCCTTTAATCTTTGGTTTAGCTCTGATTCTCTCTTCTACACCGGATATATGGAATTTAGGATGCACATTAAAGCTTAAGTCTTTGTTTTCTGCCTGCCTCTTTTTGGCTCTGCTTTGGCTATCTCTGCATCCCCCAAGCCTCAGCGCCCCCACCCTACTAGAGAACCTGGATCCTCTGTACCCCAGTTACTGCAAGGATTCCATCTCCCTGTCTCTGTCTCTGTCTGTCTGTCTGTCTGTCTGTCTGTCTCTCTCTCTCTCTCTCTCTCTCTCTCTCTCTCTCTCTCTCTCTCTCTCTCTCCCCCTCTCTCTCTCTGTCTATCTCTCTCTCCTACTTCTTAGCTGATCTTGATTTTACTTTGATAAGTGGAATCTATCAAGAAAATTGCCCATTTTGTTTAGATTTCCAAATTTTGTGGCATACAGGTTTTGGAAGTAAGCCCTAATGATTCTTTGGGTTTCCTCAATGTCTATTATGATGTCCCCCCTTTCATTTTTGATTTTGTTAATTTGCATACTGTCTCTCTGCCTTTTAGTTAGTTTGGTTAAGGGTTTGTCTATCTTGTTGATTTTCTCAAAGAACCAACTCTTAAGTCTGTTGATAATTTGTATTGTTACCTTTGTTTTAAATTTATTGATTTCAGTTCCAAGTTTGTCTATTTCTTGCCACCTACTCCTCTTGGGTGTGCTTGCAGGTGTGCCACTAAGTCTTTAGTATGAAATCTAAATTCCTTATGAAAGTACTTAGTGCTATGAACTTTCCTTAGTGCTGCTTTCATTGTGCCCCATAATTTGGGGTATGTTGTGCCTTCATTTTCATTGAATTCAAGAAAGACTTCGGTTTCTTTACTTTTTTCTTGATCCAGTCTTATTAACTAGTTTGCGTGGGGGGATGGGGGTAAAGTAGGCTTTCTGTTCTTTCTGTTGTTCCAGTCCAGCTTTAATCCGTGATGGTCGGATAAGATGCAAGGAGTTATTTTGATTTTCTTGTATCTGCTGAGACTTGCTTTGTGTCCAAGTATATGGTCAATTTTGAAGAAGGCTCCATGAGGTACTGAGAAGAAGGTATATTTTCTCATCTTTGGGTGGTATGTTCTGTTCATATTTGGTAGATCCGTTTGATTCATAAGATGTTAGTTTCACTATTTCTCTGTTTGGTTTCTATCTGGATGACCTGTCCAGTGGTGAGAGTGGCATGTTGAAGTCTTCCAGTATTAACATGTGAGATCCCATGTGTGATTTAAGCTTTAGTGATGTTTAGTAATGTTTCTTTTATGAATGTGAGTACCTTTGCATTTGGGGCATAGATACTCAGAAGTGAGATGTCATCTTGTAGACTTTTCCCTTGATGATTATGAAGTATCTGTCCCCATCCCTTTTGACTATAAAATGACTAAAAGTCTATTTTATTAGATATTAGAATTGCTACTCCAGCTTGCTTCTTGAGTTCATTTGCTTGGAAAACTTTTTTTCTATTTCTTTACTCTGAGGCAAAGTCTATCTTTGCTGCTGAAGTATGTTTCTTGTATGCAACAGAATGATTCATCCTGTTTTTACATCCATTTTGTTAGCCTGTATCTTTTTATAGGGGAACTGAGACCATTGATGTTGAGAGCTATTAATGAGCAATGACTGTTAATTCCTTTTATTTTGATGGTGTTAGTGGTGGTGGTGGTGGTGTGTGTGTGTATGTGTGTGTGTGTGTGTGTGTGTATGTGTGTGTGTGTGTGTGTGTGTATGTGTGTGTGTGTTTTCCCTCTTCTGGTTTTGTTGGTATGGAATTATTTTCTGTGTTTGTTTTCTTGGGTGTAATTAACCTCCTTGTGTTGGCATTTTCCTTCTAATATTTTCTATAGGGCTGGATTTGTCCATAGATGTTAATTTAGTTTTGCCATGGAATATCCTGCTTTCTCCATTTATGGTGGTTGAGAGTTGCTGGGTATAGTAATCTGGTCTAGCATCTGTGGTCTCCTAGTTTTATGATTAATAATAAGATGTAAGATAATAAGATAGCAGGCAGCAGATATTAGATTATATGAGGCTTATTAAGTGAGCATGGGGAGAGAAGGAAAGGAAGGGTACCCCAGAGAGAGAGACGAGAGACGAGAGAGAGACAGAGACAGACAGACAGAGAGACAGTAAGAGAGGGAAAGGGAGTAAGGGGGTAAGAGAGGGAGGGGAGGAGGTAGGTCTGTCCTGTTATATACTGGGCAGAGCCACACCCCCATGGCAGGCAGGCAATGACATCACAGGTAGGCAGACTGAAGCAGAATCCTAACACCTAGGATCTGCAAATCTGTCCAGGCTCTTCTGGCTTTTAGCGTCTCTGTTGATAAGTCAGGTGTGATTCTTATAGGTCTGCTTTCATATGTTACTTGACTTTTCCCCTTGTTCTGTACATTTAGCCTTTTTATTACTATGTGGGGGGGGGCAATCCATTAGCTGATGGGCGTGTTTCTGGAAAATATGTTCAACAAGGGCTTGGGGCAGGGACTTACCTGGGTGTCCCTGGTAATTGCAAGTCTCCAGAAATGCAGGCAGAGTTGTAGAAAGGAAAATGGAGCACAGGGTTTGTGGTGTAATTTACTGCTGTTGGCGGTACCTTCTCGGGAGTTGGTGGGCAGAGTGTGGGAGTGGGGAGAGGTTTACCTGTTGTCTCTGGTGCCAGCGGACCTCCTGGAAAGCAGGCATTGTTATAAGGCAGGAAATGGAGCACAGGGTGTGGGGTGAACCTTACTGCTTGCTGTTGATGGCATTTTCAGGCAAGTTGGTGGGCAGGAGCTTGGGGAGCGGGTGGCTTACCTGGTGTCCCTAGGTCTGGCAAGCCTCCATAAAAGCAGGAAGAGTTATGGGGCAGGAAATGGAGCACAGAGTAAGGGGTGCAGTTTACTGCTGTCGGGTGTGCTTTTAGTTGGGTAGTGCTGTTGGGTGTGGGTAGTCTTTTATACGAAAAATTTCAAAAGCAAAACAAAACAAACCCCCCAAATTTCAACTTTTGTTTTCATGGTTGGTTGTGTACACTTAAGGGGAAAATGACAGCCAGAATCCAATATGAGAAAGGAAGCAGCTGCTCAAATGAATAGGTTAATGTGGACAGGGTGAGGAGAGAACACTGGAGATTTCTGCACAGGGTAGAGGTGGCTAATGTGATGAAAGAGGACGAGTGGTACCCAAGGACGTGTCAGAACCAGCTTCAGTTTAGTGGACGATATGGATTACATCTAAAATGTCCTTCACAGGCCCTGGTCTCTTGGTGGTGGCATTGTGTAGTGTTGTGGCCCTTCAGACGGTAGAACTTAGTCATGGAGTATGTGTGACGATCACGTTCTTCATTCCATAAGGACTGTGGGATGATTCATATTCCCCTCTCACTTTCTTTCTGTCCTCTCGTCCTCCTCCCCCTCTCCTTCTTACACCCCATCTTCTCCTTCTTTCTCTCCTCACCTTCATTCCTGCCCTCCTTCTCTCACTGTTCCTTGATGGGAGTTATGAGCTCCAGGAATGACCCATGATCCTGTCGGCATGTACTGCCCAAACTAATTCAGCAAACCTTGGGCTTGAACCAAGGGCTCAAACAAACTTATTTTTATTTAAGCAGTCAGTGTCATATATTTTGTCATAGTGATGGAAAGCCAATACAGAAGGTTAATATGTCTTCTAGATTTCTATGCAAACCACAATTTTACAGTTTTTGTTTTTCAAAGTACAAATGCAGCAGATCTTCAAGTTGACCTTGGCATAGTCGTCTTGTCATTTGGGCCAGAAAAGTCTATCACACAGCTCCATGTCCACTGTTTAATGGTTTAATGGCTAATTTTCTTGCATGTGAAAAAGTATATAAAGGGATAAATGTACTGTCTCAGAACCTCTTCAGAGATGGGCTCCCTGGGTGGCTAAGTGAGAGGACACTAGTCCACTGAAGCATGTGGCTCTGGTAGGCTTTGTTCTTCTCCCCCATTCCCTCTGCCTTGCTAAAAAAAACAAAAAACAAAAAACAAAAAACAAAACAACAAAAAAACATTAGATTACATTCCTAAAGCCAGCCACCAAGGATTATTCTTTTATTTAGCCAATTCTTCCTTCTAAGGCTGACTACCAAGGTCCAGCTACCAAAGTGTTGAAGTCCAGCACTCCAAAGCCACTTTCGGCTCAACTAACTAACCTGCCTAATTAAAATTAAACACCTCATCCTAATAAGGGTTTCTACGTTTACCCTTATAAACTGCCATTTTCCTGTTGCTACATCTGTCTATCCAGAGGCATCCTTAGTGCCCGGCCAGGACAGACAAGCCTCACTCCTCCCCTTGTCTTTTTCTTCCCCCTCCTTTGTTCCTTTCCCCTTCCCCCTCTTCCTCTACCTCCTGTCTTTGTCCCTTATCCCTGCCCTCTGTCCCTTGGGGCAAATAAATCTCCTTAGACTGACTTCTGACTTCGAGGTTCCTTACACAGAAGATGGGCCCATGTGACTCAGATTGATCCCCATGTCGTTTATCTTTGAATCCAAATCTTTCCCTGTGGCTAGCTTGGGTGTTACTTGGAGATACTTGATTTTCTTCTCACATCTATAAATTATACACTCTCCTGCCCCCTCCACTCCTCCTCTCACTTTAAAAGCTCGTCCACACAGTTCTTCCTCCTTTATGGGAGGAGAGAAAACAGAGATGTCACCTTATTTTACCAACTCACCACATCCCGTGTCCGACAGTTTTCAACAGTCAAAAGGCAGAAGTTCCACACACACCGTTGCTTGGTGCCACCCAGCTTTCTTCACACTCTCTCAGATGGGATAGGAGAGGTAAGTAGGCAGACCTTAGGCAAACCTTCTTCCAGGCAGTGGGGAGGCAAATGACGCCTTATCCCACCACTGACAAAAGCTGGAGTTCTGTGGCCAAGGGTTCTAAGTCCGTCATGGCCTGAAGCCACATGAATAGGACAGAAGATGGAGTGATTAATTTCAGTTTTAGGCGTATGCGTGTGTGTGTGTGTGTTTTCACTGAAGCTGAGAACTGAATAGCAGCTCCCACCTTCCCAGATTTTGCCGTGGATAGAAGGACTCCGTGGTGCAGGTGGAGGCTGTGCTTCACTAGGGATGCAAGACCAGACTTTTCCTCACCCTTTGAATGCAGAGCCTTAGTCGTCTAACCGTTAGAGTCTGGCCTTTTGAGGTCCATTTTAGGGATGTGTAGTTTACTTTCTTTCACTCTCCCAGCTGGTCAGTGAGGAAGCTTTGGCTCTGTGGCTCCCATATAACCTTGCCTATCCCATGCCAGGGCTAAATAATGCTGAGTGATTAGAGGGCAGAAGCAAACATGGAATGGCCCAGAGACCAGACTGAGGTCCTGGCTAGGAGCTCTCTTTCTAAAGGCATCAAATGTTTGCCTAATAGAAACTGACCTGTACCCTGGAGACAGCGTTGTGAAAATTAATGCATGTGCTGTGTGGTATCTCCCCAAATATGTGGCATGAAAACTACAACTACGGTGGTGGATGTCAGGAATGTCACCATCACCTCCTTACTGCTCTCCTAGCTGCAGCTCACTCTGTAAGCTAAATCCACTTCTCAAGGAGCTAAGTGACACCAGTCCTATAATTAAAACTCATAGGACACTTTATCTTTCCCTGCAGATGACAAAGTACCACACTCCTTTAGAAAATATGAATATATACATTAAGGGATAGCAAATGACATTGTTATGACAATTAGAGTTCATTCTCGAGGATGGAATATTGAGAATGAATCATTGTTTCTAACTGTAGTAAAAACGTGACTGTGACAGTTTTCAGTAGGAAGTTATTGAAGAGGACCTCCCAGATCAATGAAATGATCACCTCCAACAACTCAGCCTGATGGGCCTGCTACCCACGGCCACCAGGTGGGGCCTAGGCAGGGATATAGACACCTTGGGGAACATTAACACGCAGCTCAGTGAAATCAGAGGGGATGAAGATAATGGCTGATAACCATATGGCATTTTGTAAATTTTTTTTCACATCTTTATAGTCACCTGCAGGAAAGGAGAAGTCTGAAAAAAGTAAAGGGACTTGCCAGGGCCACAGTGGGGGTAGGGAACTAGAAAGAGATTTAGGCACAAAACAGATTAAGGGCCCTTACTTTTTCCATCTTATAAGTTCAGGAGATCAATTGCTGACACCAAATGCCGAGGCCAGTTGGGTTTGTTGGATCATAGTCCCTTCCCTCCCAAGCAGCGGTTCTCAGCCTTCCTAATGCTGTGACCATTTAGTACAGTTGCTCATGTTGTAGCGACCCCGACCATAAAACTATTTTTTTTTTCTTTTGGGTTTTTTGAGACAGGGTTTCTCTGTGTAGCCTTGGCTGTCTTAGACTCACTTTGTAGACCAGGCTGGCTTTCAACTCACAGAGATCCCTCAGCCTCTGGGTGCTGGGATTAAAAGCCTGTGTCACCACACCTGGCTCCATAAAACTATTTTGTTGCTGCTTCATAACTGCAGTTTTGCTACTGTTAGGAATCATGGTGTAGGGCTGGAGAGGTGGCTCAGAGGTTAAGAGCACTGACTGTTCATCCAGAGGTCCTGAGTTCAGTTCCCAGCAACCACATGGTAGCTCACAACTATCCTACGTGGCTGGGGCTACCCACATTCAGGTGAGTCTTGCCATTTCCGTTTATTCTTCCTTGAAAAGCACTACCTCATCGATTTCCACGTGACTCTACATCCATTCAAGTTGACAGTGAAGATCAAGCATGACCCTTGAAGGAAATTGTGACAGCCATTCAGTGTTGTTAACACACATTCAGACACACAGCTATTCTGGGTCTACTTAACATGTAAAAAGTGCTTGTCTGTATGCAAATACCATGCTATTCTTGTTGGCCAAAACAAAGTGGCCCAACCATACATGTAAGTCTCAGAAAATAACCCCACACCTAGAAATCAGAACACTCTTGATTGTGAAGATCCAGGTGCTCACCAAACAGCTTCACAACCATCATCTTAGGCTTTTCCCAGGGGGAAAAAAGTGTTCAGCATAAATCTTTTGTTTGCTTTTATTTGTAGCACAGATATGTACAGCACTTAAAATATGATGCTAGAAATATCTGCATTAGAAACTTCTAAATAAATAAGTAAATCTGTTCTAAAATATATTGTAATTATAGTAATAATTTTGTCAATAAAAATATAGTGATGCTGGGTTGGAGAGATAACTCAGCAGTTAAAAGCACTGGCTGCTTTTTGAGAAGACCGAGTTTGACTTGCAGAATCCACATGGCTGCCCAAAACTATCTGTTAACTCCAGGGGACCTGCCACCCTCTTCTGGCCTCTGTGGGCACTGCACCCATGGGGTGCACAGACATGCATGGAGACAAAATATTCATACATATAAAAGTGAATAAACAGAAAAGCACATGCTTAAGTGTTATTAAATATCAGCATTAATGTTCCAAAACAAGTAATGACGAGAAAGTATTTCAATTTTCTTTCAAGGTATTTTTTAATTCAAATTTTAGGTTAAATATTCTGTGTATAAATTACAGATAGATGGAAAATGTATTTTCTTGTAAATCTAGCATTAGTACATGGGAAATTTTTTTATTTTGAAATTTAAAAATAATTCATGGTTCACTGGAGTATTTGGGTTCTGGAACACTTATCGCCTACGATAAATGAAGTCCCTAGTTATCCCCAGGGTATCTTAACCTCAAGAATGTACCAGAACCACCGAGCTAGTTAGACGTGGACTATATTTCTCATGCACATTGTGTTTTCTGATTCAATACATTTATTAAAAGGCTGTACACCCAGCATCACTAACACATTCTGAAACGGTTTCTTTGCACACAACTCACAGAACTGGCGGGGCTTAATGAAGGTGACAATCTTCCTGAGGTTCCTAATCTCAAGGGTCCCTTTGATTTCTGAAGGATGCAGTAAGCACCCCTAATTGGTGATGTGATATTTAATCACTCCAACTTGATGAGATCTAAGATCACCTAGGAGACAGTCCTCTGGGCGTGCCTGTAGTGGGCTATCTGCTCACTGCAGGTGGACCTGGCCTTGCATCCCGAGTGAGTGTATTTTCTTCTTCTTGAGTGTGGATGCAATGTGACTGAATGTTTCCTGCTCCGACTGCTCTGAGTTCTCTGTCTTGATGGACTTGTACCTTTAAACTATGTACTTTCTTATTTAAGTTTCTTTTTTTTTTTTTTTTAGTTTTTCAAGACAGGGTTTCTCTGTGTGTAGCCTTGGCTGTCCTGGACTCACTCACTGTGTAGACCAGGCTGGCTGAGAACTCACATTGATCCGCCTGCCTCTGCCTCCCTGAGTGCTGGCATCAAAGGCGTGTGCCACCATGCCCGGCTTTCTTTAAGTTTCTTATGTCAGGGAATTTTATTACACCTACAGGAGTAGAATTTAATAATGGTGTGAAGGATGTTTTGCTTTTTTCAATCTGTGCTGTTTAATAAAGAGTATACTTTGAAGCTTTAATAATAGCTTTAATAATAATAATAAAGTTTAGTACTTTATTATTATAGTACAAACAGAGAGGCTATTTAAAGGCTTATAAAACCCCAAGTGCCCTCTGTCTCCATGGTGACAGCTCTGAATTAAGGACCCAAACAAACTTCTCCCTGAAATGTTTATGATGCTCATGTCATGTGGATGGTGAGAATCAAAGCTGCCAACATAACAGCAGCTGATGAGAAAACAATTCTATGAATACCAGGAAACCAAGACTGGGTTTCAAACTAAATGATGATGAGATGATCCAGAAGCATCTTTTGGGGAAGATAATAAGGACAATAAGGAGATTTGGGCGCCTTAAGACTGACAATCCATGTAACACCTTCTCACTGGTGTTTGAGCTGTCCCCGGAGTCTCCTGTGCTCACCTTTGGGAAGTCTGTACTGGCCAGCCATTCCATTTAATCAGTGAGCTCCGTGTTAACCGAGAGACCATCTCACAAAATATGTCAAGAACAACTGAAAAAGACACTTGACACTGACTTTGGGCTTCCAAGGACACATTCACTCGCTGTCTTAGTTAGGGCTCCTATTGCTGGGAAGAGACACCATGGCCATGCAACCCTTATAAAGCACATCATTTAATTGGTTCAGGGGTCCAGTCCATTATCAACATGGTAGGAAGCATGGAGACTCACAGGCAGACATGGTGCTGCAGCAGTAGCCAAGGGCTCTACATCTAGATCCTCAGGCAGCATGAAGAGAGAGTCACAGCTGGCCTGGCTTGAGCCTTTGAAATCTCAACATGTGCCCCCCCCCACTCTCTTTTGCAAGGCCACATCTCTTTATAGTACCACTCTCTATGAGCCCATGGAGGGCTATTTTCATTCAAACCACTACACTCACCCACTACGCCAACACATGTATAGAAACTAAGGAAGGGAATTTTTTTTAAGTGAGAAAGACATGATAATTCTTAAAGTCATCAGATATGAGATGGGAGGCTGTTTCTACCTGCCCAATATTCTGGCACTAGGGGAACATTTGAAAAGTGAACAGAGATTTGTAAGTATAAAATTAACAAAGAGCACTTCACAGGAACATAGCTACCACCTGCATAAATGGCTTATATACACTTTAAAGAACTAAGAGCTATGAAAGTATAATTTGTAAACAAACATAGAAAAACTCTAGTTAATGTTGTAAAATGAAAACCAAATAAACAAAATTAAAAGTACTGAACAAGGCAAAAATAAAACATTTCATCCACTAGTATTTTAGGAATTATTAAACAATGTTTGACATTTAAAAATTATTTAGATGTTTTAGCCTATTATATAAAATAAATAAAATATTGATTTTCCATGGTTTGCATACCTAGAGCCATTCCTTGCAATCAATTCTAAAATACGGTTATGAAAGAGTTAGAAATTATTGGGTGTGAGTCACCCATCACTCAGGAAGCAGATGTGAGTGAATCTTGAGGCCAGCCTAATCCGCAGAAAATTTTCCAGGGCTACATAGTAAAACCTTGACTCAAAAAACAAAACAAAACAAAACAAAAACAAACAACAACAAAAACCAAAACCAAAAACACCAAAAAACCCCTAAAAGTTACATATGCTGTAACACCCCCCCAAGGAACGTTCTGGTCTGTTTGCCCTCAGTGTATTGCCTCTTGCCTACCCTCAATGAGCATCACTTTTTCCTTTCCTTTACCCTGAATGCACATCTCTATGAAAGAACATCTTCCATTCTGAATCTGGTAGAATTAATTCTGAAAAAACAGCCTCTACTTTCCCAGAAATTAAGACACTCTCTTTTGAAGAAAAAAAAAATTATTAGTTAAAAATAAGTGTAAGCATTTCAGCTCTTTATTACTTATTACATGGAGGTCACAGGACAGCGTGTGGGAGTCGGGCATCTCCTCCACCCTATTTACATTACACTGGACCATCTCACTGGGCCTGAGCAACGTTGTTTAAATGTGTTTCTTCTCTAATGCACCCTCTAGCCACTGCGTTCTGTGGATGTCTTCCTATGGCCCCGCCATTTTGTCCCAGCGCCCTACATGTCCCTCACTGTACTTCCTCACACCGCAATGCGAAGTTCCCATGATTTAACTTTGGGTATTTTCATATCCACTCAATTATTCTGAGATTTCATTCATCCTTTGGCTTTTTGCTGACCAGCTTTAGAGTCTAGTTCCCAATTAAAAACCTCTAATCCCAGCTCTCTGTAAATCCCAGAACAATTTAGGCAGGAACCAAGATCAAACCTCTGAACCTGCCAGTTTCTAGTAATGTAGACACTTTCCCTTTGCCAATAATGTGAGCATATAATGTAATTAAAATGATCATCTGTAACCACCAGCACTAAGGAGCCTAGCCTGCACCACACAGTGAGACTCTGCTTCAAAACTATTAATAATTTTATGTTTCCTACTAAGACAGTAAACTTTCCATGAGAAAAACAAAGTCCCAACTGTTTAAACTATGATTTGTTTTATTCTGAAAGCTATTGTGATCAGGCATTACTTGTTTTTTTTGTTGTTGTTTGTTGTTTTGTTTTTTTCAAGACAGGGTTTCACTGTGTCACTCTGGCTGTCCTGGAACTCACTCTGGAGTTGAGGCTGGCCCCCAACTCACAGAGATCCTATACCTCTGCCTCCTGAGAGCTATGGTTAAAGGTGTGAGCCACACCTCAGGTATTCCTTGTAACTTGACTAAACTGAACCTTCATTCTTCATTTGAGATTACAGAACCAGTCTTGACATTGACTTAAGAGTAAATGTGAAATGTTTAAAAGTAAAAACATTAATAAAATTTTTAATTAAAATATAAAAGTTAATATTTTTGTTGCTAGTGAAATGTGAAGATGAACATGATCTCACATGTGCTAAGTACTAAGATATAATAAATGAAAACTATAATAAATATATTGGAATTGATATAATAAGGCACACCAGTAAATGCTAGTGCCCTGAACTAGGTGCTTTTCACACACAGCTGTTTAACATGACCACCAAATGTTGACACGAAATGAATTTATTTCATGAAGAAAGCAGAAAAATGATCTTTAAAAATAATTAAATGCTGGCAGCTAGAGAAATGGCTCAGGGGTTAAGAGCACTGGCTGCTCTGACAGAGGATCCAGGGTTCAATTCCCAACTCTCACCTGCCTATAACTCAAGTTCCAGGGTTTCTGACATCTTCACATAGATACACATGCAGAAAAAACACCAGTGAATATAGAAAAATAATTAAACCTTGGAATATGAGGAGCATCTTTCCCTAATAATCATTAATGTTCGTGTCTGGTTTTTCACCAATTAACCTTGTAAGCTTAATAGTAAAGGATTGGTGTCATGATTTTTGCCCTGCTATCTTCCCAGGCAGTGAGCTTGTTCTTTCTTTTTCAGGTAGAAAGCAATGCCTTGGAAGTGTCTCCTCACACACAGCCCACATCTCATAGCCCACCAGGGAATGCTCACCTTTTGCCGGTAAGAATTTCTCAAGACCCGTGCATTTCAACAAAGCTCTTGTACCAAACAGGATGGAGATCTGCTAGAACAGCGCAGGAGAAAATAATGTTGTTCTACCAGTCTGCCTGGATTCCTGCAACTCACCAGAAACATCTGGGAAAAGGAAGGAAGGAAGGGAGGAAGGAAGGAAGGAAGGAAGAAAGGAGGAAGATTACTCACTCATTCAGTGGTCAACACATGTTGTAAGTAAGCTCTCTATATTCCAATTTTAGAAAATCCTAAACTGCAAAAGGATCTAACAGGATATGTGCCATTTAGAAAAGAATCAGGTTAGTGGGAGAGAAGAATGGAAGTTCTTAATTTGCATACAAGTAAATCCTAGGAGGTTTTGAAAGACAGTATTAAGTTCAAACTTTGGAGATTAGAGGATTATGGCGAATTATATACTTATACTCAAGGTTTAAAATTTGCCATTAGCTAAAGAACTACGTGTTAATAAAAATACCCATAAAAGGGATATTCCTCAGAGAAGAAATGTAAACCCAAGCATTGCTGATGACACCACTTTGGAAAGACTGACTTAAACTTTCTACCAAATTTTATCATTATCCAAAACAGGATAAAGTTTTGTGTCCAAAACCTCCAAGCTTATTACAGAGTCCATAGGACAATGGAGGACAGGGTTTGTACATTCAGGAGAGAAGAGTGAATAAAATAAACTATAACATGTTTAGTGTGGGGGAAATTGTGTAACCATTTAAAAATAGTGCTTGTAAAAACCGTGAAAAAAGTACTTATGAGGGCATTATCTCTCTCACCAAATAGTAAAAATATATCATTAGAACCAAGATTTAGTAACAAGTTTAATGTCACCTGTTTTAAAATGCTTAAAATTTTAAAGCCAACATTTTAACTGAGGTGCTTAGTGAGTGTGACACAAACTGTAAAACTGCTTTTGAAGAAAAAAAAATTTAAAACATACAATGATTTCTTCTGCCAGGTTCCTTCTTAGTTTGAACAAAGGTTGCGTTCCGTTGCTGTTCTGGGCACAAGACGTTAACCGTAAATCTTAAAAGGAACGCGTCCTTTAAAACTGGCTAAGAAAACCTCACAGGGACGTGAATTCCTGCAAGCTTACGTGTGACTCCCTCCAGGGCCCCGGCCCTCCCCCGCCCCCCCCCCCGCCCCCAGCCCCTCCCGCGCCCTTGCCCTTCCCCCACCCTCCCCGCCCGCCCCCTAGCCGAGCCAGCCGCGCAGGCGCAGTAGCTGTGCAGCCGCTCCTAGCCCGGGGGATCCTGGGATTCGGCCTTTCCGGAAGGACGGGCTCGGTGTCGGGGCAAAGCCCTCCGTTCTCGGCCCAAGGCGGAGTTTCAGGCCCTGCTCCAAGCCAACCCGGTGACCGCGGCGACGCGTCGGGGGCCGCAGAGAGCGCTGCAGCTGCCTGCTGAGGTGGTGAGGAAGCTGGCGGGCGGCAGCCACGGTGCGTAGGCCGCCCATCCCCCGCCCTGGGCGCCCATCCCCCCCAACCCCGCCCTGTGTGCAGCCGCGGAGGACGACGGCGCTGGCCGGACGGGGTGAAGCGGTCGCCTAACTAACTGCCTCGAGTGATGAGTCACCAGCACTGCAGTCTGGTTTGAGGTCCGCGGAGCTCGTCGGTCCTGCTGCAGCGCGGGCGTCGGTGTGCCCGGAGGGGTGCTGCGGCCACCGCCTGCCCTGCGTTGGGTGGCCCCGCGTGTCCCCAGAGCGGTCTCTTTGTAGCAACGTCTGCGGCCTGCAGCTCGCTTGCGAGCGCCGGGCTTTCCCATGAAGGTGTCTCTCGGTAACGGCGAGATGGGCGTCTCCGCCCACCTGCAGCCTTGCAAGGCAGGAACTACTCGGTTTTTTACCAGCAACACGCACAGTTCTGTTGTGCTGCAAGGCTTCGATCAGCTCAGAATAGAGGGGCTGCTTTGTGACGTGACTTTGGTACCTGGCGATGGAGATGAGATCTTCCCCGTTCATAGAGCCATGATGGCGTCCGCTAGTGATTATTTCAAAGCCATGTTCACAGGCGGAATGAAAGAACAAGATTTAATGTGCATTAAGCTTCATGGGGTGAACAAGGTTGGGCTGAAGAAAATCATTGACTTTATTTATACTGCAAAACTGTCTCTAAATATGGACAATCTTCAGGACACGCTGGAAGCTGCCAGCTTTCTACAAATCCTGCCGGTTTTGGATTTTTGTAAAGTATTTCTTATATCAGGCGTTTCTTTAGATAACTGTGTCGAGGTTGGACGGATTGCTAACACCTACAATCTTATAGAAGTGGATAAATACGTGAATAATTTCATCCTGAAGAACTTCCCTGCCTTGCTGAGTACTGGGGAGTTTCTAAAACTCCCCTTCGAACGGCTCGCCTTTGTGCTGTCCAGCAACAGTCTCAAGCACTGTTCTGAGCTTGAACTCTTCAAGGCAGCCTGCCGCTGGTTGAGGCTCGAAGACGTTCGGATGGACTATGCTGCAAAACTAATGAAGAATATTCGGTTTCCACTGATGACACCACAGGACCTCATCAACTATGTGCAGACTGTAGATTTCATGAGAACAGACAACACCTGCGTGAATTTACTTCTGGAAGCAAGCAATTACCAAATGATGCCGTACATGCAGCCAGTGATGCAGTCGGACAGAACTGCCATCCGATCTGATTCTACTCATTTGGTTACGTTAGGAGGAGTTTTGAGGCAACAGCTTGTTGTCAGTAAAGAGTTACGGATGTACGACCAAAGGGCCCAGGAGTGGAAATCCTTAGCCCCCATGGACGCTCCTCGATACCAGCATGGCATTGCTGTTATTGGAAATTTCCTCTACGTGGTTGGTGGTCAGAGCAACTATGACACGAAAGGAAAAACAGCTGTTGATACAGTTTTCCGATTTGACCCTCGGTATAATAAATGGATGCAGGTGGCATCATTAAATGAAAAGCGCACATTTTTTCATCTGAGTGCCCTCAAAGGACATTTGTATGCGGTTGGTGGGCGCAGTGCAGCTGGTGAGCTGGCCACAGTAGAATGCTACAACCCAAGAATGAACGAATGGAGCTATGTGGCAAAGATGAGCGAACCCCACTATGGCCATGCTGGGACAGTATATGGAGGCTTAATGTATATTTCAGGAGGAATTACCCATGACACTTTCCAAAATGAGCTCATGTGTTTTGACCCAGATACAGACAAATGGACACAGAAGGCTCCTATGACCACAGTCCGAGGCCTGCATTGCATGTGCACAGTTGGAGACAAGCTGTATGTCATTGGTGGGAACCACTTCAGAGGAACTAGTGACTACGACGATGTTTTGAGCTGTGAACACTATTCACCAACCCTGGACCAGTGGACCCCAATTGCTGCAATGCTGAGGGGCCAGAGTGATGTTGGAGTTGCTGTCTTTGAAAACAAAATCTATGTTGTTGGTGGATATTCGTGGAATAACCGTTGCATGGTAGAAATTGTCCAGAAATACGACCCAGAAAAAGATGAGTGGCATAAAGTTTTCGATCTTCCAGAGTCACTTGGTGGCATTCGGGCTTGTACTCTCACCGTTTTTCCACCTGAAGAAAACCCCGGGTCACCGTCTAGAGAATCTCCACTGTCAGCGCCTTCAGATCATGCTTAGATCTGAGGTGTGACACCTCTTCAGTGTGTCATGGTGGTCTTAGACTTCGTCAGGTGTCTCTTACTACTACAGTTAATAGACAAAAAGGTAACTTAGGCTTTTGTTTTTTGTTTTATTTTTTGTTTATTTTTTAATTTTTGGTTTGGCTTAATATGTTTTTTAAGTGACTAATGAGTGCATTTAGAAAAATGTATTAAATATGCACCTGTTTTACCAAGTGAAAAACATAACATAGAAAATTAGATGTCTTTTGTGGTGTTACATACATTAAACTGTAGATCATAGTGGATGTGTAATTATGTCTATTATACTATCAAATTAAAAAGGTTTGATTTGACTGAAACATCAAATGGAGGCCCCTGTTCTAACCTAAAATAATAAAAGATTGCCAAGGTACAGCTACCTCCCTCTGAATAGTTTTTGACAATCTGGTAACTAGGCTGTGTGATTACTCTTAGAATATATGAAGTTGCTTAGGTAGAGAGAAAAAGAGACAGGTAAGGATTTGTTATCTCACTAGATAACTGAGAAAAAAACTTTGAAAGGTATGTACACTAGTCAGACATGGTCATACAAAAATTTGTACATGCATATAAACTTTTAGAATTGATAGAAAGTTCAGCGGTAGTAAAATGACTTAATTTTTTATCTTCCAAAAAGCAGCTAGTTGTATTTCAGTGAAGATCCAATACCAGAGAGTTAATGTCTAAAGTCTTAAACAGAATTTAGATAGCTAAGGGCTACAACAACAAATTAAATTGGCAGCCAAATTTGTAATTTAATGGAATTGTTTCTTTTTTTTTCTCTTTCTTTCTTTCTTTTCTTTTCTTTCTTTTCTTTTCTTTTCTTTCTTTCTTTCTTGAGACAGGGTTTCTCTGTGTAGCTTTGACTGTCCTGGACTCACTTTGAAGAACCAGGCTGGCCTTGAACTCACAGCGATCCTCCTGACTCTGCCTCCTGAGTGCTGGTATTAAAGGCATGCACCACTGCCGCCCAGCTATGGAATTGTTTCTTTAAGTGAAACTTAATTAGTTTTTCTGTATATTCTGTAGTTACATGCTTATAGATTATTTAGCAAGTTGGGTTTCAAAGCATTTTTTTTTTTTCATTAACTACCTTTTTTGTGTGTGTGTGAAATTCAGAGGAGTCAGTAAAGGCAAAGAAACATTCTGAGCAAAGCTTTAGGATTTTACCTTCATTCTCCTGCCTGGTCACTCTGACATGTTGATTGTTGGATTTTGAGTGATTTCTGATGTGCTGCAGTAGCTGGTAAGCACGCTGTGATGTGTGAGCTGCCTCAGGGCTCTGTGATCTGAGCAAATAGATCCTGCTCTGCATCAAATTAGAAATAGGCTTTTTCAGCTTTGACTCAAGGACAGGACCAACTTCAGGTCCCCTAAGAAGCCAGCTGGTTTTTTTGTTTGGCTTTTTTTGGTTTTTTGAGACAAGGTTTCTCTGTGTAGCTTTGGCTGTCCTGGACTTGCTTTGTAGACCAGGCTGGCCTTGAACTCAGAGTAATCTGCCTGCCTCTGCCTCTTGAGTGCTGGGATGACAGGAGAGCACCACCACACCCGGCTGCCAGCTGGTTTCTTTGTGGCAATGCTAAAGTAGACCTTCAGTCTTGAATACTGTGGGAGTACTTTCTGGCTGAGAATTAAGTGGGAAAATCTTAAAGGGACCTTCAGACAGATGGAATTACGGTGTTCTCCTTGGTAATGAGTATTAATTGAATATGTACTTTCCTGGGAAAAATGTTCAACGGAAGGGAGAAAAGGATGTGCATACATATATGTGTCTCTGTCTAGTCCTGGGAGAGTGCCAGAGTGTGTAAATCAGGAGCAGTGCCATTGACCAAGGGAAAGGATTGGGCTTCTGGCATCTGAACTTTACTTACTGTCCATACAAGTGTTGATTCATTTTAATGGTCTTTGTGATTGACAAAAACTTTCATACTTTGTGGTTTTTTTAATGACTTCCTTTTTATTACTTCAAACATATTTGAGTACTTTCAGACGTTAAGGTAAAAATTGCTACTAACTTTGTATCTTGAATAAACAAGTGGCATCCCAATTTTTTTTCTTTTCTTTTTTTTAATAGCAAGATTGAATACTTGTGTACTTTGAATAGCTACATTTTTTCTTTGGTCAAATGTTTGTGTTCTTTTCCTTGTGATGCCTTTTGCAATTGCTTTGTTTTTCATACTAACGTATACAATCTCTTTATATAATAAAATTGTTTAACTGATATTTTCTTGTATTGCCTTTTTTTACCCCTTAAACTCTTAGTTTTACAATTGTCGCAGTTAATTCTTGAAATGAAATTTCTCCCATTTATATTTTGACCTTTGGATAGCCTTCCTATGGTTTATTTTTAACACAGAATTGATATATTTTTCTTGCTGATTCTGACATGCTGAGGTGATATTGCACAGCTTATTTTCTATACATGCTTTTCCTTTTGCTTAAAAAAAGCATTTCTGCCATCTACTCATTACATTTATCATTCTTGTGTAATTAACAAGTATTCTAAATCTGGGTAAGCAGGCTGCTCCATGTGCACCACCCCACAGCGTTACACATACACCTCGCCTTTTACTTCCCAGTGTTAGTTGATGATTTTCTTGGTAATCACACAAGTAGCTGCCTCATACTAGGTTACTATGACTAATTAAAACCAGAACTCCTCTTAAGAAAGCAGTTTTAAGTGACCAAAATGGCAAGCATGTATCATTACAAAATATTTTTAACATTCAGTTCTTCCCAGTAAGGTTTCAACAATATTTACAAGCTCTTCTAATATCAACATAAGGGTTGTCTTACAAAATGAACAGGAAAGTAAAGCATAAAGTAAAAATTATCCCTGCTTTTATGTGTCAGCCATAGTCCCTGTGAATATTGGGTTCATCATACAAATACATAAAAAACATTGACAAGTACTTTTCAAAGCTGCCAATTCAAGTTTCAAAGACAAACTGCTATTAGTATAACTTGCCTAGTTTTTCTTGTGTAGAATTTGAAAAATATGCATGGAGTTTATCTCTTAATTGTCAAATGGATCTCATTATAAAAAGCAGATTCTGTTGGAAGTGGTAAAACAGGTTTGTAATCCCAGACTTGGCAAATAGAAGCGGGGTGGGGGAGATGGGGGTGGGGGTGGCGGGGATTATGCATTTAAGGCCAGTCCAGGCTGTATAGTGAGATCCTGTTAGAAAACAAAAAGGTAAATTGCATTTTCATGCAGAGAAACCAGGCTTGACTGTTCTTTCTAATGTAGTTTGTACATTGGTCATATTAAAAGTTTTCTGGCTTATAATTGAAAGTTCTTTGTTCTTATGAAGAGCATGTCTAAATATCACACAGTATCCTTAGCTCAACTAATGTTCACGGACAGACATTGGAGGTAAGTTTACATCTAGAAGCTTCCTGTTTGCTCTTACCTGTGGACCTTGTCAAGTTTACATCTTAGGGCCTCAGATATGGCTCAGTACTTAAGATCCCTGATTGCTCTTGCAAAGGACTGGGTTTCAATTCCCAGCACCCACATGGTGGTTTCTAACTATTCATAAGTAAGTGTTCTCACTTCCGCGGGCACCAGGCCTGCACATGGTGCACACACATACATACAGGCGAAACACGCATACATCTAAAAACATTGTGTTAGAGTTGTAATGAGATGTTTTTAAACTGTTTACACGAAAGTATTCATTAGGTAGGCAGTGGTTGTGACAGTGACATTTGTGTGTAAATGTGCATGCAGGTTCATGTATATGTGTACACATGGATCGAATTCATATGTCTGTGCATATGTGGGTGCGGTTTCATATTTGTGTATACATTGTGGAGGCTAGAAGGTGAAGCACGGTGTCTTCCACAGTGGTTTGTCCACCTTTATTTTGAGACAGGGTCTCTCTGAATCTTCAGCTCATCATTTCAGCTACACTGGCCAGAAGCACTGAGCATGCTCCTGTCTCCGTCTTTACAGCACTGGAATTACAACACTTGATTTTTACATAGGTACTGGAATCCAAACGAGTTCCTGTGCTTGTGTGGAAAGCAGCTTACTGTCTGAGCCGCCTCTCCAGCCCCAGCAATTTAGATTCTTAATTTTGTTTAGTCAATAATTCAAACAGGTTTGAAAATGTATCCATATGATATTTAACTCCAGGCAAGTGCCATACTTTTTATACTTCTGTATATTGATATTTCACAACTTACCCCCCCTCCCCAAGTTTCACCACTGTCAGTAAACTCAATTCAAGTTTAATTATTATACAGAAAACCCCAAGTATTACCAGGTGACACTTTCAAAGTAAATCTGAACAGTGTAAATTTTTCTAGGTTCCTGAAAAGTATTTGCAGGAGTATCAACTGCATTTCTAGTGCTCAGTGAGTGTCTTAGGGTTTCTGTGATAAACATTGACCAAAAGCAGCTTGGTGTATAAGGCAGGTGTCACCTCCAGTGACACACTTCCTTCAGCAAGGCCATACCTCCTAATAGTGCCACTCTATGAGCCTATGGCAGGGGGTGGGGGTGGGCTAGTCTCTTTCAAACTATTGTGCCCACCACCCCAGCACATGTACACAACACAAACTTCAATAATATGCCCACTTGCTTCATCTCTATTACTATGATTAAAACACTAGCAAAAAGCAACTTGGGGTTATTTGGCTTATACTTGCAGATCACAATCTAGCATTGAGGAAATCAGGGCAGGAACTCAGTGCAGAAACCTGGAGGCAGGAACTATAAGGGAATGCCACTTTCTACATTACCCTCTGATGCTCACGCTTAGCTAGCTTATCCACCACAGGACCACCGAGCCTACAGCTGGCACTGCCAATAATGGGGTTCAACTTCTATATCAACTACTAAAACAGTCCTTTGCTGATACGCCTACAGCCAATCTGAAACAGTTCCTCAGTTAAAGCCCAGTCAGATGACTCTAAGCCTTGTCAAGCTGACAAATAAACCCAACCAGTACACATATTAACAGTGGAGAGACTGAGCCAAAGTAATCATAGTGTTATGAGTGAGAATGGCCAATATAGGCTCATATATTTGAATGCTTTGTCCCCAGTTGGTAGAGTTCTCAGGGTAGCATTAGGAGGTGTGGCATTGATGATGTGTTGCGGTAGAGTGGTCTCATCGTTCCGCATCACAGCCCATCAACTGAAGGAAGCTCCTGGAGACAGAAGCTTAGGCAGTGGAGGAGTGCTGTTCACTAACTTCTTCAGGGCTTGCTTAGCCTCATGCCACACCCTGGATTTGACCAATCCTTGAGAGGCACAACCCACAGGGGACTGGGCCTTCCCACATCTGTCAAGATCAAGAAAATGCCCCACAGTCCAATTGGTCAGAGTGTTTTCTCATTAAGATTCCCTCTTCCCAGATGACTCCAGCTTCTGTCAAGTTGACAAAAGGTCAGCGCAGTGAATGTTCAAAGGAAATCTTTGTGGTTGTGGTTGACTCACCGGGGCTACATTAACTGTAACACCTTAACTACTCTTTATTGGAGAAACATTTCATATTTCATGTATTAGTTCCTGTATATTTTCTTTGGTGGTGGTGGTGGGTGTTTTTGTTTGTTTGTTTGTTTTGCACACGACAGGGTCGTACTAGCCCTTGGCAGGCCTGGAAATCACTATGTAGATCAGGCTGCCAAAATGTGATGGCCTCCTCTGTAGTGCAGTGTAGCCAAGTGACTTTGGATGGACTAAAACCAGGAATGAAAAGAAACCTCCCCACTTTTAAGTTGTTCCCTGTACGTGTTTTATCACTGATGGGAATCTGACTAACATACTTCTCAAATATTAAAATGTAATTCTAATTTTTCAGATGCCAGATACTGAAGAACTTTTAAAATCTCAACTGTTGGTCAAGAAGCACTCTCATTTGCTGAATATATTAATAACCAGTATAAACATTTAGAAAGCTGTTTGATAGGATAGTAAAATGACCTTCCAGGTTTTATGCTTTGTAAATAAATGAATTTCTTTGACAAATGAGAGATTAAACTCCTAAATGGTCACTTCACTAAGATAAACACTGTTCATTATTTTTTAGTGTCATCGCATAAAACCTGCCATATTTTTTTAAGTGGAGGTTGTGGCGTTCTTCTCACACTGATTTTGATACTTAGTGTCTGTGTCCTTGAGTATCTCATTGTTGTATTTAAATGACTGAATGATGGTGAAATCTGACTTGATTTGACTAGAACTTAAACTCATTGGGAACTCTGTTCCCCTTGGGCTATAGCTAATACCTTCCATTACACGTGTAGGAAAGGAGCGCATTCTCAGAAGAAGCTCAAGTTTCCAGGGCATCAGAGCATGGCATTTCATGGTTCATACTGGAGCAAGATCATCAGAAGTAGTGTTCTCTGCTTTCTTTGTTTCTTTATTTCCTCCTCCTCCTCCTCCTCCTTTTTTCTGAAGGTTTTGTCTAGAGCTTGGTCTAAGGCATCTCATAATTCAATAAACATTATCTTTTGTTTTTTTGAGACAGCATCTTACTATGTACCTTTGGCTGGCCTTGAACTCTTATTTATCCACCACCAGAGCTGGGATTAAAGGTGTGTCCATCATGTCTGGTATAACAAGTACTATCTTTTTAATACCTCTGTTTAGCTCTCAGTCTTAACATTTAGTTGTACCCTTAGCAATTTCCAACCCCACAGATAATTTATAAATGGGTCAATTGTCTCCTATGATACAATAACTACATTTTCTAATGGATTCCCACCCTTCTTTCTATACAATATGTGGAACCTAACTTGAAAGCATGTTTTAATGATAAACAAGAAAAATCTAATTTTACTTGTTACAGCAGTGTGGTGTTTGAAACATTTCTGTAGTTTCAATAACATGTTTGTGGATTCCCAACACCCTAATTTCTTACAAAGCCTTCAATAATATAATTTCTACTTCACATTCTTAACTTCTATTCCTCTCTGTCTTTCCATGTCTATATACTTTAAACTTAACTTTTCCTTTGTTCCTCTATTTCACTGGCCATCACACCATCACATCTCTGATCCTTGTTGCCTGGTGAAGCTCCCTCTGACCCTTACAAATCCCCATGTGCTCCATGATCCTGCACTTTCCTGTCACAGCCCTTGTTACTGCTTGTAAGTGAATGCTTGCTCACCCATACCCCCACAAGACTGCCAGCTTGGAAGCTGGTAGACACTCCACAGAGAAATGGAAATAGATGGTGTGCAGAAAAATAGATGGTGTGTACACTCAAAACTTGTTGAAGTTTCAAGGTTGATGATTTTATATGTTAATTTGCAAATCATGCAATTGCTGAAACCAAGTCAACGACCGTCACACATAGTTTCTCTAAGAAGGGAGTAGTAACATAGGCTTCTTCAACTGATGCTACGTTCGCCTCCTTCAGAGCCTTGGAGAGCTTTCTGTCCATTTACTTTTCCACTAGACTTGCTTCTCCTGACAGAGTACTCAATCAGAGAAAGCAAGACCTTCATTTAACTTACACACTCACAAGGATAAGCAAGTTGCGGATGGCAAAGATACTTAAACTATTTTATGCCTAAATGGGATTAACATTCCTCTTTGATTTGAGAACAGATTAAAGGCTTAAGGGTTCTTTGTCTCTCTAATTGTGTTTAACTTCCTCCATCTTTACCAAGCAATAGAAACTGAAAGCTGATCATATTTTTAAAGAATAACTTCAGACAGCATAAGTTGACTGAAGAGAGGCTTGCATTATTACATATAAAATTCAATTTCTCTACAAAAGTATAGTTTCTACTTTTTAAAGTTTCCTTTATAACAAGCAGAAGTATGTCCTTGAGTTGAGACTCAACTCATCAAAATTGGGTCTTAATGCCTCTTTCATTTCCTGTACTAAACAGATAACCAGAAATCCCAGCTACTCATCTGGTCTTAAAACAATTGTGGGAGAACGAGGTAGCCTAAGGCTTCGGGGATTTGTCACTGTCTACTTGTCTTGAGGGAACTTACAAATATAATCTTGTCTTTAAAACAGAAAATAAGGTCAGACTCCTGATTCGACATGCAGTTGTGCGGGTCATCTCCTTGTCAGCTATGACTTGGAGCCAGGCCACAACTAAGAGCATAGAAAGAACTGGAAGCTACACCTTCAGAACATGGCTAGCTCCGTTGGCATGGACGATGCAGCTGGGATGTCTGTGGGATTCTCATGCAAAATGTCCAAGTCTTTCAGGTTTTTTATGGAACCCAGTTCTGGTTCCACTTGGCACTTATGGAACTCAAATCATGACCTCAGCACTTCTCTTATTGGAGTGAAAAATGAGAATAATCACAGAAAATGGCAGATACCCATTTCCAACAGGATGTGTTCATCCAAGGCCCACTGTTGAAATAAAAGCCCATCTGAGTGCTCAGCACAGCTACTTAGATGTTTTATCCTAGATACCATTTTTATACTTCTAAAATCATGCACAAGTACATGTGTCTTACTTTACATTTTTCTTTAGAATTACTACTTTAGATTTAACTTAACTACTCTTTTGAACAAAAGACATTGTTCATGGTTTCTGATGTAATCTACAGAAAATAGTGCCATCAGCACGAAAAATGATAAATCATAAAGTTGCCTTCACTATCTAAGAAGGCATTGACTGTATTTAAATGACAGACAGCATATTTGGCAAGGAGCACTCTTGAGTAAGAGAGACACCTGGATGGTGATTGCCCTCAGGGAGCAAGGAGGACATGACTATGGCTAATTAAACACTAGCTACTCAGTATAGTTTGGTACTTACTGTTAATAAAGAGCAGAAGTGGATTGTCTATATATAAAACTATTTTATTGCCAACGGGCTTAATTTGACCACCTCATCCCTCTTGGAATGCTGTTTGTTACTTTCTTTTGGCATATTGCTTTGACTAAAATTGCTGGTATACTATATTGAGTAAGAGCTGTGAGCCTCACCATTGTCACCGTTGTCAGCTTCCTGATTCTCCTTCTCTTTTGAGTCTGGTGTGGGCTTTGCACATGTTATATGACTACTTTGTTGACAGGGTTTCTCTGTGTAGCCCTAACCATCCTAGCACACATTTATTAGGTCAGACTAGCCTCAAATTCAGAGATTCACCTGTCTCTGCTTCCTTAGTGTTGGGATTAGAGGTATGCCATATGCACACATATATATGAGTTTATTTTAAATGTGTGTGTATGAAGGTGTGTTTGTGTGTCAATGAATGGACTAAAGGTTGACATCATCTATCTTCTGCTATTCTTGACACTTAATTTTTAAAGACAGAGTGATCACTAAACCTGGAGCTCTCTCAGCTAAGCAAGCAGACTGGCCAGTAAGCCACCAGGATCTTCCTGTTGCTGTCTTGTGTCTATAGGACATACAAACATGTCCCACAGTGCCTGCTCCTTACATGGGTGCTGGAGGCCCTTACTCAGCTCCTGATGCCTGTGCAGCAAGCACTTCACATACTGAGCCAAATCTTTAGCCCTTGGTCAGAGCTTTTATCATGCATTTTACCAATTTTTTTTTCTGACCCTTTTGTGGTGCTCATGATTTTTATTTTCCACCCTATTATAGCATACACTTACTGGTTGGCATATGCTGAACCATCTGTGTATTTCTGGAGTGAAACCAAGACAATTTTTACACTAGTCATGATCCATCGGGAAAATGAAAAGGTGAAGGAGTACCTTCCTCCCTTTCTGTGCTTCTTACTCCCCAGCCCTGCAAATGCATTCCCTCCGCCCCACCACCAGGCTTTCTCCTTTAATATGTCCTGTCATCAGCCGTTAGTCAGGCCCAGTTTACCTAAGTGGGTTAGTAGAACTAACAAGTATCAAATTGGACCAGGCTACTGAGCAGAGACACCAAGCATCAAGCAGTTGGCAAGTTGGATGATACAGTCTCTTGCCATCTTCTTCCTCCTGCTCTGCTGTGCTGGGATTTCTCCTCCTGTCTTCTGTCTTCTCTTCTCTGACCAGGCATCGTTTCAGACACCCCTTCCAGGTGTGAGCTCCCAGCCCTAGCTCACCGATTTAGTTCTGATTCAATGCTTGTCTCTAGTGTGATCATGGCCCAACGTCTTCACCTTGTAAATGGGAATTGAACACCTTTGGAATACATCAACAGGAATATGCAGGCCTTAAGGGATTATTTCTAATATGCACCCAGAATATATAAGTATTTTACAAACATCGAAGCTTATGAAAATTGAAGACAAAGAAGACAAAAACTGAGAGTATAACATGCAGACAATTTAGTAATATATTGTCTAAGCAGTGGGGCTTTTCTGTGAGGAAGAGAAAAGGGAGCTGAAGGGACTTTCTGCTGACTCTGCATCTTTTCTCCCCTGGAGATAGAATATAAGGCGCTATCCTTTTTAATATGCTTGCTTGGCATAATATACAGCTTGTGAAAGACCTCCCAACCCTAAACTCTTGTCTTCTCTATTTTCTATCTTCTTTACCTTCTGATCTCTCCGTTCTCTCTCAAGACCCTATCACTTCTTTAGAGATTCTTTAGTGAAAGAACTGCCTGCTGGGCCGGATCAAGTATCTTCCAGTATTTCTTTTCTGCGTGTGAAAATACTATTTCTTTCTCTAAAATCCACAGGCTCAGTGTCCACTCATCACTCAGTAGCTGACATCAAAGGGAGCAGCTCAAGAAGACAATATTGGGTTATGAAGTCTGGAGAGGCAGAGAAGCCCCATAGCTTAGGAGAGCTCTTCGTTTTAAGGAAGTTTCCTTTTTTAGGTTTCATTAGGAGATGAAGGCTCGTTAGGGGAAGCCTCTAGAGGAAAGAGCAGAAGACCTGTGATGTCAGTTGGTGATTGGACAGCCGTCACCCTTGCCAAGTGACCTTTGCCACACCTCTCTTCACCTTTTTGCCTGTTCACACAGAGCTGCTTTCTCTTCCATCTGGGTTCAGCTCAATGGTTTCCCTAAAGAGCAGAAGCCACAAATAGAAAGCAGAACTTGATGAAAATGTCTGTGTGTTGTGACGCGTCTGCTAGAGAGCCTTACTGACAGCTGTTCCGCGTAATTCAAACCACGCTCAAAGGAAGCGTGCGGGATGTAGTGCTTCCGGGTTCAGGAAACCCCAGGGAAGCGCTGTGCCTGGAGACTGAGTGTACAAGGGCAGTAACCCAGGCTGGGGGACAGATTCTGAGCCTGCTTAAGTCTCACCACTGAACGGGGATTTTCTCATGTGGCTGAGACCACTTTCTGGTAATTCTAACAGTTACATATTCTGTCTTAAAAAGACTGTATGTATGTATGTATGTATATACCAAAAAGAAATCTTTTAACTATCTTAGCAGCCATCTTCAAAACAGTCTTTTTTTTTTAATTACTGATGTGTAATAATATAAATGTATATGTTAAAAAAGAAGTGTAATAAAAATAATTTTAAAAGCCACCCAAGAAGAAGAGTTCTGAAGAGGACTGAAGAGCAATCACTCTTCACATGGGAATAGTCTAGCGATGTTCAGCTAGGAACACTGGGAGACAGTGACCAACGTGAAATGTGCACTGTTCACTTGCCGATTCAGACACCCAGCACACATACCACTTTTTTTTTTTAAAAAGAACAAAACCTTTCATTAAGAAGTTACACTAAGCATATTTCTCACCCCCTAGAAGTGCCTGATTGTTCTGTTCACTCTTACTTGAACTTAGTGCAATAACCTTTTTCTCTTTCCTTTGAGTGTCTGCCCTTAGTTTCTGAAAAAGAGACAAAACCACAAATTAAAAGCAAATGATGAAAGTTCTCATTTTGTAAAAATCCCTAAAGAAGGAATTATTTTTTTCCTTTTTATTTGGGTGAATAATTTTAAAAAGATTTGTCTGTATTTTCTGTGTATGGGTGTTTTGCAGGCGTGTATGTCTGTGCATCACCTGCCTGCCTGGGGATTCCAAAAGACGGCATCCAGTCCCCTGGGGCTGAGAGTACGGATGATTGTGCTCCTCTATGTGGTGTTGGGAATCAAGCCTTGGTCCTCTGGAAGATCAGTCAGTCCTTGTAACTTCGGAACCATCTCTCTAGCTCTAGTGTAGACTGCTGTATAAAATTACAGAATGTTATATGTTTAGATACTGTAACTATAGCTGTAGATACAAAAGAATTCAGAAGCAGAACCCGAGAAGAAGCCAGTCAAGTCTGGAGACCTGCTTGTTTTCTGTTCTCGGCAGAAATCCACTTATCTCAGAGCTAATAAACAATCTTTTCCTGTGATTGGTTTATTGCCACAGCAGGATGAACCAATTGGCTTGGCTTTTGTATCTTGTAGAAGCACCCCTGATTCAGGAAAGCATGTTCTTTTTGGGAAACGGATAATATTGTGGGAATAAAACATTCAGAATGTGTCCTTTGCCACCAGCACATTTAGAGGACAACAGCTCTTGACATATTAATCCCTCTGGGCTCTGCAGGTCTCAGGAGGGGAGGGGGGACCTTCCCATCTGGATGTGGCATCACCTCCTGTCTGATGCGCCTTACAAGGCACTAGGTAGAGGTTGTTTGCTTCCTAAGTTCCTTCTTTCTAGAAGTCCCTATCTCTTGGCTTTACAATCCAGGAAGCATCCCACCACTTTGAAGAAGGATTGAGATTGCATCAATACCAATCTCACTGGGTCCTTAGAGAAACATGTGGCTAAAGCAGCGTCAGAGACTATTGGGAAAGCCTGCTGACATCTGTGGACTGTGTGGAACCCACAGGCACCAAGGGGATCTGCAGCACATTGTAACTAAGGAGTTAGTGTGACTGCTGAGGAGGATGGGGGCTTTCACGTCCTCTGGGACCAGCCTGGTCTCTGCCTGTGGTCAGGGAACAACTTGTGCATTGCTCCACCCCTGCTATGGTTTACATAGGGAAGGACTTTTGTCTCTGGCCTCCTCTCTCTTCCATCACTTGTAAATGGACTAATCAGGGCTCAGAGTGACATAGATCTATTTTTAACTGAATTTCATTTTAGTTGATACCTTAAACCATGAAAATTGTCCATTTTCATGTAGTGCTGTGTGATGATTCATACATGTGCATATGCTGTGACGTTTTATAATTGCCCATAGCATCATGGCTATCTCTTCATAAACAACATGCAGTAACACACATGATTGTCTCCTTCCTGCCCAACTGGCACTCTCCCCATCCGCCTCTTAATTCTAAACTCCCTCAGACTTTGCTAACCATGTATTTTTGGGGGGTGGGGAGGTGGGAGTGGGGAGTTGGTGGTGGTGTTAGCTTGGCTGACTTTGTGATTGTATATAACATCTTTCTGCTTTTACCACTTCTATTTTTGTTGTTCCTTGTATCAACTTACTTGTTTCAATATAAATAATGACACAAAGTTTCATCTTTCTCTCCATACTGCCACATTGCTACATAATTGCCTTGTTATGTATTCCCAAAGTTATAGGACTGAGAAGGTGAGACCGATGTGGGTGGGATGAGTTGGAAGAGCATTGACCTATCAGGTCACCAACATCCTTCAGGAGAGCCAGACGTTAATCCTTTCCCTGTGGTTCTGCTATAAAGTTTCTAGTCCACATGACAAGTGGCTCAGGATGGTGGGGTGCAATGACTCAAGGAACACAGAGCCCTTGGGGGAAATATCAGTGTGTAGGGTCAGATAGAATTAACCACTAATTAGGGCCTCAGAACCAGGAGTATGACTGTGGCCCTGACTTGAATTTTGCAGCTTCCTGATTCCTTCAGATTCCTGATTGCTGTGGTGAAGATCCACTAATGCCCAATAATATACAGGGCACATTTAAACAAGGAACCTAACCACGTAGGTCAATGCTCATCAAACTGGTTAAGGATGGAGGAGCCTGCCTTTTCCTATTCAGGTGCCTCTGCATCCTGACTCCTTCAGAAGACAGAGAGGGCACAGAAAGCCCATTTGCTTAAACTAATGTGCCCCACTAGAGAACACAGAAGGAAAATAGAGCTGCTTAAAATATTTCTGGAGCATTCTAAGGGATGGAGCAATGCCATTGGGCTATGTGGAGTCAACCACTTAAAACCTTCAGTTTAAAAGGGGAGAGGATTGAAGAGGCTTCTGAGAGCACAGTGCTGTTCCAGGGAGAAGACACCAATAGCCAGTGTCCCCCACAGGCGTGAATCGAAAGGAGTTACATGGGTTATTTTAGTACCCTTTGCAAACTTGTGGGATCTCCACAAACACAGCAGGTCATCACAGTGTAGAGAGACTTAATCATGGAGCCTAAAAATCCCAGGAAAACTCTCAGGTACTATCCATCATTCTTCTTTAAAATGCAAATGAGGTGCAAATGGGTATGCAAATGTGGGTACCTTGAGTACATTTAATAGGGAAGTGGTTCAGGGCCTTCCCAGCACAACAAACACAGGGCATAGACTGGGGACTCACAGTAGCTATTGACAGGAGAGTCCTCTGTGAAGGTTAGTTTATGGGTTTTACCTGCTTAGACCAGGTTGCTAGATCAGCTCTTATTTCTGCCTTCTGTTCCAAGTAGGCATAGTTAACTGCCGAATCATTCCTGAGGACTAGAGTCCACACACAAAGAACATGAAGTGTCTATAAATACATTAGATCCACTAGTCATTGAGCGAGTGGCTCACGCTCAATACGGAACGTGTGACAGTTCACTGCAGCCCTGGTGATGGTGCAGCTCTTAGGAATACATCCAAACAAACAAAAACTTTATTCTGTTTTCTCTTTCTTTCTTATTTTTCTTATTTTGTACATCATGATGAACTCAGAGGCATTCATGACTTTGGACTTCCAATCCTTATGTCTCTACCGTTAAGAGGCGTGGAAATACAGGCTTTTGCCACCACACCCAGTTTGACACGGTGTTGGTGACTGAACCCACTCCTAAGTAAGTTACACACTAGCCATCTTTATTCTCCGCCCTCCCCCCACTAATGCTGAGGATGGAGCCCAGGACACCTCATGCAGAGTGGGGAATTGCTGTTCCACTGAACCACACCTCCCATTCCAAACCACTACTCTTCTTTGTCTCATTCTTTGTTTCCAGTTCTAGGGACTCAGAGGAGGACTTCACACTACCAGCCAGATGCCCTGCTTTGGAGCTGCATCCCCATCTCACTTGCCGTTCTTTAACGTGTTAGGGCAGGGTCTTACAAAGCTGCCCAAGCAGGTCTTGAACTTGCAATCTCCCTGCCCCACCTTGTGGGTTGCTGATCACAGGCTGCAGCACCAGCCTGTCTTCTCTCTTGGAGGAAGGGAATGCCTGAAGAGCCATCATGGCTCCACTCACTGTGATTTCCTGAGGAGCAAACAGCCTCCTCGCTGATATCGCCTGCCGGGGCATCATCCCAGCTTGTAGGCATGCATCAAGTCCCAGTGACAGCACTGTGTGGCCCAGGCAGGATGGCCCTTGCCTCAGGTGACCTTTGACCAGTTCATCTGGGGCCACGAGAGGTGCTCCATGTGACGCAGTCTATGTGCGCCATCTGTATTTGTCACAGAGAGGACAGCAGTTCAGACAGATTTGTTAAATGTCTATAAAACCAGGAGGCTGGCTTATAAAACTAGAGAAACTCATGGTAGAGACCGAAATGTGTAGGGAAATATCTATTTCGATGCCGGTTGTAAACAAAGAGAAATAAACGTAACTAACCTTGGCATCTACACGTGGACACACACTCACACAAAAAAAATAAACCTAAACTTTGTTTTGTTTTATGTCTTAGCAAACAGAGAGTGTACCCTCTCAATCTGCTATTCCCAGACCTCCTTCCCTGATCTCCCGGTTGCCTGCCGTGGGTTTTCCTGGGCTCTGAATTCTCAAGCGCGTCTCCATTCTTCATTTCTTTTAAGGACCATTGCGGACAAACTGTATCTCAATGTGACCTTAGATCTTTTTTTCTAACTTTGAATATTAAACTTGTCCTCAAAATCCTCCATAAATTAATATCACTCAAACAGGTTTACAGAGAGGACTGGTGAATATTCATATCATGGTATTGCCCCCATGCCAGGTAAGTATACGAGTGAATATCCTCTAAGACCTCACAGCAATAAAACCCAGTTACTAGCATTACTTAAATATCAGTGCCATTGTAATTGTTACCTAAATTAGTGACAAAAAATTAAAACAGCATCTAATTCCCTTTCTTTTATCTTCTAGATTTCTGGACATAGTATTTTCACTGCTCTAAAGAATTATTAGCATGCAATCCTGCCAGGCCGGTTAGTGTTGTGGCGAGTGGGATCTGGTTGCCAGTCTTCTGTGAGTTAGTTGGTCCAGTTCCTCCTTTCCCACCTCAAAACTCTCATATCTCCACTAAGTGAGAGAAAATGCAAGTATGTGTGTCCTGCAAAGGTAAGTCAGCTGATTGCCAGGGGAATGGCTCTCCTTTTCATCTCTGCCAGAAGCATCACCCCCTACATGTCTCAGTGGACTTCACCATGAGCTTCTGACTCTCACCCTGCTGTTGTCTTAAGTTACCCAGCTTTGCTCCACCAAGCTTTCCCAACTTATACTTCCCCTTTTCATAAGTGAAGGGCACTTCCTTTAGCTTTATGACAACGGAAGTTTCAACGTGTTCCTTCAGGCTACAAATCCACTACAGAGTTTTGCTGTTTGGTAAAGTGGAAATAATAAATAAAAAGTGAAGGAGTGCCACAGAGGAAAAGGATGCTAACTGTTCAGACTTCCTTTTGGCTTTCTGTATTTTTGTTGCCTCACCACAAAATAGAATGCGATGAAAGGATAAGTAAGCAAATGTCAGCCATTAAGCCACCATCATATTTTGAAAACATTAAAAAAGTTAAGAGCGCATAGCTTTCCCAGCTAAAGCACAGAAATTGTCGTCTCCCTGACAGACTGGCTAGGATGTTTGGGCGACACACTAACAGGAGACAGTCATGGCAATGGTGGGCTTAGTGTGTGCGTGTGTGAGGTATGGGTAGTGTATCAGACTACCTGCATAAACACATGCATGACACTGATTTGTTGCAGGATATTTTATCCCAGTGTTATCCCTGAGATTCTGAACTGTAAAAACCTGCATTTGATCCTCTTGTGATCCCTGAGATTGTGAACTATAAAAACCTGTGTTTGTTGGCATGGTTGAGCTCTAACACACATCTTTAATCCAAGAGCTATCTGTATACAGGATTTAATAAAGTTAACCCTAGGTCAAGAGGCAGAGCAAGAAACCAGCTGACAGGGATTAGAGAGTAGGAGGGACTTTGAGTTGAGGGGTGTTTAAGACAGTGTGTAGAAGTAGGCGGGCTCTTTAGCTCTACAGCTTTTAGCTCTTTGGCTTTTAGCTCTTTAGCTCTTGAGCTCCTCAGCTTCTTCGCCTTTGACTTTCTGGGCTTTGAGCTAGCAAGCGCTTGGCCTTGGGTTTTTGCCCTTTTCTTCTGGGCGGTTGGCTGAGCTAGTGAGCCTGTGGGTCTTTTCCATCTAGACATGAGCTGAGTGGGAAGGGCAGCTGGGTTTTCTCTGCCTCTCTGAGATAGCAGGGTTTTGTTGTTGTTATTTTTCGCCATAGCATCTGGTTCCTGAGTCTTTATTGGTAAAATAGAACAACCTGTGACTTTCAATTAAAACAACACTAGTTCCTAAAACACTACCTTCCAGTGAGGGTAACAGATCAATCTATCATTGTCACATGGTCAAATACAGTCAGTAGTTAAGAAGATTGATGATAAATATAGCATTTAGAAAATTAATAAAAATAGATTTATGACAAATTAAACATTTTATTCACCAATATAGCAAAGGCAAAAACATTTTTTGCTTTTAGCTTCTGAGGATTTCTGACACTTCAGTGTCCAGGGACACGAGTCATTTTTGAAGACAAAGGCTTTTCACACGGAGACAAGTGTGAGGATTTAACATACCAGAAAAACGAGGCAACAACACGTCTGGAACTAGAGTTTTTAAGTCATAGGGTAGCGTTTGTGCTCTCTGGGTGAGGGGTGGGAGGAAGGATGCTGAGAAGTCCAGTCATTGTTAGTAGACGACAGATTCTGTGTGAGTCACATGGTCAGGGGGAGCAGCGTTACCTTAGGATTAGAATTGTCACCCTCAGGCACAACCAGAAAGAACCCGCACTCAGGGTGGTTACAGCAGGGAGCACATTAGACCTCAGTATGAAGAACACAGGCAGAGAGGGCATTAACAGTGACCTTGAGAGGGCATTAACAGTGACCTTGAGAGGCCAGTGACACACAATGGCCTCCAAGAATGTCTTCCTGGAGGAGAGAAACTACAGAGTAGCTCTTTCAGAAGTAATGAGCCACTTTCACAGAAAAATGGTGTGCAAAGCTTCTTTGCTACAGTGGTTTAGCAAGCCACTGGATAGCTGCAGAAACCCACAGAGCTGCACGGGCACTGCTCTGCATGTAAGGGAGGATGGAAAGAGGAGGTGCACACAGTGGCTAAACAGTGTGCCTACACCAGGCCAATGTTTATAGTTGTGGATGTGTGTAAAAATCAGTGATTACATACATATACCACTTCTGAGTACAGACCAAATTATCTTAATTTCCATTTGGAGTGGACTATCTGGTTTACTGGGAATTTTCACCATCTTGGCAAAATGATTATTTTAGGCTTGAGCTCTCAGATCGTGTGAAGAACGCACACATAAAAACACAGAATTAACTGTAGGCAAGTTTTCAGAAATGACAATTGTATTTGCTGCGTAGGAGCCAGGCATGCACAGGCCGACTTCACAGATCCTAGAGTCCAACAGCAGCACCCAGCAGCAACAGCTCAGCCAGGCCAGCAGCATCCTCATTTCCCCATGGCCCTCCTGCTCCCTCTACTGGCCGCCCCGATGATGTGCAGCGGTGCCCTGTTGGCTCTCTAGGCTGTGTGTCAGCTGACTCAGAGCTCTTCCATACTTAGCAGAGAACTATTTGTGCTCCTGGGCCAAATGAGAAGAGTCTTCTTCTCCTCTGGCAGGAGTGACAGAGGGACTTCC
The DNA here is from genome assembly GCF_903995435.1 of Acomys russatus. Taxonomy (NCBI): domain Eukaryota; kingdom Metazoa; phylum Chordata; class Mammalia; order Rodentia; family Muridae; genus Acomys; species Acomys russatus. The sequence continues at coordinate 94,747,172 of NC_067138.1, read as the reverse complement.
ACATCCTGAGGAAGATGGTGGATGGCATCCTGTTCCAGAGGGCCCAGGCCATGTCTTTTCTCCATCTGAGGCTCCAGCAGATCCCACCCTGCAACCCTTCCTCACACACGGCTCCTCTGATGCCTGGAATGCAGCCCTCTTGGCAAACTCCATGCTGAACTCTTTCAGCAACTGGAGGACCTGCAGCCTGCTTGGTGGAGGTGATGGGGGTGTGTGTGGTCTGCCCTACAAATGCCCTTGAGGAGATGCTTCAGGGGAATCCATCTCTGCCTGAAGGAGAAGAAATACAGTGACTGTACCTGGGAGATTGTCAGTGTGGAACCCCAGAGCCTTCTCTGTGAGTTTCACATCAGGAACCCAGTCCTACTCATCTCCCCATCCCGTCATATCCACCTTTAGCCCTTACAACACGCCCTCCCCCATAAAAGCACACATACAACAAAACAAAGCACAGAAAACATCTTATCACGGAAGCTGTAGTACATCACAGTGTGTCCCACAGGATGTTCTTCTGTCCACACATCTTCACTTGCAGATGTTCATTTCTGTAAGTCATCGATCTGGTTCAATCAATATTGGATCCTTATTGGGACTTCTTCCAATTATCTTGTAGCTCTGTGTCATGGAGACCTCGCAGTTTAGGACTGGGCCTTTTCAGCATCCCAACCAATCATAGTTGATATAGATTCTGTGGTGGCCAACTCAGAGCCCTGAATCTGGGCCTGGCTGGTAGCAGAGTTGGTCAGTCCACTGGCTTTCCCTTATCAGCACCACCAGGGTGAGCTCTCCAGCACTGCTCTGGCTAGGCCACCCAACACTGCCATCTGCAGGAGGCAGGGTCAGCTTGCCTGCTCTCTGCCCTGGAGACAGCTCTCTGCACCCATGCCTCCAGAGCCAGCTCCAATATGTTGCCCAGACAAGGCATGGGGCCCACTCTCCCAAGTGCTGTAGTCTGTGAGGGGCTGGGCCATTTCTCCCACTCTCACATCCCCCAGAGCTCGCTCACCTCTGTCTTTGCCATCAAGGCAAGCGCCACTGAATTGCCCAGGCGAGGTGCAGTGAGGGGGCAGAGATAGCTCTCCTGCTCTCATGCCCTCTGCACCAGCTCTCCTGACTACCATAGGTGACAAGCAGGGAGGAGGGGAGTGCATCACCCCCACACCCATACCACCTCACGGCAGACAAATGGTAGGGCTAGCTGTCCTGTGCTTTTGATCTTGGGGCTTGCTTACCTGAACCCCTCTGCTAGGGCCAGCTCTACTGTGTTGCCCAGTACAGCTCTACTGTGTTGCCCAGTACAGGGTCCATTCTCCTGAATGCTGTGGCCAGCAAGGGACGGGGCCAGCTCACCTGCTCTCATGACCCCAGGGTCAGCTTTCCCTATTGCCACAGGGTGAGGGACATCAACTCTGTGCCCGTGCCCCACCCCATGGCAGAAGTAGTGGGGTCAGCTTTCCCACACTCACATCCCAAGGGCTGGTTCACCCACCCTGCTGCCATCAAGGCTAGCTCCACTGTACTGCCTGGGTAAGGCACAAGGTCTTCTCTCCTGGATGTTGTCAATGGTGAGAGATGGTACCAGCTCTCTGGAGCACTGTATTCAGTGAGGGATAGGGCCAGTTATACACATCCAGGTGGTCCCCAGGGACTGCCCTGACCAGCGACATCACCATGTTCTTTAGTGGTAATATATACCATGGACATCAACACTGACCCCTGTTACTGCAAAGCCAGGAACACAGACATGGCCTTGAGCCACAACTCGGGCTGGGATCTCAGCATGGCCCCAGGTGGCAGGGCTGCCCACTCACAGCTCTGCCCACACAGAGCTAGCCCTGCCCCCTCACTGCACCTTTTCACGCTTGAGTTTCCACTTCCATCTTCTTCATAATGCTCAAGCTGCTCTACTTCTCTTTCTCGTCCATCTAACCACCATACACTTGCACAGTGTGGTGGTTCCAGCTGCAGGCTGGTCACTTGGCTGGTAGGCCCCTGTGTGGTATCCTTCATCTGTGCTGCGTGGCTCATTAGCAAGCAGGTGTCTATGGCCCACCTGTGTGGTGCACTGGAGGGTAGGTCCATGAAAGGCATGATAGTCTGCAGGTCTCTGTCTTCCTTTCTCCTCTAGTGCTGTGCTGTCTGGATATGATATGATTTGATTTGATATTTATGTGTCTTAGGCATAAGACAACTTTGACCACCAAGCCAGGCATCAAGCTGGGACGAAAAAAGGACCGCCATCTGCTCTGCTTCTGACCAATATAAGAACAACAGCAGCAGCACAGTGTCTCTTTGAGGGAGTGGACTTTTGTTATTTAAAGTTATTCCTATTTATACTTTGGTCTTATTTGAGTTAATTGAACTTAGGAAATATTTTAATAAAGTTAAACATGTATATGAGAAATACATTTATACTCAGCGAGATCAGTCTGTCGAAGATGACCTGATATTTATTTATTCATGTTTATTTATTATTTTCATTAATTCTCATGTGTTTATAAGGTTCATACAGTTTCATTTAACAACATTTATCTTCACATTTCATTAAAATTTGCAATAATTGACTTTATGTTATTCACCTGGCATTTTGTTTGATTTGGCACAGCATTGATTGTTGCTTTTGTTTGTTTAACTTCTATTACATCTTACTGAAAGCAAAATCAACACCCACATTTTTAAAATCAAAGTTAAAAAAAAATGGTAAGATGCATGCTGCTGCATATGCAAATTAAGACTATGGCAGTTTGAGATATTTACTTCAAGAATTAGAAGTGAGCAAGTGAACAGATCCTGCTGTCAGAGTTACAAAGAAAGGCAGCATTCCTCTCATTGCAATTATTTACAACAGTATAAAGAAAAATAAAGGAAGCTGGTGGTCTCAAAGCAGAGGCTTAGGCATGAATGATGCCTGGAGTGAACTGTAAAAAGTAAAACTAGTCGAGTCAAGATGGTGGTGCCCAGCAAGCACTGTATCTGATCTACTGCGCAGAGACCAAGGACTTGAGTGGAGCCACAGACTGTTAAATCCAGAGAACTTTAGGTGAGTGGGGTCCTGCACAGCACAGACCACCAGCAGGCCTGGCCCTGGGTCAAGTAGCAGTCCACGGAGGCCCTGAACCCACTCTCTGGATGCTCGTAAGCAATCCACCTGCGGGCTGCAGTTGGCAGGTAAAGCCTGAATTCAGTGTGCGGGTCGGTACTGGAGCCCCTGGCCTGTGGAAGTCACAGGGAAACAGGGGAAGCTGCCCTTGGTCCCATCCACCCTCCCCAAGCAAACTTGCTGAGGAAACACAGGCAACTGGGTCCACCTAGCTCAGAGAGAGCGCGCACAACCCGCCGTACCAAACCGGGCCCACATTGGAACAGAGTGCAGGATATACTGAGCTGATTGGGTCCACCTAGCTCAGAGACAGTGGTGCGCAACCCAAGGCACCAAACCAGGCCCACATTGGAACAGAGCACAGGATACTGAGCTGCTTGGGTCCATCCAGCTCAGAGAGAGTCGCTCGCAGCCAGCAGAGGCCAAACCGGGCCCACATTGGAACAGAGTGCAGGGTACAAAGCTGCTTGGGTCCACCTAGCTCAGAGAGAGCAGTGCGCAGCCAGCAGGGCCATACTGGGTCCGTATTGGAACAGAGCGCAGGGGTCAGAGCCTGCAAATCTGAGCAGTTAGAACCCAGCTTGGACACTTCACACAGCCCTGGCAGGATCTCCCACGGGGCTGGGTCCACCCAGCTCAGAGAGAGCGGCGCACAGCCAGGGGGGCCAAACCAGGCCCACATTGGATCAAAGGGCAGGGTACTGAGCTGCTTGGGTCCACCTAGCTTAGAGAGAACGGTGGGGGCCAAATCAGGCCCACATTGGAACAAAGCACAGGGGACAGAGCCTGCAGATCCAAGCAGTTAGAACCCAGCTGGTCTAAAAGGTGCACATAGCTCAGTGGGTCTGAGCTGGGTGAGGTCTGGACTACAGGTCCGCGGGAAGTGCGGGCAACTGGGAACATCTTGCCCAGCCAGAGCTTGCCAGCCTTGATCTGAGACCCCATAACAGCTGGCCTGAATAACAACACTAACGTGAAAGAAACCAGTCAGAAGCTACTTCTGCTAACCCAGCCCAGAGCCTAAGGTGTAGAGCAAAGTCTACAGAAGTGAAAACTAGGTCACCTGCCTGTGTCAGGGGGAAAACTCCCTGATCCCCACAGGCAAGAGCACACGACCTATAATCATTCACCAAGTACCCACTCTCAACACCAGTGAAGGAAACCAGAAGCCACATCCCATTAACAGAAATAGCAAAATGTCTAAAGGACAGTGTAAGAATACAAACAACAAAAACCAAAACAGCTCAGCACCTCCAGATCTCAGCTATCTCAAAGAAAACAACCCAGAGAACACAAACACAATAGAAGTACAATAAAATGACCTCAAGTCTTTAGTAAGGAAGATGATAATGGAATAAATGATTGAAATCTATAAATAACTGCAGGAAGATGCAACCAAGCAGGTGGAGGACATAAAAGAGTCATATAAAGAGGCACTGGAAGAATTTCAGCAAAATACAAACACACAGATGAAGGAAATCAATAAAACACTTCAAGATCTGAAGACGAAAACGGAACCTATGATAAAGGAACACACAGAAGAAAAACGTGACCGAGAGACCATAGAGAAGAAAGCAACCAACAACGAGATGGCCTTCTCAAACAGAATCCAGGAAATGGAGGAACAAATTTTGGGACTTGAAGATACAATCATAGAACTCAAAACAACCTTTAAAGAAAATGTTAAACCAGAAAAGTTCCTGACGCAGAACATCCAAGAAATCAAGAACATCATGAAAAGAAGAAACCTGAGAATAATGGCATTGAGGAAAGAGAAGACGCCCAACTCCATGGCCCAGAAAATATCTTCAACAAAATCATAGAAGAAAAAATTCCCAATCTGAAGAAGGAGATGCATATGAACATACAAGAGGCCTACAGAACACCAAATAGAATAGACCAGAAAAGAAAATCTTCCTGCCACATAATAATAAAAACACAAAATATACAGAAAAAAGAAAAAAATATTAAAAGCTTCAAGGGGAAAAGGCAGAAGAACATACGATGGCAAACCTATCAGAATTACACCCGACTTCTCAGCTGAGACCGTGAAAGCCAGAAGGGCCTGGACAGAGGTCTTGTAAACCCTAAGAGACCACAGATGCCAGGCTAGACTACTGTACCCAGCAAAACTATCAATAACCATTGATGGAGAAAACAAAATATTCCATGACAAAAACAAATTCAAACAGTACCTATCCACAAATCCAGCATTACAGAAGTTACTAGAAGGAAGACTCCACTGCACAGGGATGAGTTACAACCAAAACTACACAGGAATTTGATAACTACACCATCACAAAATCACAACCTCACAAACTCTCAACTGTAACAAACATCAAAATGAAGGGACTTAACAGTCACTACTCATTAATATCTCTCAATGTCAATGGTCTCAATTCTCCAATAAAAGTACATAGACTAACAGAATGGTTGCATAAACAAGACCCAACATTCTTCCGCATCCAAGAAACACGTCTCACTCACAAGGACAGACATTACCTCAGGGTAAAAGGCTGGGAAAAAATGTTCCAAGCTAATGGTCACAAGAAGCAATCTGGTGTAGCCATCCTAATATCTAATAAAAAAGACTTTCAACCAAAATTAATCAAAAGGGATGAGAAAGGACACTTCATACTCATCAAGGGTAAAATCAACCAAGATGGCATTACAATTCTGAACATCTAAGCTCCAAATACAACCAATGCCATGAATCAAATGGATTTAACAGATGTTTACAGACCTTTCCACCCAAATACAAAAGACTATACTTTCTTCTCAGCACCCCATGGAATCTTCTCCAAAATTGATCACATAGTACGTCACAAAGCAAGCCTCAACAGATACAAGAAGATTGAAATAATACTTTGTATCTTATCAGATCACCATGGTCTAAGGCTGGACTTCAACAACAACAGAAATAACAAAAAGCCTACTCACATGTGGAAACTAAACAACTTTCTACTTCCTGAAATTCAATGAAAATGATGGAACAACATACCCAAATTTGTGGGACACATTGAAAGCGGTGCTAAGAGAAAAATTCAAAGCACTAAGTGCCTTTAAAAAGAAACTGGAAACATCCCACATAACCAACTTAACAACACATCTGGAAGCCCTAGAAAAAAAAGAAGCAGAAACACCCAAGAGCAGTAGACATCTGGAAATAATCAACTCAGGGCTGAAATCAATAAATTAGAAACAAAAAGAACAATTCAAAGAATCAACAAAATCAGGAACTATTTTTTTTTTTTGAGAAAATCAACAAGATAGACAAACCGTTAGCCAAACTAACTAAAAGGCAGAGAGACACTATCCAAAACAACAAAATAAGAAATGAAAAGGGAGACATAACAACAGACACAGAAGAAATACAAAAAAATCATAAGATCCTACTTTAAAGGCATATATGCCACAAATTTTGAAAATCTAAGGGAAATGGACAATTTTTTGATCGATTCCACTTGTTAAAATTGAGTGAAGAACAGACAAACAAATTAAATAGTCCTATTTCTCCTATAGAAATAGAAGCAGTCATTGATAGTCTCTCAAGCAAAAAAAGCCCAGGGCCAGATGGTTTCAGTGCAGAATTCTATCAGATCTTCAAAGAGGAGCTTATACCCATACTCTTCAAGCTACGCCAAAAGATAGAATTGGATAGAACATTACCAAATTCTTTCTATGAGGTCACAGTCACGTTGATACCTAAACCTCACAAAGACCTAGCAAAAAAGGAGAACTTCAGACCAATTTCTCTTATGAACATAGACGCAAAGATACTCAATAAAATACTCGCAAAACGAATACAAGAACATATCAAAGATATCATTCATCATGACCAGGTAGGCTTCATTCCAGGCATGCAGGGATGGTTTAATACACGGAAATCCATCAATGTAATCCACCATAAACAAACTAAAAGAAAAAAACCCACATGATCATCTCCTTAGATGCAGAAAAAGCTTTTGACAAAATCCAACACCCATTCATGTTAAAGTCTTGGAGAGATCGTGAATTCAAGACACATACATAAACATAATAAGGGCTATATACAACAAGCCAATAGCCAATATCAAATTAAATGGAGAGATACTCAAGGAAATTCCTCTAAAATTGGGGACCAGACAAGGCTGCCCACTATCTCCATATCTCTTCAATATAGTTCTTGAAGTTCTAGCCAGAACAATAAGACAACACAAGGAGATTAAGGGGATCCAAATGGGAGAGGAAGAAGTTAAATTATCCCTATTTGCAGATAGTGTATATAAGTGACCTCCAACATTACACCAGTGAATTCCTACCACTGATAAACACCTTCAGCAAATTGGCTGGACACAAAATTAACTCTAAAAAGTCAGTAGCCTTCCTATATACAAATGACAATCATACAGAGGAAGAAATTGGAAAGTCTACACTTTTCATGTTAGCCACAAGGAATATAAAATATCTATGAGTAACTCTAACCAAGCAAGTGAAGGGCTTGCTTGAAAAAAAACTTTAAGTCCCTGAAGAAAGAGATTGAAGGTGATTTGAGAAGAGGGATCTCCCTTGTTCGTGGATCGGGAGAATTAACATAGTAAAAAATGGCCATCTTACCAAAAGCAATTTACAGATTCAATGCAATTTCTATCAAAACAACTACACAATTTTTAAAGACATTGAAAGGTCAATTCTCAACTTTATATGGAAAGACAAAAAGCCCAAAATAGCTAAAACAATCTTATACAGTAAAAGATCCTCAGGAGGACTCTCCATACCTGATCTCAAGCTGTACTATAGAGCAATAGTAATTAAAACAGCATGGTACTGGCACAGCAATAGGCTGGTTGATCAATAGAATAGAATTGAAGACACAGATATGAATCCACACACATATAGTCACCTGATTTTTGACAAAGAAGCCAAATCTATTCAATGGGAAAAGGATAGCATCTTGAACAAACGGTGCTGGTCTAACTGGATTTCTACATGTAGAAAAATGCAATTGGACCTATATTTGTCACCACGCACAAAACTCAAATCCAAGTGGATTAAAGACCTCAACATAAAACCAGAGACACTAAGTCACTTAGAAGAAAAAGTGGGGAAGAGCCTGGAACACACTGGCACAGGAGATAACTTCCTGAACAGAACACCAACAGCCCAGGCCTTAAGGTCAATAATTAATAAATGGAACCTCATGAAGCTGAGAAGCTTCTGTAAGGCAGGAGACACTGTCAACAGAACAAAGTGACAGTACAGACTGGGAAAAGATTTTCACCAACCCTGCATCTGACAAAGGTCTAATATCCAAACTAAAAAAAGAACTCAAGAAATTAAACACCACTATACCAAATAATCCAATTGAGAAAAGAGGCTCAGAATTAAACAGAGAATTTTCAACAGAGGAATATCAAACGGCTGAGAAACACTTAAAGAAGTGCTCAAAGTGTTTAGTCATCAGAGAAATGCAAATCAAAACAACTCTGAGATTTCATCTTATACTCATCAGAATGGCTAAGATCAAAAATTCAAGTGACACCACATGCTGGCGAGGATGTGGAGAAAGAGGAACACCTTTTATTGCTGGTGGGAATGCAGACTAGTGCAGGCACTTCGGAAATCTGTCTGGTACTATTTCAGAAAACTGGGAATAAGGCTTCCTCAAGACCCAGCTATTCCACTCATTGGAATATACCCAGAAGATGCTTCAGCACGCAACAGAGACATATGCTCAACCATGTTCATAGCAGCCTTATTCATAATAGCCAGAACATGGAAACAGTGTAAGTGTCCCTCAGTAGAAGAATGGATAAAGAAAATGTGGTATATTTACACTATGGAATAATACTCAGCCATTAAAAACAAGGAATTCTCGAAATTTGTGGACAAATGGATTGAACTAGAAATGATCATGAGTGAGTTAACCCAGAAGCAGAGAGACTCAAATGGTATATGTTGGGGACGATAAGCCATATGACCAATATTCAGCCATCTTGTCCAAGTCTGTACCTTTAAGTCTCTGTCTTTCCTAGAACTTACCTTTCACCAGAAACTAGCTGACCCTGTTGTGAGTCAGCAGCTAAAGACAGAAATCGATGGAGTGACCATATTGTGAGTCAACAGTTAGACTAAAGCTAGATGAAGACAAAGCAAGATACCCTGCGTAGCAGGATGTCATGACCCTGCCTGGAATTCCCTATGTTTTGAGGAAAACCTGCAACTGCGTTGCTATAGAGATATGCTTCCCTGCCTCCCTGCCTGACTAATAAAGTAAAGAGCTTGATCAATCAGACTTGCTCTCCTTCCTTGTGTCTTGCATTTCTCAACAGGTGACCTCCCTCCTGAGTGTTAGTCGAACCCTGCAGGTCAGGCAGGTATATACTCACTTATAACTGGATACTAGCCGAGGGGGCATGTCTCATGAAAGTCTTCACTTACCAGGAAAGTGGGATAGAGGTGAGGACATCCTATTGGGACTCTAGGTGAGAGAAACATAGGCGATAGGGAAATAGATGGATTCAGAGGGTCCTAGAAACCTACAAGAAGAACACTATGATGGGCGGATCTGGGCCCAGGGGTTCTGCTTGATCTATGGCACCAACCAAGGACAATACATGCAGTCATCGTCACCCCTACCCAGATCTAGCCAAGGGACAGAACATTCTCCACAGTTAAGTGGAGACTGGGAACTGACCTTCACATGAACTCTGGTGCCCCATATTTGGTAATGTCCCCTTGATGGGGAGGCCTGATGGCACTGGGAGGAAGGATAGCAGACTACCAAGAAGATACTTGATACCCTAGCATCATATTCAGGGGGAGGAGGTCCCCCTCAGTCACAGTCATAGGGGAGGGGAATGGGGTGAAAGCGGGAGGAAGGGAGGAATGGGAGGATGCACAGGATGGGATAGCAATTGAGATGTAATATGAATGATTTCATTTTTCAATAAAAAAAAAAGTAAAACTAGATTTTCTTTGCAATCTGCCTTGGAGAAAATAAAGTTTACCCCTGAAGATGAAAACCACATGATAAAGTTCTCGAAGAACAATCTTAAAGAAATATTCCAAAGTGACACCATGGAATATAGTAGAACATGCAAGCATACTAAAAAAATATTAGGAAACCAACACATGATGTGAGTGTACATGATGGTGAAGAAGCAGAGATGATAAGACAAGAACAGAAATACTGGAATACAAGAACTCCTTGTGGACATAGAGCTGTAGGCCTCGATGACAGACTCGATAAAACAATGGAAGAAAGGATGTCTGACCTTGAAGACACATGGGGCAAGATTACCTGAACCATGTTTAAATTGTATACATTCCAGAATAGGACAGGAAAGGTTAAAAAAATTTCAGTGAAGTAATCGCTACAATTTCCTTCATGTTTGGAACAATAAGGACATCCACGTACAACTAGTTTTGTGGTCTTGCCACATTCTACACAGACCACAGACCATCTGGGGTGTTTGAATTTGTACCTCCCAGCTGGAACAGGGAAAAAGTACAGTGAGTCACTTGGTAATACACGGTGATTTTACTAAGAGTACGTAAGACAGGCATCCATTCCAGGCATAATAAGCTGGCCTGGATCTGTTCTCAAATGACCCTGGCACTATAATAATAATCAGCAGGCCCATGGGAAAGTTGTCCACAGTCATATGGGTGCTGTTGGAAATACCGTAACACTCTCCACTTTCACATTCTCTGAAGGAGCATGGAGAAGTGGAAAGCATCTTTGGACCCCCATCTTCTCCAACACAATGGTTATAGTGTAGTATTTATTTCTGTTGACATCAGTCACAGTGACGATAGTGGTCACAATAACAGACAGAGTCAGTGGGCTTGTCTTCTCTGTGTGTTCTTGGTGGGACAGCCCACCAACATGAGTCCAGCTGTTATCTGACAGGCAGCTGGAAGAACGCAGATGGCCAAGCTTAAAGAAGATTAAGAACCTTAATTAAATCCACTGATTTAATTAGGAGGAAATCCTCCTAAAGTAGCATTCTGATTCATTTCAAATCCTGTGAATCAAACAAAAACAAAACTGAGTACCCTAAAGAAACGCACACAGATCAAAGGAGCATGTGGACTGGTATTATTTCTCCTTACCTGGTGTGCCAGGGTGAGCCAGTGAGTAAGGGGAGAAGGCTCCGAGAGTTTTACATCAGCCGTGGTCTGCTGAAAAGAAATGGAAGCTCAGATTGCCTACATTCCCCCTTTCTTATTCATTTTATGTGTGAAAATATTGTGTCCCTCAGTATATTCTTTCCCCAAACTCTCTCTTCTCTAGGACTGTCTTGACATCACATTGTACCATTAATGTCCAGTTTCTCATCATCAGCCTGACCCACTCAGGAGCAAAATCAAATAGGCTATGTCAGGCAGCAGAGAAGGCAGCTGGCCACGGTTCCTTCTTGTCATTGTCCATCCTCCAGTATGCTGGATTCTCCTATGTCTCTTGGACTGCTTCTGTTTGCCCCTCTCAGCTTTGAACTCAGAACCTCAGCTGCCTGGCTTGAGTGTGTTTGGTCATGCCTCTAGCCTGGGTTCATCATCCACAGTCTTACTGTGGCAAATACGACCCCAAAGCCTCATGGATATTCGAATAAATTCAATTGAGTAAGGATGGGCTGCAAAGGGTCAATTATAATCATATATATCTGAGGTTTGCAAAGTGTTCCATGGACTTGTGAGTGCCACTTTTTGTTTTGTTTTGTTTTGTTTTGAGATAGGATTTCTCTGTGTAATAGCCATGGCTTCCCTGGAACTCTCTTTGTAAACCAGGCTGGCCTCGAACTCACAGAGATCTGTCCACCTCTCCTTCCTGAGTGCTGGGATTACAGGTGTGCACCACCATGCACAGCTTCAGTTGCCACTTTATATTGAGTAAGAATGTTTCCAAATGTGTGAAAATTAGTTCTTGGGAGTGAGTAGACTTAATTATTAGAATATGTTATAATACTATAAGACTCAGTGCTACCCAATAAACGCTCATTCTTCAGTGTTATTTTCCCTGCCAGCTCTTCCAGGGCATCACAGGAAGAATGGTGATGCTGAGTTCTGTGATGAAGTTAAGCAAGGTGAGGGAAATATCAGGGTTTCAAACCTGTGGTTTAATCATTTCAAATCTCTTGTGGCTTTTAATGTTATTTCAACAAAGGCTGTAATGGAGTTCTTAACAATTTCAATATGCCTGAATCTAGGAGGACAGGGAGGTCCAACAGGAGAGGAAGAGACGGGGAATGAGCAGTCTGGGGAACAGTTAAAATGATTAAGTTTGCTGCCTTCTGTAAAAGTAAATTGTGAAGTTCCTAGACAGCTGCAATAGTAGCATCGAAGACTGCTCATCATAGACCACCATGGCACATATAACAGTGGAAAGGCTCAAAATATGACAAAAAGTGGTACAGAGGCATGAAGTGAGCACTCACTGCTGGAAAAATGATGCAAAAAAAAAACTTTCTTGATAGCAGGGCTTCTGAAACATTTCTATTTGTAAAACTGACAACATCTATGAAGCCCAAGAAAATGAAAATAAAAATAGGCTTTTGTGTAATACTCTTTAGAGTTAATCTGATTATATAGTGCTATATGCAGGTCCAACTCCTTTCTTTGAGGCATATAACTCTCCTGATGCCTTTTGTGAATAGAATGTGTTCGCTCATGTAACCCTCATAATCTGATAAAGAAAGTCAGAATGTGCACCAGGAAAACTAAGGTGGTTAATTTTGATTGGCAACTTGAGTCACACAGAGACAGGCCTCTGGACATGTCTCTGAATGATTACCCAGGTTAATTAAAATAAGATCTGACTTAAATATAGACAGGTCATTCCATGAGCCCTGGTCTCCGACTGAATTAAAAGGAGAAGCTTAGAGAAACACATTTATTCATCTCTGCAGATACAATGTGACCAGCTACTTTAAGCTCCTGTCACCATGAGTTCCCAGCAATGATTGACTGTGGCCTTGAACTGTAAGGCAAAATAAGCCCTTCCTTCTTTGAGTCACTTTTAACAGGTCTGTGTCTGTGTTCATCATGGTGACAATCATACTTCATAATCATGATTGTATTCTACTGAAAAAATTTAAGCATTATTAATATGTAATCCCGAAGAGGAAAATGTAATCTTTTGTTGCTTGTAGTTATTGTTTGCGTTTATTGTTGTTTATTGGGTTTTTTTGTTTTTTGTTTTTGTTTTTTGAGACAGGATTTCTCTATGTAGCTCTGGATGTCCTGTAGACAAGGCTAGCCTTGAACTCAGAGATCTACCAGCCTGTCTCCTGAGTGCTGGGATTAAAGGCGTGTACCACTACTCCCCCATAACCTTTTACAAATAGCTAATAACCAAAAGAAAGCAAGCTTTATTTATATATGAGTCAAAAACTAAGAAAACTAAAAGTCAATGTGGAAATAATAATTTATTAACTTATAAAAACATTGAATATATTTGATTATATCATTACTAGTTTTGTAATCATTTACACAATTAATTTTTGACAAGACTTACCTTATAATTTATGTGTTATATGAAGGAAATAAAGATCTTTCTGAAAATCTAATTGTAAAGATAAATTCTAACATTTTAAGTACAATTTTCTAATGGAAATATTTTTATTCTTTACATTAGATGAGCAAATTTTATATATTTGATGCATACCTGTTCTGTAAAACTTAATTTATTTAGGGGAAAATTTCTAAAATGGCTTTGTGAGGGAAGTACAGAATTTCACACAATAATGAAAACCAAACTGGTTTAGAAAGAATGCCCAGACACAAGCAGAGAATGAATGAAAGAAAATGAAAAGAGAATTGAAAAGTGAAAAAAAGAATTAAAAAGGGGAGGGCATTCAGAAAATGAAAACCAGTGTTTCCAGTTATTTAAGACACATGCACACAGGATGGTCCTCAGAGAACCTGGAGGGGAAGGTTCAGGACCACACAGCCCAGAGGACCAGCAGCAGCTGCAGCATCCACAATGGCTAGGCCCTGTGCTTTCGTGGTGGCCCTGGTGGTGATGAGCTACTGGTCAACCTGCTCTCTAGGATGTGACCTGCCTCAGGCACATAACCTCAGAAACAAGAGAGCCTTGACACTCCTGGCACAGATGAGGAGACTCTCCCCTCTCTCCTGCCTGAAGGACAGAAAGGACTTTGGATTCCCTCTGGAGAAGGTGGATGCCCAGCAGGTCCAGAAGACTCACGCCATCCCTGTCCTGCATGAGCTGACCCAGCAGCTCCTGACCCTCTTCAGCTCAGTGGCCTCATCTGCTGCTTGGGAGGCAAGCCTCCTAGACACGCTCTGCACTGGCCTCCACCAGCAGCTCAGGGACCTGCAAGCCTGTCTGATGCAGCAGATGGAGGTGCAGGAACCTCCCCTGAGGCAGGAAGGCTCCCTGGGGGCTGTGAGGAAATACTTCCAGAGGATCACTGTCTACCTGAGAGAGAAGAAACACAGCCCCTGTGCCTGGGAGGTGGTGAGAGCAGAAGTCAGGAGAGCCCTGTCTTCCTCAGCCAACTGGATGGCAAGACTGAGAGAGGAGGAGCGAGTCATGAGCCAACGTGAATAGGATTTCCTGGACCAGGACACTGCCTCATTGCACCAATTCTGCTCTTTCTATGATCTCACTCATTTTGACATTCTTCCATCAACCCTCTGGGATATTTCATCAGTTATGAGCAATACTATATATATTGTATAGGCATTAGCTTCTAGGCTCATCAAGGTATTTCTATTTATGTGTATAAATATTTATTTATTAAACTGTAAAATCTAAGTTATAATACCATGTGAAATTTTATATTTTCTTTATAATAAAATATCTTTCTTTATGTAATAAAATGACTTTCTGTGTTCATTAACGTTTTCTCATCTAAATCTTGTAGTTTTCCATCCTTTATATATTCTCACTTTTATATTTTAAGCTAAATACCCATACATTAATAAAATATCCTTATATTAATAAGATACACTTGTAAATGGCATGGAGTTTAAATATAAGCAGACTTGCTCACCTTATAGTTATCATTTCTTTAGGCGAACATCCAAAATCGTGTCCTCTGGCGTTTTGTAATATATAGCATGTGACTGCTTTTTTGTAGACAATATGTTGTGCAATAGTAAAGCAGAACATACCTTCATATCAAATTATGATGGTTTTTTAAAAAAATTTGTGTCTCATCTTCGGTAAGTTTACACATGAATACAATGTCCGTAGATCGTATACACACTCTACTGCATGCATTAGCATCCTACCCTCCCCACCACATTCTCATCCTGGCTGCGTGTCTTTTTTCTCATCTTCTTTTTTTTTTAAATTATAGTGTAACTAGTCTAGTTAGTGCTTCCCATATTTGCATAGGCATAGGGTGATATCCATTGAAGAATGGGTCATCTGCCATGGGCCACACCACTGGAGAAAACTGACTCTTCCTCAGTGGTCAGCAATTGCCAGTGGCTTCCCAGTTAGGGATGGGGAATTGGAGCCCCTTCCCTCTCCACAACAGAGTGTTGAGTGGCTTGATCTCGTCTACACATCTTTTGCCCACAGACACAGCTGCCCTGAGTTCATGAGTGCTATAGCCCTGTCGTGTCCAGAAGATGTTCTTCCAGCAATCTCCCTTCGGCTTTGCAATCTTTCTGCCCCTTCTTCTGCAAAAGTGCCAATGGCCTTGGTTGGGAAAAGAAGTGTAATATTGACATTCCATTTAGGAATGAGCACTCATAGCTTGTGCTCTGCTGTTTGATTAACTCTGAGTTTCTATATTAACCACCATCTCCTGTATAAAGACATTTCTTTGAAGGCTGAGTATTTCACTAGCCTCAAGGTACAAATGTAAGCACTTAGAAGAGTCTCTGATACTGTGACCATTTGGTATAATAATAGCAGTTATTATGCCTCCCCAGCCATGGGGTACATGTACAAGGCATGAGTTTCCTCTTTTGGAGGAAACCTATTAGATTGTTGTTGATTAATCCCAAAACATTCATGCCACTCTTGCACTAGTGCTCCAGGCCAGTCACTACTGCAGCTCACAGGGCTCACAGCTGCATGAGATATTTCACAAAGTTTCTTCTCCAGCAGTGTAAAAAAGTACCTTTGAGTTTTGGGAGAGCTAGCCAACACAGGGGAAGATTTACGGTTAGTATCAGATTGAATTCCCCACTTCTTGTGGTCAAAATGTGTTGTATTTTTGAAATAGGATAGACTTTAGTGTGACATTTGTAGACATGTGTGTTGTATTTTTGCATTTTTATCCCTCCATTACTCTTTTCTGTCTTCCCAAACCCTTTATCCTTGTCCCCTCTTTTTCAAAAAAGCACCCATCTGCATCAATGTCACATAAATACATATATTTTATATATTCACACACATATTTGATATATTTTACGTATGATTGAAAACATGCTATATTTCTGTTAGAATGAGGTTATTGATACTTATTTAAACTCATAAATTATACAATTTATTCCACTTTATATCTGAATTATCTACTACATGTTACATACCTTGTATTTTCTCCTTTTTATGTTTCTTATAACATATAGCTGATAGAATTCATACAAACACACACACATATCTTTTAAATATCCATCTACCTTTTTATGTACACTTAGGCCAGTTAAATATTTTGTCTAGTGTGAATGGTATTATAATAAATGTGATGTGCAAATGTTTTTATTGTAAGCTAACTTTGTTCTTTCTGATATGTAACAGGAGTGGGATAGCTGGATCTTATGGTAGCTCCGTTATTACTTTCTTTGAAAAACATTAATAGTGACACTCATGCTGTTAGCACTAATTTAACATCCCTACCACAAATATAGAGGTTACTTCATAGTTGTATTCTTGCCAGCATTTACTGGCTGATAGCCACTCTGCTTGGGGTGAAATTAAACATGAATGAGATTTTGCTTAAGTTTCTCTGAAAGTTAATGGTGCTGAACATTATTCACATAGTCATGGGAACTTTGTATTTGCTCTTTTGAGAACTATCTTTTCATTCACTTGCCCATGAATTCATGGAATTACATATTATTTTGACATTTTTGCCTTTCTTTATCTTTCCTGGTATCTAATGTCTGGCTAGATGACTACCTGCAAATTCTTTTCCTTCCTCTCTGTAGGCTAGGCTTTCAATTAGACCACTCTTCCTTTGCTATGCAGAAGTTTTGACACTTTATACTATTTTTTTTTTGGTCAATTTTTCATTTCTCACTTCTTGCTATTTCCTGAGTCGTCTGAGGCCTTTTCATGAATCCCTTGCCTATAGCTACCGTGAAAAGTTTTCACTATCTGACTTACCAACTTCAAGTTGTCTGCACTTACATTCAAGTCTTTCTTCATTTCAATTTGACTGTTGTACCGAGCGGCAGCTAGAGATCTAGTTTCATTCTCTCACAGATGCAGAAGACATGCCTGACCTCCAATGTGTGCTGTTGTTAACTCAACGAGATTCATGTGGATGTAGTTGTCTGTGTTTATTTCTGGATGAGCTGTTCCACTTCACTGCTCCTTGTATCTGCTTCTGTATTAATCTATATTATTCTGATTATTAAAACTGCAATCTATGCAATCGGGTGTTGTAATGGCCCCACTGCACTTTCTGCTTCCATGTGTATTTGCGAGTGATGTTTCTGTTTCTGAGAGGATTGAAATTAGACTTTTATTGAAACTTTATTAAATCTTAGGTCACATTTGAAAAGAGTCATTTTCATATTATCATTTAAAAATTTTTCATGAAGTAGGATTTCCCAAAGCGGTATATTGAACGTTATTGGTGTTGCTTCCCCATCTGGCCAGCAAAAGTCACTTCCTCTCTTTTGCTTTCATGGAAACTGACATCACATTTTTATTTCCATGCTAAAAGCCAAATCAGTGTTTTCTTTGCTAGGAAAGTAAAAAACAAACAAACAGAAATCAATCAGTCAATCAACAAACAAACAAGCAGTTAACTGTCTTTTAGAAGGCATGCTATCTACTTGTGTCATTTTACTCTCTGACATCATCATGAAGGAAATGTAATGTAAAGACAGAAAGGTAGAATTCCACCCTCAAAAGAATACCTGAAAATATAGTAAAATTAAATGAAAAGTTATGTGTAACAGAAGGACATAAAGTTCTTCCTCCCTGGAAAAATAGTCTGAAGTTCCTACCATGCAGTTCTGAGAGGAATTGAGCTGGGGATGTGAGGACTCTTCCTCTTTTACTGCAAGCCAACTGGATAAACAGTGTCAGTCTGTGTGTCCTGTTGAACTACGATAAAATGCTCATCCCTCAGTGTGTCTTGATGTCCTTCCAACCATTTCAAAGACACAATGCTAATACAGCATGAGTGCTGACATCGTCAGCATGTGGTGAGCATGCTCTCAGGCAGTAGGGTACAAGAGGAAAGGCTCAAGATGTGGTGGTACTCTGAAGCCGAAAAGGTGAATGGACTAAAAATCCACTGAGTGAGCCACGTGGGACTTGGAAAATGGGATCAGATTGGGATCAGATTACACACACACACACACATGCACACACACACACACTCAGAGAAAGAGAGAGAGAGAGAGAGAGAGAGAGAGAGAGAGAGAGAGAGAGACAGAGACAGAGACAGAGACAGAGACAGAGAGACAGAGAGAGACAGAGACAGAGAGACAGAGAGACAGAGAGAGAGAGACAGAGACAGAGAGACAGAGAGAGACAGAGACAGAGAGACAGAGACAGAGAGAGAACTAGCATTCAGGGTTGGGGGGGTATTATTATAGGCCGAAGGACACTGTAGACAACAGTGCAAAAAGGGTAGGCAGAAAGGGAGATGTCCATATTAATCCTGACTTTGATGGAACAGTGAGATACAACCCCATAGTCTAGTAACAGGTTCCTGAGAGTAAAAAATGTCAGCCAAGCTCTGTCAACTTTAATGAGTCACGGATGGGAACAAACAAGAAAACCTTGTCTGCTACTTCATACTGAAGAGCCTCTGTGCTGTGAAGGCTCTGCCCAGTCTCTGCACAGTACCGGAAACTCAGAGAGTCATAAGAGAACCAACTCCCATATAAACAAAGCAAGGAAAACAGCAGGGACAGGCTAAACAATTGTCCTCAAAAGAGCAACACTTAGATATGGAACAAATTTGGACACTTGGTATATATTTTCAAGCATATATATACAGTGACCTTCTACCACAGTTTGTTTTCATTGGAAATGGTATATTCTATTGATATTTGATATATCTGAGGTTTAGTGGGGTAATTAAATTTTTATTTCAAAATTAGTATCTGAGTCTTGTGTTTTGAGGACACAAGAGTGAACTCTTTCCTACAAAAATTAGAAAGAAAAACAACGGGGAAAATCTGTGAAAATGAAAAATGTTTGAAATATTCCTTCTGATCCCTCTATCATCTCAAAGGCTTCCACATATCTTTGGTTACTTTGAAAAGACTCTGACTCCTACTTACTTATCCACATTATTTAGGAATAGAGAGCAAATAAATTAACCATGTTATTCTTGTGAATGTTAAAAGTATTCATCTATCGGAACAACTGTCTTTGAGAGAGGACAGGCCTTAACTTCATTTATTTGTCTTTTTATATATTTCCATTACATTAAATATAATATCTGTAAAATTTATATATATTTAGATATAATGTAGTATTCACATTTCAAATAATGTATAAAACTTTAACTGTCTCAATTTATTTGAACAGCATTTTCTTTTCTTTTTACTTTTTTAAAAACAAAGTATCTCTATGTGTCTCTTGCTGTCCTGGAACTCAATACAAAGACCAGACTGGCTTTCAATACAAAAATAAGTATTCTCTGCCTCCAGTAGGTTAAGAAAAAAGATATGAGTAGCAACACCTGGCTTGATTTGTATTTTCTTTTTAAAATGTATATGTTTTCTGTGTGTAATGCAGGATATACATGTTTGTGTATCTGCATTTGCATGTCCATGTTCATGCATGCCAAATATCAATGTTCCGTTGCTACCACAAATATTGCCTTGCTCGTTTTATGTGCCAAGTTCTCTCACTTAAGCTAGGGCTCAAAATTCAGTTATATGGGATGGCACTGGGGCTCTGGGGACCCTATCCCTCTACCTCCTAAATTTCAGTATTATAGATTCAGATACATGCTGCTGTGCCTGAATTTCCATGGGTGCTGGGAAACCAATCAGGTACTTAAGTGTGTGCCATAAGAACGT
Source organism: Acomys russatus (assembly GCF_903995435.1). Taxonomy (NCBI): domain Eukaryota; kingdom Metazoa; phylum Chordata; class Mammalia; order Rodentia; family Muridae; genus Acomys; species Acomys russatus. Next base: position 94,726,891 of record NC_067138.1, on the reverse strand, counting down.
TGATGACTAAGCCATTTAACAGCTTTTAAGTGCAAATTTTGGGTAAAATTCTTTTCATTATTTATATTAGATGAGTAAATTTCATATATATATATAATTAATGAAAAATCATTTAGTGGAGAAGTTCTAAAATGGCTTTGTTGAAGGGAGCAGAGAAAGATGATGCAATAATGAAAACTGAAATGATTGATTTAAAAAAATGCCCAGACACAAGAAGAAAATGAGTTAAAGAAAGTGAAAAAATGGAAAGTAAGAGGAAGGCATTCAGAAAGTGGAAACAGTGTTTCCCTTATTTAAGACACATGCACACAGGATGGTCCTCAGAGAACCTAGAGGGGAAGGTTCAGGACTACACAGCCCAGAGGACCAGCAGCAGCTGCAGCATCCACAATGGCTAGGCCCTGTGCTTTCCTGATGGCCCTGGTGGTGATGAGCTACTGGTCAACCTGCTCTCTGGGATGTGACCTGCCTCAGGCACATAACCTCAGGAACAAGAGAGCCTTGACACTCCTGGCACAGATGAGGAGACTCTCCCCTCTCTCCTGCCTGAAGGACAGAAAGGACTTTGGATTCCCTCTGGAGAAGGTGGATGCCCAAGCAGGTCCAGAAGACTCACGCCATCCCTGTCCTGCATGAGCTGACCCAGCAGCTCCTGACCCTCTTCAGCTTCAGTGGCTCATCTGTGCTTGGGAGGCAAGCCTCCTAGGACACGCTCTGCACTGGCCTCCACCAGCAGCTCAGGGACCTTCAGCCTGTCTGATGCAGCAGGTGGAGGTGCAGGAACCTCCCCTGAGGCAGGAAGACTCTCTGGGGGCTGTGAGGAAATACTTCCAGAGGATCACTGTCTACCTGAGAGAGAAGACACACAGCCCCTGTGCCTGGGAGGTGGTGAGAGCAGAAGTCAGGAGAGCCCTGTCTTCCTCAGCCAACTGGATGGCAACACTGAGAGAGGAGGAGGACTGAGTCCTGAGACAAAGTGCAGAGGACTCTGCTGGACTAGGCCACTGCACCTCATTGCTTATATACTGTCATTTCAAAAATCTCATTTATTCTGGCATCATTTGGTTCAACTTACCTGGATGTTTACTATAATATTTGCAATGCTCTATTGATCTGTAAAGGCACTTGTTCTCCACCCATTAAGACAGTTATTTATTTTGTAATTATTTATGTAATGTAATTTGGCTGAATTTTGTGCTTTTTATGTGTAAGTTATTATTAAAGATATATTATTTGTTCATTCTTTACTTGTTTTCATAAGTCTCAATATTTAAGCAGGTACTATGGAATAAAATATGATATACATAATCAGGCTGCAAAGTATTGTTGATGCACGTGACCTTGCACTCATCACAGTGTTCAGACAAGTGTATAAACTCATATCTTGCTTCCCATTCATTGATGATGAAGTCCTACTTGTTTGCATTTCTCCTGTGTATCATATTTTTCTTCATGTCCAGCCAGCATGCTGTGCAGCGGTAATCTACAACAGCTTGCACCTGTCAAACTGTCCAAAGGTGCTGGTATTGGCATGAGGCATTCTAAGAACACATACTTATCACAAAGGAGATATACTTGCCCCAGCAGGACAAAGGGCAGGAGAAAAAAAGACTAGAGAGAAGGGGAAGAGAACTAGGGCTAATTGGAAAGGATGTTTGACCCAGGCGAGGACAAAGGACAGCCTCCAGATAGAGAGGAGGCACATGTGGACCACAGGTAAATGGCAGTTTATAAAGGGAAGAAGGGAACCCCCCATGTGAGGATTAGGTTTTCAATATTTTAATATATTTTATTAATTTATTCATATTACATCTCAATGGTTATCCCATCCCTTGTATCTTCCCATTTCTCCCTCCCTCCGATTTTTCCTTTACTCCCCTCCCCTAAGACTGTGACTGAGGAGGACCTCTTCCCCCTGTATATGCTCATAGGGTATCAAGTCTCTTCTTGGTAGCCTGCTATCCTTCCTCTGAGTGCCACCAGGCCTCTTCATCCATGGGACGTGGTCAAATATGAGGCACCAGAGTACATGTGAAAGTCAGACCCCACTCTCCACTCAACTGTGAAGAGCATCCTATCCATTGGCTAGAATCTGGGTAGGGGCCAAGGGGCATGTCCCATGAAAGTATTCACTCACCATGAAAGTGAGTCAGAGGGGAGGACATCCTATTGGGTCTCTAGGTGAGAGAAACATGGGAGAATGGAGAAATAGAAGGATCCAGAGGGTTCTAAGAACCTATGAGAACATTAAGATGGGTAGATCTGGGCCCAGGTGTCCTGCACAAACTATGGCACCAGCTGAGGTTTTCAATTTTGATTGGACAGGTTAATTAGGGAAGCCACAAGGGGCGGAGGTTGATTTCTGGTCTTCCATACCTTGATAGCAGGACCTTAGCAGTCAACTTCAGGGGAACAAGTGACCAAATAAGGCAACAGACCTTGGTGGCTATCTTTATAAATGAAATCTAACCACTTTTAGAAAGGCAGAAAGATGGAGGAGAAGAGCAAGGCCTTCCAGAGCCACATTTGCCATGTTCAGTCTGGCTGGAGTCCCTTCACTGTGGCTTAGTGCTCTTTGACCACTATTTCACGGACTTTGCCAGCCTCTGACTTTCCCATAGTGTTTTTGGTATTATCATTTGGGGATTCTAGACACTGATACCTAATCATGTGTGTCACATCTGATGATAACATTCTTTCACACAAACTACTAGAGAGAAAGGCTTCTAGGTTGTATGAAACTTACAACAAGAGGACATGGCTTCCAGTAGAGCTGATGTCTATTTGTTCTTGAGTTCTTTATATATTTGGTAAATAAGCCCTCTCTAAGATGAGAAGTTGGTGAAAAAAATCTTTTGCCATTTCTGTAGGCTGCTGTTTTGTCCTATTGACAGTGTCCTTTGCCTTATAGAAGGTGTTCAGTATCATGAGGTCCCATTTATTAATTGTTGATACTAGTGCCTGAAATGGTGGTATTCGGTTCTGGAAGTTGTCTCCTGTGCCAGTGCATTCAAAGCTATTCCATAAATTTTCTTCTATCAAGTTCAGTGTATCTGGTTTTGTGTTGAGTTCTTTGATACACTTAAGTTTAAGTTTTGTGCAGGGTGACACATATATATTTGCATGTTTCTACATGCAGGCATCCAGTTAGACCAACACCATTTGTTGAAGATGCTTTCCTTTTTTCATTGTATGTTTTTGGCTTCTAGGTCAAAAATCAGGTGCCTGTAGGTGTGTGGTTTTATTTCTGGGTTTTGGACTCAATCTCATTGATCAACCAGTCTTTTTCACGCAGTTTTCATTACTGTTGCTCTGTATAGGATTGTTTTAGCCATTCTGTTTTTTTCCATTTGAAGTTAAGTATTGTTTGTAAAGGTTTGTAAAGAATTGTGTTAGTGTTTTTATAAGAATTGCATTGTATCTATAGATTGCTTTTTGATAACATGGTCATTTTTACTATGTTAATTCTATTGACCCACAAGTATGGGAGATCTTTCCATCTTCTGATATCTTCTTCAATTTCTTTTTTTCAGAAACTTGAAGTTCTTGTCCTACAGGTCTTTCATTTGCTTTGTTAGAGTTATACCATGATACTTCATATTATTTGTGGCTATTGTGAAAGGTGTTGTTTCTCTAGTTTCTTTCTCAGCATGTGTGTCATTTGTATACAGGAAAGCTACTGATTTTTTTTTTCTTACTTAATCGTGTATCCAGCCACTTTGCTGAGGTGTTTATCAGATGTAAGAGTTCTCTGGTAGAAATTTGGAGATCACTTATGTACTATGTAGTATCATATCATCTGTGAATAGGTATAGTTTTACTTCTTCCTTGATCTCCTTTAGTGGTCTTATTGCTCTTGCTAGAAATTCAAGTACTATATTGAAGAGATATGGAGAGAGTGGGCAGTCTTGTCTTGTCCCTGATTTTAGTGGAATTGCTTTGGGTATCTCTGATGTTGGCTGTTGGCTGTATATTGCCCTTATTATGCATAAGTATGTGATTCCTATCCCTGATCTCTTCAAGACTCTTATCATGAATAGGTGTTGGATTTTGTCAAAGGCTTTTTCTGCATCTAATAAAAAATGTGATTTTCTTCCTTTCAGTTTGTTTATATGCTGGATTACGTTGGTAGAATTTTTGTATGTTGAACTATCTCTGCATCCCTGGATAAAGCCTGGGATCATGGCAGGTGATGTATTTGATGTATTTTTTTTTTCTATTCAGTTTGCATGTATTTTATTGAGTACTTTCGCATCAAAGCCCCTGCACTGTCCTCATTCACTGCACACTAAACAGCTCTTCTCACTGTACAACTGCATTCTATCACATTCTGATTTCTGCCTGTAATTCTTTTAGGGGAAAGTAAAACCACCTATTGAAACAAAACATTGAAATTGAAGGAGAGATAAATCTGTTTGCGTTCCGATCCCAAGTATGGAATCAGAATGGTCTTGTGAGAGAACAGGTGAGGTTAATCCCCTAGAAGACCAACCATCTTGCGTGGGAGCTTGATTGTTGCCAGCTGAAAAGATCATGTGAACAGACTCTGGGAGGAGATATATAAATGAGCCCAAAATTGGAGCCAGGGGCTTTTTGGAGACTTTGGATAGTTTTGGCTGTTCATCGCTCTGTAGAGAACTGCTTGAGGGAAGGCTTCGTGGCTCCGGCTCATGCTGAGGTTCCAGGTTCTGGTTACTCCAGGTTCCAGCAGAAGAAATCCTGCTGATCACACCAGGAGAATCGCTCCTTGCAACTGATATCCTTACGGTTTTGTTGTTGTGTTCCTTAATCCTCATTTCCTATTGTTTTGGTCAGTCGGGTTATAAGTGACGTACGCTTGGTTAATACGTTGTAATAAAATATATTGCTTAAGAAAATTGAGGCAACATGAAGCAGATCAAGTTGTATAAGAAACTCTCATGTGAGAGAATGTCCTCTTATTTTTGGGACTCAGAGAATGGTTTTCTAATGACTTCATGCTGACTGTGTTAAAAGAAAGAAAGAAGAGAACAAGGAAAGAAGTAGAGAGGAAGAAAGAAGAGGAAAAGAAAATAAGGAGAAAGGGACATAGGAAAGAAAGAAAGAGAAAAGAATAAGAAAAGAAGGTGAGATGAAGGAAAAGAAAAAGAAAGAAAGAAAGGAAGAAAAGAAAAGGAAGCAGGATCTTCAATGCTGATGAGCATTTCGTGAAGAAGAGCCACCTACAGGCCACGGCCTGCAAAGAACAAACAGAGCCCAATTCTGGCAACTTCTGTATGGAATTCTTTTTCATGGCAGTTTCCTGTCATGTCTTTTGAACTATGGTCAGCTAAACATGCACAAAAGGTCAGTGTGTGTCCTTTCCCTCAAGCCTTCTAGTAACAAAGTTTTCTGCAGCAGGAGTCTGTGCGTAGTCCCTTGAGAAGTTATTCACAACCACATTTATATCTTTTTGGTCATTAATTTTTTAAAAATATTTTTATTAATTTATTCATATTACATCTCAATTGTTATCCCATTCCTTGTATCCTCCCATTCCTCCCTCCCTCCCATTTTTCCCTTATTTCCCTCCCTTATGTCTGTGACTGAGGGGGACCTCCTCCCCCTGTATATGCGCATAGGTTATCAAGTCTCTTCTTGGTAGCCTGCTATCCTTCCTCTGAGTGCTGCCAGGCCTCCCCATCCAGGGGACATGATCAATTATGGGGCACCAGAGTTCATGTGAAAGTCAGTCATTAAGAAAACCCCTGGACTGCACCGTGAAACTGAACAACCCAACCCTGAGCTAGGAATGCTATAAAATAGCATCTGAGGCCACAGAAGAGATTTTCCACCTGCTCCTCTGCCTGCTAATAACAGCAACAAAGGGGCTTAATAAATGCACTGATTAATGACTGCCTTTTGTTCTGTGATTTCAAGACTTCAGATAACGTCTTCCACAATGGAACATACCACCTGTGATCACATGAAATCTGCCTTCAGTGTCCTGTGCAGAAAGTTCGATCATATGCCAATGAGCTCAAGGCTCATTCTCTTCTGTCAGATTCAGTCCTTTATCCTATGCAGTTGAGTTTTTTTAAAAACAGGATAACGAATATAAATCTATTTTCTCCTACACACACGTAACCATCAAGTAGAAGGAGCACGATTCGTTGAAGATGGTCTCTGATTTCCAGTGTGTTGTTTTCTATTCTTTGGTAAAACCAAAAGTGTCAGTAGGCGTGAGGATGCATGTCTGGTTCTTCAACTATTTTATGGATCAATCATCTGCTATTATTCCAATGCAATGCTGTTGTTATCACTATGGCTCTGTAATACATTGTGAGAGTGAGGATGTCAATGTCTGTACCACTCCTTTATTACTCAGCATTGCTACAGTGGTTGTACTTATTTTGTCAATAATAAATTAATTTAATATTTATTAACTAAAACATAGAATTGTTACATTGTGTGTTTGCATTTGCATGTGCACACATTAGGACGTATGTCAATCAATGTTTGGTTTTTATATCAAACACTCCCTACCTCGTTTCCTTCACATGTCCTCTCACTTAATCTAGGGCTCACCATTGCAACTAGACTGAATGACCATTGAGCTTGTGAGGGCTAGGCTTGGTTCTCAACTTGACTATATCTGGAAGAAACTGAAACCCCAAAATGTAGGGCCACACCTGTGAGGGAATTTTCCTTAATTTGGAGTGGGAAGATCCACTTCTAAGCAGGATCTTTAAGACGGGAAGACACAGCTGCCATCTGGATCTTTGAGGTGTGAAGACTCACCCTTGATCTGCTGGAAGCCTATGTAAGCACACGAGTGGAAGAAGCTTTGATGTGCCTGTGTGCTCTACCCACACTAGCAAGTCCACTCCTTCACTGGCACTAGAGCCTACGGCTATTTGATTCTGGCATATACTGAACACCACTAAGATATCAAGCCTCTTGGAATAAACTATTTCTAATTCGTGGACGTTCATACATGAGCAACTATTTTTGGATTAGCTGGACCTGAGCCTGTAAATTATCTAGTAATTCTCTCTACTCTCTTCTCTTCTCTCTCTCTCTCTCTCTCTCTCTCTCTCTCTCTCTCTCTCTCTCTCTCTCTCTCTCTCTCTCACACACACACACACACACACACAAACACACACAATGAGAGATTCTTTCTATAAATTCTATTACCATAGAGGACACTAACTAAGCTGCTTCAGATACATTGCATTTACTGCAAAGCATGTTTCTGAATGACAGTCTCCTCCGTGCCTCTATTATTTATTAAGTACAAAAATTTACAATGCTAGTATATGAAAAACTAATACCTATAGTGACTTTCAGAAAAGAGAGATGACAAACACTGATATTGATATGGAACTTGAGTAAAGAAGAGATTTACTGTTTACCAAAGAAAATGAAGTAAGAAAGGCAAAGAGTTTCTGTTTCTTTATATTATTGAGATGGAAGCAAAAAATCATATAATTAGTTATGCTTGACATTCAACGTTGTTGGATGACACAAAGGAAAGGAAGGAAAATAAGGATCTCTCAGGAGGCACTCTGGTGTGAATAATGGTAAATTGGGATTATAAGGCAATCTAGATTTTATTTGTGAGGTATTTGGAGTCATGGAAGTGGAAGAACCTGGCCAACTTCTGAGAGGGAAAGCAAAGTGCTGAAATTCTTTTTAAAAGATTTGAAAGCAAGAGTCGAAAGCACTGGTAGCTAAAAGATCATGTACAAAAATAACAATAAAACCAGAATATTATCCATACCATGAAGGAGAAAATCGTAAAGAGGTGCTACAAAGACAGACAGAAGTCTTAGAATTGAATACATCAATATATCAGGGAGAGCTTCAAGGCACACGTTAGGTGGCTTTGTCACATTTACTGAGTGAGTTAATGTGTGATTGTGTGTGTGTGTGTGTGTGTGTGTGTGTGTGTGAGAGAGAGAGAGAGAGAGAGAGAAAGAGAGAGAGAGAGAGAGAGGATGCAAAGGCTTTGCATGTTGTGAATTTTGTGGTTGGAGGTTACCTTACAGTTGCTGCATCCTTACAGTAACATGGGCTCCAGGAATCAAACTTAGCCCAGCAAGCTTGAACAGAAAGCCACTTTACACATAGCAGATTCATGATGGCAAAAATAATCATTGGATAAATAACTAATATAAAATGACAATTAAATTATCCTGTATATACATTTATACAATTTTAAAACTTCAAATATTGGAAAAATTTAAACTATAGCATGATTTTTTAAATATTTTACCTGAGGAAAAATTGCATCACAGAATACATTATGATTTCAAAGTTTATGTAACTAATTTAAATAAAGCAAAATAGGTGTGAAATGAATTTCACTAACATTAATAGAAAATTATGTCTTTATAATAAATGTGTAAATTTCAAACAAAGGCTGTATATTGTGATCTAGTTGTTGATGCCTGTTCTAATAGAAAAGGAAAACCTGTAGAACAGTTATTACAGGGGTGCAGTGAAAGAAGAAGCAATAGTGAAAACAAAATGGTTTTTAAAATGCCCAGACACAAGCAGAAAATGAGTTAAAGAAAGTGAAAATATTTTGGAAAGTAAGGGGAAGACATTCAGAAAGTGAAAACAGTGTTCCCCTTATTTAAGACACATGCACACAGGATGGTCCTCAGAGAACCTAGAGGGGAAGGTTCAGGACTACACAGCCCAGAGGACCAGCAGCAGCTGCAGCATCCACAATGGCTAGGCCCTGTGCTTTCCTGGTGGCCCTGGTGGTGATGAGCTACTGGTCAACCTGCTCTCTAGGATGCGACCTGCCTCAGACACAGAACCTCAGGAACAGGAGAGCCTTGACACTCCTGGCACAGATGAGGAGACTCTCCCCTCTCTCCTGCCTGAAGGACAGAAAGGACTTTGGATTCCCTCTGGAGAAGGTGGATGCCCAGCAGGTCCAGAAGACTCATGCCATCCCTGTCCTGCATGAGCTGACCCAGCAGCTCCTGACCCTCTTCAGCTCAGTGGCCTCATCTGCTGCTTGGGAGGCAAGCCTCCTAGACACGCTCTGCACTGGCCTCCACCAGCAGCTCAGGGACCTGCAAGCCTGTCTGATGCAGCAGGTGGAGGTGCAGGAACCTCCCCTGAGGCAGGAGGACTCTCTGGGGGCTGTGAGGAAATACTTCCAGAGGATCACTGTCTACCTGAGAGAGAAGACACACAGCCCCTGTGCCTGGGAGGTGGTGAGAGCAGAAGTCAGGAGAGCCCTGTCTTCCTCAGCCAACTGGATGGCAACACTGAGAGAGGAGGAGGACTGAGTCCTGAGACAAAGTGCAGAGGACTCTGCTGGACTAGGACACTGACCGTCACTGCTCAGTTTCTGCTATTACAAAAATTTCACTCTTTTTTGCACAAATTAAGACAGTCTGCATAAGTGCTTCAGCGGCAATAAGCAATAATATGTTTATCTGTAATAGTATGTGTTCTCTGCCCATTCAGATTTATTTATTTATTTATTCATTCATTCATTTATTTCCTCATGGAACTATTTGTTTAGTGTAACATATTTTCTATTTTAATTTGATACAAATTGATATTTCTTTAATTTAGCAAACACACATGTAAACAGTTACTTTTCTACGTTCTATAAATTATTGACCAAATATACCCCAGACTTACCTGACTCTGATGCCCTTACTCTGTTACCTGTTATTCTACCTTGAAGGTCTGTGCGTTTAACTGAAAACAAAGTCATTCACATGAAAAACTAAGATAAAAGAAGGAATCTTATAGGAGTTGTGAAACTTAAACCAAAAGAATCTGACTTCCAGGATGAGGTCTGAACTCATCCTTCTTAGCACACTCTCATGGAGTTACATATGAGAGGGAGGGCTGAGGCTGTGGTTTCTCTTGCAGCAATGGGTTAGTAAATTCGATAGCTACTGAATAAGTAAGTCCCATGTAATGGAGAAGAAACAGCATCCTGGGATCAGACTTTCCACACACATACAACCATGGACGAACCAGGCTGAGGGTTGTGGTGACTGTTACAGGTTGAAGAACATTGTAGACCTCAGTACCAAAGTGGGTGACAGAAAGGGGGTGTCTCCATTGGTCCTGACTTTGAGAGACCAGTGAAGCACAGCCACACGGCCTGCAGGAATTTGTTCCCGAGAGAGAAATCTCAGAGATCTCCCTCTGCCTGTTTGAGTCTCATATGGTAATAAAGAGCAAAAGCACCATCTGGATCTCCATCCTGAAGAGACTCTGTGCTATGAAGGCTCTGCCCAATCACTGCCCAGTTACATGAGCCAGGGAGCCATGAGCATCACTTTCCACTTAATGTAAGGAAAACGGCCAAGACCAAATGTTGTCCTTCAAAGAGCAATGCATATACATTAAATGAATTAAATAATGGTATGTATGTAAGTGAATGGGCACGTGTGTGTTTGTCTGTAAGCGCATCTCTCATTTTTTCTTTATCTTTCTGTGTCTCTGTCTCCTCTGTTTCTGTCTCTGTCTCTGTGTCTCTGTCTCTGTCTCTCTCTGTCTCTACCTCTCTACCTCTGTGTGTGTGCATGCGTGCATGTACTCATGTGTGAATGCATGTATGTGTGTGTCTGTGTAGTAACAATTTTGGTTTCTTTATAAACCTAGTTATGTTATGTGACTATAGGTTTGTTTTAATCTCAAGTGTAGGATACGAGACTGCTTCAGATTATCCACAGCAGCTAACTAGAACATGTCTCATGGACTGTCAGGGATGTGATTTTTTCCAGCTGCAATTAGTTCAGTTCTTGGAACTCTTGAGTGGGTATAAATGAGAGAGCCCCAAGAAGGGCTGTGGCAGTTGCTGCTCCCATCTGCTGCCCCCCGCCCCCGCTGCTGGTCTCTGCTGTTGGCTGCTGCTGCTGAGTTTGGTATTGCTGGATTATCAGACTTCTGATTTTACTAGTTTACTAGATTACTAGATATTCTGACAAAGAGAGAGAGAGAGAGAGAGAGAGAGAGAGAGAGAGAGAGAGAGAGAGAGAGAGAGAGAGAGGTTGGACTTGAGCCTAGTCAGCAGGAAGCAGTCTAAAGAGGTCTACAGTCTCTTTTCCCTCTAACTTTCTTGCCTACCTAGTATTGGGTGGTGGAAGGGGTTGGGGTAGAAAAGGGTGGTAGATATAAGAACACAAAAAAACAGCTGAAATATGCCTGTGTGTGTGTGTGTGTGTGTGTGTGTATGTATGTATGTGTGTGTGTTTACGCACACTCCATGTGCATGTTTGTATGCACAGATACAAAGCTGTGTTCTCAAATTGAAGGAGTAATGGACTTTCAGACAAAGACACAAGTTACAGGACTTTGTTCTCTGTATACTAGCTCTATGAACATGCCTCTTGGATTCCTACATTTCTTGAAACGGCCTAAGTATTTGAAATTTACACGTCATTGATGTCACCTATGTGGATCTACAGGAATGACAGAAAGGCAGACTTCTTGAATAAGGATTACAAACAAAAGTATTGGAGGCTGATTATATGAATTTAAATACTGGGGTTCTAAATATGAGTCAGATAATGTATACCAATGGAAAACAGATGAATAAAAATGACTATCCTGCCTGCTCATACTCAGAAGAGACTGGGAATGAATTCCATTCACAGGAGCCTCAAAAAAAACAAACAAACAAAAAGCTCACAGACCCTGGAATAAATCCCACCAGGCAAGTAAGATATCTCTAAAATTAATCCTTGGTGACATCACTAGTCCCTCCCAAGTGTATGGGTTTTTCTCTTTCTCCACCTATTCTCCTCCTGTACCTACTACTGTACTACTCAACTCCCCCTAATCTTTCCTTTCCTCCTTCATCCTAGTCCACCTAGTTGTGCATGGTACAGGACCACCTCCTGTTGCATGGGTAGCTTTCTCAAGGGCCCCATCCATGAGCATACTTAAATCTCTCTTTCCCAGCAGCCATTAGCTACCATGGTTCCACAGCCAGAGGTGGAGTTCCCTCCATTTCCCAAGTGGGATTTTGTCTGGCTTGGTCTTGTTCATTCAGTCTAGTCTTTACCTGTTCATCTGTGCAACTGCGCTGCTGTGTCCAGGAGCACGGCTTTGCTGTAGTCATCCACTGCCTTTGGCCCTCACAGATCTCTTACACCTTCTTCTGCAACAATGCTGGATGCAAGGAAATTAGCCTGTTGTTTTCTGCCCAGTGGCCAGCTGTGAGTCTCTGTGTTTATTGTCATGGAGTGCACGAGGGTTCTGTGGTAGGTGATGGCAGGTGCAGTGACCCTCCATTAGATGCTTGGCTGTAATTTGAAATCAGGTATTGGGACACTATGAATACAATGCTGCTTTTATTCTTGGCATCTTTATGGTTCCATGTATATTTCAAGGACAACACTTCAAGGAGAAACATTATTTGAACATTTTATTTGGATTGCCTTGAACTTGACTATCACTTGAAAATATAGTCACTTTTACAACATTGTTTTATTTAATGTCCATAGATCTTGTCTACTTTATCTTAGGGGCTAAGACATTGCTACTATTTTCTTGTTTGGGTGACAATCAGTTCCTTTCTTTAGCTTTCGTTTCCAGTGACATCACATTTTCTGGTTCAGTGCCGTAAACCAACACCAGGGCTTTCTTTCTAGGAAAGTAGAAGATAGAATAAAAGGGAAGTGGAGGTACAACTGCTTTCTATTATGTCTTGATTCCTAAATGGAGTTCCCTCTGAAATTGCATAACCACCATTTGAAACCAAAAAAAAAAGCAGTTAAAGGTTTAAGAGTAATTCTCATGTGAGAGGATCTCTTCCTAATTTTGGAACATAGAGAATGTTCTTCTTATGACCTAATACTGAGTGAGTCAAAGAAAAGAAGGAAGGAAAGGAAAGGAAGGAAGGAAGAAAGGAAGGAGGGATGGATGGAAGAAAGGAAGGGAGGAGAAAAAAGAGAAAGGAGGAGAAGAAGAAAGAAAAAGAGAAAGAGAAAGAGAAAGAGAAAGGAAAAGGAATCCTCAGTGCTGAGTAATATTTAGAGAAGAGGACCGCCACCTACTGGCCTTAATCTGAAATGAACACACATAATCCAACTGGCCACTTCTTTGTAAAATTGTTTCCTGGCAGTTTCCTCCACACTAAAACAGCTTTTCCTCAGAAGAAGCGAGCTCAGGTCTGATGACTCCATTCCCTACACTTCGCATGTCAGGAAGGGAAAATCCTCTTAGGTCCACACAAGTCATGTTTTCTGAAGCATAGTCAGTTAAACCTTCACATAAGGCCACTTTGTGTTCTTTCCTTCAAGCCTTCTATAAATGAAGTTCTCTTGAGAAGGAGGAGTCTGTGTGTAGTTCCCTTAGGAGCGATTCCCAACAAACCTCACATCCTTTTGGCCATTAAGGAAAACTTTTAGAATGCATTGTGAAACTGAGAAAACCAACCCTGAGATAGGAAAGCTGTGAAATGGCATCTGAGCCCACAGAGGAGATTCTCCCCCGCTGCTCTGCCTGCTGATACCAGCAACAATGAGCTTGGTGAGTGCACCGTGTCTCCAAGAGTTCAGACAACCTCTTCCACAATGGAGCATGCCACAAACGTTGCTCTAATCGGTGTAGAACAACCTAATTATGATTCCTATTGGAGCAAGATCTGTGTTTTTGAAGAGGCATAGCTCAACAGGCTAGGAGTTCTTGACTTATTAGCCCCTTTGCATTCCGCAGAACACTTGGAGGGAGGAAGATGTGCATCCATATGTAAAGGTGCCAAGGAAATCCAGGAGCTCTATCAACTCTTTCTTAAGAGTAAGCTGTCAATTACTGATGGTGGGACATTTCTCTTGAACCAATGCCTAGCAGAATTTTGTCACTGTCACTCTGGATGAGCCACATGCTCAAATGAGTGTTGTCACATCTGAGTCCTCAGGGAGAGCACAGGAGCAGGTAAACGACACATCAGTTCCTTTCTTTAGCTTTCATTTCCAGTGACATCACATTTTCTGGTTCAGTGCCACAAACCAACATCAGAGTTTTCTTTCTAGGAAATTATAAAAAAGAAATAAAACAGAAATTATGGTATAATTGCTTTCTATTACATCTTGATTTCTGAATGGATTTTTAAAAAACACATAACCACCATTTGAAACAAAAAAAAAAAAAAAATGAAGCAGTTAAAGGTTTGCAAGACACTCTCTTGTGAGAGAATTTCCTTCAATTTTGGAACATATAGAATGATCTTCTTATGACCTAATGCTGACTGTGTCAAAGAAAAGAAAGAAAGAAAGAAAGAAGGAAAGAAAGAAAGAAGGAAAGAAAGAAAGAAAGAAAGAAAGAAAGAAAGAAAGAAAGAGGAATCCTCAATGCTGACTACCATTTAGAGAAAAAGAGAGGCACCTACTGGCCATGGACTGCAAAAAACAGAATCCAATTCTAGCCACTTGTCTATAGAATTCTAATTCCAGGCGTAACTTCCTCCATTCTAAAAAAGTCTTTTCACCCAGTAGAACTGACTTTAGTTATGAAGACTCCATTCCTTACACTTTCTCCTCTGAGGGGTGCAAAATCCTCTGAGGTCCACAAAGGTTATGTCTTCTGAAGCACAGACAGCTGAAAGTGAACAAAAAGATGACTTTGTGTCTTTTGTCTCAAGCTTTCTATAAATAAAGATCTCTGGAGAAGGAGGAGTCTGTGTTTTGTCCCCTTTGGAGCTATCCACAACAAACCTTGATGTGTCTCAGCCCACCGGAAAAATTGAATCAGGGTTCACCTGAAAGAGGGAGTGGGGATTGAAAGTAGAATACAGAGACATGAGAAATAATGAATCAAGTCAGGAAATTTCTGATCAAGATTCTCTTTAATGCAGAGAAGTAAGACTTTATATATCAAGGATCTATTCTGATGTCTCTCTCCCTAGCTCCCAAGGCAAGAAGAACACAATAGCCTGAATAGCTCCCTGTAAGAACTTCCTATTACTAAGTAGCTCTCTGAAAGAATTTCCTTCACCCCCTAGGTGTTTCTCAGTAGGGACTTCCCTACTTCTTTCCCAGGTAAATAGTCCAAGGATGGCCTGGAACGCAAAGACCTCCTCTTGCTGAGCTCAGCAACTGGAAGGTCACAGCATGCAGCCTAAGCACGGGATTTCTGACATGGCAGAATTTACCACGGCTTCCCACAAAACCTCACGCCTTTTTTATCATTAAATATTTGAAACACATAGTGAAACTGAGAAAACCAACCCTGTGCTAGGAATGCTGTGAAATAGCATCTGATCCCACAGAACAGATTCGCCACCTGCTGCCCTGCCTGCTGATATCAGCAACAATGAGCTTGGTAAATGCACTGATATGATTATCCTTTGATCTGTGTCTCCAAGAGTTCAGAGAACCTCTTCCACAATGGAATATGCCATTTGGTGTAACACAAATACTTGTTCCACAAAAATCACTCTAATTGGTGCAGTACAACCTAGTTCTTGTTCCTATTGGAGCAAGATCTGTGTTTTTGAAGAGGCATAGCCCAGCAGCCCAGGGCCTCTTGACTCAGCAGCCTCTCAGTGTTCTTCAGGACACCTGGAGGGAGGAAGATGTGCATCTGAATGTAGGGCTGTCAAGGAAATTCTACAGCTCTAGCAATGCTTTCTTAAGACTAAGCTGTTAAATACTAGTGTTAGGTCCTTCATCCTGAGTTCATGGTCAGCAGAAAGTTGTCACTGTCATTTGGATGAGGAACATGCTCATATGAATGCTACTATGTCTGAGTCCTCAGGGAGAGCACAGGAACAGGTAAAGGACTTTCGCTTATTGTAGTGACAGACACTTGTGATCTGTGCCTTTGTGGGAAATCAAGTGATCTCAAGGTGACCTACAGATTTTGTAATTGAATTTGATGTTGGAAGAGGGGATTGTGATTATTGGATAAACTTGGCTCCCTGTGTGATTGCATAACATCGTTCAGATATGGCATCCAGTATTCTTTCCTTGGTTTTTACTTTTAATGTAATTTTCACCCCTTTTAAGTATACATAATAAAAATGTTATGAAGTGCTTCCATATATGACCTTTCCCATAAAAAGTGTGTTCTAATATTGCATTTTGCACCATAGATTTAGTAACATTCTTTTATTCAATAGAATTTTGGAGCCAAGAGATAGGAATGGAAGGACTGAGACAGGAGCATGTGGTGAGGAGAGCAAATGCTGAGCTATCTATCCTGCACATGTAACCAGACTTTGTTTAAGACGAACGCAGTCCACACAGGAATATCTGGTGCATGTGAGAAGGGCCCTAAGGGTCATGGAGCATCTCACAGCTGCCCACGAAGACATGGCTGTGTACAGTAACACATGCAAACTGGAAACAGCCAAGTTAGTTAGTCTTCAGGATTGAGAGTGTGAACATGGCAACATCCAGTTGTCTGTGCTGATTCCTGAGTTGCAGTGACCACTACCTAACGATGTATAGCAGGACACAGAAACATAGTAACTAAGGGAGGAAGTCCACTCCAATGATCTGGCCAAATCTGTGAGTGTCAAGCACTTTCCAGGAAGTAGTCTGGCAGAGAGTGAAAGAAGAGGGTACTGACATCCTCCTATGGCTTCTGTAAGCATATCTAAATAGAAGCACCCACACCCACACACGCACATCTCTCTCTCTCTCTCTCTCTCTCTCTCTCTCTCTCTCTCTCTCTCTCTCTCTCTCTCTCTCTCTCTCTCTCTCTCTCCCCCTCCCCCGTGTGTGTGTGTGTGTGTGTGTGTGTGTGTGTGTGTGTGTGTGTGTAGAGAGAGAGAGAGTGTGGAGAGAGAGAGAGGGAGAGATGGCATGCAGAAGCCTTCCATGTTATGAATTTTGAGTTGGGCCATCTTACAGGAGTTGGTTCCTGATAGTTCTATGGATTTCAGGAATCCAACTAAGTTCATCAAGCTTGAGCAGCAAGCCGTTGTAAACATAGGACCCTCTCGTTGGCTCAACAATCATCAGATAAATATTTAATATGCAAAGATGATTAAATTAACCTTTAATAACATTTATACTACAGTAAATGAATGTAAGAACTTGAATAACTCCATTTTAGGACTTCAAATATAACAAGAATTTAAAATATTTTTAAATATTTTAATTTAGAAAAATTTGCATAATACCTTATGTTGTGACTTAAATGTTTATGTAAATAATTTAAATAAAACAAAAAATTAAGTGTAAAATGAATTTCTGTAACTATAACAGGAAACTTTCACAGAAAAATTTTGTCTTTATAATAGAAGTGTAAATTTCAAACAAAGACTGTATATCTATGGTTGAATTTTTAATTCCCATTCAAATTAGAAATGAAAACCTTTAAAAGCAGTTTTTGGGAGTAGTGAAAAAAGAAGCAATAATGAAAATTAAAATTATTTTTAAAATGCCCAGACACAAGCAGAAAATGAGTTAAAGAAAGTGAAAAATAATGGAAAGTAAGGGGAAGGCATTCAGAAAGTGGGAACTAGTGTTCCCCTTATTTAAGACACATGCACACAGAATGGGCCTCAGAGAACCTAGAGTGGAAGGTTCAGGACCACACAGCCCAGAGGACCAGCAGCAGCTGCAGCATCCACAATGGCTAGGCCCTGTGCTTTCCTGATGGCCTTGGTGGTGATGAGCTACTGGTCAACCTGCTCTCTGGGATGTGACCTGCTTCAGACACATAACCTCAGGAACAGGAGAGCCTTGACACTCCTGGCACAGATGAGGAGACTCTCCCCTCTCTCCTGCCTGCAGGACAGAAAGGACTTTGGATTCCCTCTGGAGAAGGTGGATGCCCAGCAGGTCCAGAAGACTCACGCCATCCCTGTCCTGCATGAGCTGACCCAGCAGCTCCTGACCCTCTTCAGCTCAGTGGCCTCATCTGCTGCTTGGGAGGCAAGCCTCCTAGACACGCTCTGCACTGGCCTCCACCAGCAGCTCAGGAATCTGCAAGCCTGTCTGATGCAGCAGGTGGAGGTGCAGGAACCTCCCCTGAGGCAGGAGGACTCCCTGGGGGCTGTGAGGAAATACTTCCAGAGGATCACTGTCTACCTGAGAGAGAAGAAACACAGCCCCTGTGCCTGGGAGGTGGTGAGAGCAGAAGTCAGGAGAGCCCTGTCTTCCTCAGCCAACTGGATGGCAAGACTGAGAGAGGAGGAGGACTGAGTCCTGAGACAAAGTGCAGAGGACTCTGCTGGACTAGGACTCTCTATCTCACTTCATAGGTCTCCTTTAAAAACTCATTCATTGTGGTATAAATATGATCAACAAGCCTAGATGTTTCAGTGAAACAGAAAATTATACCTGTATGTAAAAACATTTATTTTAATGTCTACTTGGTTATTTATTTATTTATGTTACTATTAATTTTATTTCTTATATTTGTGTTAAATATTGCTGTCTTATTTTTCTGTTAATGTACCAAATTGAATACTTTTGTAATTAAATAGTATTCAAATAAAATTGCTTTATAAAAACTTTTAATTAGTTAATTTGGTATCTTTTCAAAATTTTTCAATGTTTTTAGCATTATACTTAGCACCATAAAAATTACCAAAATGAACAGTATCCAAAACTCAGACTGGATACTCATGAACACTGTACCGAGGTTAGCCAAACCCTAAAGCATTCCTCTGCTTCTCTCCAGTGTACAGGATGCTTCTGGAGGGACAGCCAGCATGCTGTGCAGCATAAAGCCAGAGAATCTTGTTTCTGTCACATTGTGTCTTTGTCCTCTTTGGCCTAATAGTCACCAGGTTCATCTTCTGCTTGACCTCCCTGACCCCTGGTACCTATCATCTACATTCAACTTCCATGAGTGTAACTGTTTTGGATTCTAAATATGAGTTGACATCATGTAGAGCTATGCAAAATACACCAAGAAAAATGTCTAGTCTTCCTTTACAGCACAGACAACTACAGCAAGAACAACTTGGGAATCAACCCCATTCATAATAGTTGCAAGATCCAGCCCTTGGAATAAATCCCACCAGGGAAGTGAAATCCCTCTATAATTAAAGTTTTCAGGTACCACCACTGCTCTTCCCCTGGTTCTCCACTTATTATCCTTGTCCTACTCTTCTTCATCATAATCATTTTCCTCCTCACTGAGATCCTCTTAGTCCTCTTCTTTCTCTCCTCCTTCTTCCCCTCTTCTTCTTTCTTATCCACCATCTCCTCCTCCTCCTTTTTGCTCCATTTTTCAAGTTATGCTTGGCACAGCTCCATCTCTCAGAGAGTGAGTGACCTCTCTACGGGGCCCCATCCCTGATAATAACTGAACCTCTCTCTTCCAGCATCAGTCAGGTGCCATAGTTCCACAGCTGGGGGTGGGGGGAGATTGCCTCCATTTTCCAAAAATGGATTTTGTCTGGATTGGTCTTGTTCATTCAGACATAGCCATTCTCAGTTCATCTGTGCAACTACCCTGTTGTGTCCAAGAGCATGGCTTTGCTGTAGTCACACACACCTCTGGTGCTCACAGTTTTTTTACGCCCTCTTCTGCAATGATCCTTGATGTGAAGAAATCAGCCTTTTATTGTCTGTCAAGTGACCAGTTGGGGTCTATGTGTTTATTGTCATGGACACAAGTGGGTTCTGTGGTAATGGTTGGCATGTGCAGTCACGCTGTATTAGATGCATAGCTGTAATTTGAACTCAGGCATTGTGATACATCGAATATAACACTGCTTATATTCTTTGGCATCTTCATGGTTCCATGCGTATTTTAAAACTGACACTTCTAAATTAACACCATTCAAAATTTAACCTAAAGATCACTTGAAAATACAGTCACTATTTTTAACCTTATTTTACTTAATGATAATATATTTTGTCTATTTCATCTTAGGAGCTAAAATGGTTGCTATAACTTTGTTGTTTGGATGACACATCTGTTCCTTTCTTTAGCTTTCATTTCCAATGACATCACATTTTCTGGTTCGGTGCCACAAATCAACATCAGAGTTCTCTTTCTAGGAAAGTAGAAAAGAGAAATAAAGCAGAAGTGGGGACTTCTACCATCAAGGGAAGATGAAAGAGTAAGTGGAAAAGTACAGATGACTGAAACACTGAAAGCACTTGCTGTCTGTCAGACCTGCCTGAGCATCTCTGCTTTAGACACATGGGCACTGAAGATTAATTCTGAATTTGGTGTTCAATAAGAAATTGATGGCTATCAAATACTTTATACAGGCATCAGTGTCCTACACAGAAAGTGGAATCACAGATAAACTTGTATATTATCATGATGTACTGCATAAGAGCAGGGCATGCTATATAGAATTATGTACATATGTGTGCACAGACAGCTTTTCTTCTGATATAATCCTCCTACCATCCTGCTTTCCCATGAACCCCTTTCTTTCTCACAGCACTTGTTTCCTGACCCCTGATGCAGAAAGCCCCAGTGTGTGCTCCTCATTCACTCCCCATTAAAGACTTCTGCTCAATGTTCAACTGATGTCCATTTCATCCCAGTACCTGCCTGAAAAATTATTTTTCTGAAAATGTATAACCAAAAATGTTTACACTAAAAGGAAGTAGTTCAAGATTTTTAAGAAATGTTCATGTGAGATAATTTTCTCCTAGTTTTGGAACCTAGAGAATATAATACCAATACCAATGACAATGCTGGCTGTTGAGAGAGAGAGAGAGAGAGAGAGAGAGAGAGAGAGAGAGAGAGAGAGAGAGGAATAAAATGGAGAGAGAAAGAAAAATTAAGAAGGAAGAAAAGATAAAAGGAAAAAATAAGAAAAAAATGAATGGGAGGATGGAATCTTCAATGCTGACAAACATACATACATACATACACGGCCGGACTTTATTTCAGACACAGCCAGTCCACACAAGAACATCTAGTCCATATGAGAAGGGTCCGAAGAATTAGGGAGCATCACCCAGCTGTCTGTGAAGATATAGCTGTGTACTGTAAAACATGTAAACTGGAAACAGCCAATTTGTCAGTCTTTAAGACTGAGAGGGTGAACATGGCAACATTCAGTTCTCTGTGCTGATTCCTGAGTTGCTGTGATCAGTACCAAATGATGTAGAGCAGGGCACATAAATGAAGTAACTAAGGTAGGCAGTGACCTCAATTATCAGGCCTAATGCCTAGCCAAATCTGTGTCCTTCAAGGCCAGTGCCATGTATTATAAAGATGGCATCAAGCAGAGTGGTAGAGGAATGAACCTGAGACCCACCTCTGGCTTCCACATGCACATGCACAGGCAATGACGTCTAAATGCACACGCGCGCACACACACACACACACACACACACACACACACACACACAGAGAGAGAGAGAGAGAGAGAGAGAGAGAGAGAGGGAGGGAGAGAGAGAGAGAGACAGAGAGAGAGACAGAGACAGAGACAGAGAGACAGAGACAGAGCATGCATAACGTTATGAAGTTGTAATCAGGGACCACTTACAGTTTTTGAATCCTTACTGTAAACATGGGCTCCATGAATCAAACTCAGCCATCAAGCTTGAGCAGCAAGCCATTTTACAAATAGCTGCTTCTTCTTGACCTAACAATCATTAGTTTAACAGATAATACACACCATGATGAAATTAACCAATTATATACACTTATACCACAGAGAATGAAAGCAAGAACTTGATGAACTCAGTCTTAGGTCTTCAAATATTGGAAAAATTTAAACTATAGCACTATTTTTTGAAAAAAATTTTTGGGGGCGTTCCAAGATGGCGGCACCTATCTCACACTGTATCTGATCTACTGCACGGAGACCAGGGACCAGATTGGGAGCCACAGACTGCAAGAACTGGAGAACACTAGGTGAGTGGGGTCCTCCACTGTGCAGACCAGTGGCGGGCTTGCCCTGGGCCAAACAACAGCCCACAGAGGACCCGAATGCACTCTCCAGACTTTGGAATGGAACCTACCTGCAGACTGCAGCCGGCCTCTAAAGGCCAGGTGCAGTGCCTGCCATGGTGGAACACCAGAGCCCCTGGCCTGGGAAAGTCTCAGGGAAACAAGTGAATCTGTCCTCGGACACCCCCACCTGCCCCATTCCAGTCCATAGGGAGGCCCAGAGGCCGCTGAGAAGCCCACGGTACCCAGAAACAGCATTGCTGTCTGGGCGTGTCCAACTGGAGCCAGGCAGCCCAGAAACAGTGTGCACAGTTTGGGCAGGTCCAGCCGGAGCCAGGCAGCCAGCCTCAGTGGACCGAGCCTGCAAAATTGGGCTGATAGAACCCAGACAGGACAGTCCCCATGGCCCTTCAGGGACTCCCACACTCATGGGAGAAGCTGGACTGCCCTGAGGGTCTGGAAGGGAGTCTGAATTGTGGCCACCGCTCAGCGGAACTGAGCTGCCAAAGGTGCACAATCTAGACTGGTCGGCCGTCTAGATTGATACGGACAGGAACCTGTCATGGGCCACAGCAGTCAGGGCCTAAAAAATTGGGCAGATAAAGCCACAATCCCTATAGCCCGGCAAGGACTCCCACACTTATGGGTGAAACTGGACTGCCTTGGTTGTCTGGAGGGTACGCTGAGTTGTGACTGTGGCTTCTTGGGACTGAGCCACCAAGGGTTCACAGTCTAGACTGGTCTGCTCCCTAGAATGCTCCAGGCAGGAACCTATCTGTCGACCAGGGCAGTCCAGGTCAGGACAATTAGACAGACAAAGCCACACTCCTCACATCCCAGCAGGGATTCCTCACGCTTATGGAAGAAGCTGTTTTGCCCTGGGTGTCTGGAGGGGAGTCTGAGTTGTGGCTGAAGCTTGGTGGGACTGAGCCACCAACAGTGCACAATCTAGACTGGTCCACTTTCTAGACTGATCCGGGAAGAAACTTGTCTGTGGACCAGGGCAGTCCGGGCCTGGACAATTGGGCAGATAAAGCCACAGTCCCCACAGCCCAGCAGGGTCTCCTATGCGCTTGGGAGAGGCTGGAATGCCCAGAGGGGTTGATACAGAAAATTAAACAGCGGCTCTCAACATAGCTAGCCTGAATCCCCTCAGTAGCATGAAGGGAATCAGGCAGAAGCCTACCTCTGCTGACCCAGTCAGGAGCTTAAGGTGTAGAACAAATTCTCCTGGAGCAGAAACCAGGTCACCTGCCTGTTACAGAGAAGAGCTCCCTGTTCCCCACAGGCAAGGGAACATGACCTATAATCCCTCACCAACTATCCACTCTCAACGGCCAGTGAATAACATGAGAAGCTACCACCCAACACCCAGAGATAGCAAGATGATTAAAGGAATGCATAAGAATGCAAACAACAAAAACCAAAACAACTCATCATCCCCAGATCCCAGTTATTGCAAAGAAAGTAACCCTGAGAACTCAAACACAATTGAAATACAAGAAAATGACCTTAAATCCTTAGTAATGAATATGATAATGGAGAAAACTAATAAAACCCATAATCAAATGCAGGAAGATGCAGCAAAACAGGCAGAAGACATAAAAGAGGCCTATAGAGAGGCACTGGAAAAATTTCAGGAAAATACCAACAGCAAGATGAAGGAATGAAATAAAAACAGTTCAAGATCTGAAGATGAAAATGCAAACAGTGTTAAAAGCACAGACAGAAGAAAAGCGGGAATGAGAGACCGTAGAGAAGAAAGTATGCAACATAGAAGTGGGCTTCTCTAATGGAATCCAAGAAATGGAGGAACAAATCTCAAGACTAGAAGATACAATTGTAGAACTTGAAGCAACCATCAAAGACAATGCTAAATCTGAAAATATTCCTGACACAAAATATCCAAGAAATCAAGGACACCGTGAAAAGGCGAAAACTGAGAATAATAGGCATTGAGGAAAGAAAAGAGACCCGACTCCAAGGCCCAGAAAATATACTCAAGAAAATCATAGAAGAAAATTTCCCCAATATAAAGAAAATGCATATAAACATACAAGAGACCTACAGAACACCAAATAGAATAGACCAGAAAAGAAACTCTTCCAGCCACATAATAATAAAAACACAAATTATACAAAACAAAGAAAAAAATATTAAAAGCAGCAAGAGAAAAAGGCAAAGTAACATACAATGGCAAACCTATCAGAATTATACCCGACTTCTCAGCAGAAACCATAAAAGCCAGAAAGGCCTGGACAGAGATTCTGCAAACCCTAAGAGACCACAGATGCCAGGCCAGACTACTATACCCAGCAAAACTATCAATAACCATTGACGGAGAAAACAAAATATTCCATGACAAAAAAAATTCAAACAGTACCTATCCACAAATCCGGCTTTACAGAAGTTACTAGACAGAAAACTACACCCCAAAGGGACAAGCCACAACTAAACTACATAGGAAATAGATAACTACACCATCACAAAAACACAACCACACAAACTCTCTACTATAACCAACATCAAAAATTAAGAGACTTAACAGTCACTTGTCATTAATATCTCTCAACATCAATGGTCTCAACTCTCCAATAAAAAGACACAAATTAACTGAACGGATACATAAACAAGATCCATCATTCTTCTGCATTCTAGAAACACATCTCACCCACAAGGACAGACATTATCCCAAAGTAAAAGGTTGGAAAAAAATATACCAAGCAAATGGTCACAAGACGAAAGCAGGTGCAGCCATCTTAATATTTAATAAAATAGAGTTTTAACCAAAATTGACCAAAAGGGATGAGGAAGGACGCTTCATACTCATCAAAGGTAAAATTCAACTGAGAGGACATCACAATTCTAAACATCTATGCTCCAAATAAAAGAGCACCCACATTTGTAAAAGAAGTATTAAAAAAGCTTAAACCACAGATTGATCCCCAACATTACTAGTGGGAAATTTCAACACCCCACTTTCACTGAAGGATAGGTCAGTGAAACAGAAACTAGGCCGAGAAATAACATCATCAACCAACACCATAAATCAAATGGATCTAACAGATATTTATAGAACTTTTCACCCAAACACAAAGGAGTATAAACTTCTTCTCAGCACCCCATGGAACCTCTCCAAAATTGATCACATAGTAGGTCACAAAGCAAGCCTCAGTAGATACAAGAAGATTGAAATAATACCTTGTATCCTATCAGATCACCATGTTATAAGGCTAGACTTCAACCACAAGAGAAATAACAAAAAGCCTACACACACATGGAAACTAAACAACTCTCTACTTAATGAGACCTGGGTCAGGGAAGAAATAAAGAAAGAAATTAAAGACTTCCTGAAATTCAATGATAATGATGGAACAACATACCTAATTTTGTGGGACACATTGAAAGTGGTGCCAAGAGAAAAATTCATAGCACTAAGTGCCTTTAAAAAGAAATTGGAAACATCCCACATAAGCAACCTAAAAACACATCTGGAAGCCCTAGAAAAAAGAAGAAGCAGAAACCCAAAGAGGAGTAGACGTCTGGAAATATTCAAACTCAGGGCTGAAATCAATAAATTAGAAACAAAAAGAACAATTCAAAGAATCAACAAAACAAGGAGTTGGTTCTTTGAGAAAATCAACAAGATAGACAAACCGTTAGCCAAACTAATTAAAAGGCAGAGAGACACTATCCAAACCAACAAAATCAGAAATAAAAAGGGAGATATAACAACAGACACTGAAGAAATACAAAGAGTCATAAGATCCTACTTTAAAGGCATATATGCCACAAAATTTGAAAATCTAAAGGAATGGACGATTTTCTTGATCAATTCCACTTGCAAAAATTGAATCAAGATCAGATAAACAAATTAAATAATCCTATTTCTCCTATAGAAATAGAAGCAATCATTGATAGTCTCCCAATCAAAAAAAGCCCAGGCCAGATGGTTTCAGTGCAGAATTCTACCAGACCTTCAAAGAAGAGCTAATACTAATACTCTTCAAGCTACTCCAAAAGATAGAAACAGATGGAACATTACCAAATTCATTCTATGAGGCCACAGTTATGTTGATACCTAAACCCCACAAAGACCCAACAAAAAAAGAGAATTTCAGACCAATCTTTCTTATGAACATTGACACAAAAATGCTCAAAAAATACTTGTAAAACAAATACAAGAACATATCAAAGATATCATTCACCATGACCAGGTAGGCTACATTCCAAGCATGCAGGGATGGTTTAATATACAGAAATCCATCGATGTAATCCATCATATAAACAAACTGAAAGAAAAAAACCACATGATCATCTCCTTAGATGGGAGAAAAAGCATTTGACAAAATCCAATTCCCATTCATGTTTGAAGTGTTGGAGAGATTGGGGATACAAGGCACATACCTAAACATAATGAAGGCTATATACAGCAAACCAATAGCCAACATCAAATTAAATAGAGAGATACTCAAGGAAATTTCTCTAAAATGGGGAACCAGACAAGGCTACCCACTATCTCCATATCTCTTCAATATACTTCTTGAAGTGCTAGCCAGAGCAATAAGATATCAAAAGGAGATCAAGGGGATCCAAATGGGAAAGTATGAAGCAAATTATCTCTATTTGCAGATAATATAATAGTGTACATAAGTGACCCCCCAAATTCTACCAGAGGACTCCTAATGCTGATAAACACCTTCAACAATTTGCATGGATAAAAAAGTCAGTAGCCTTCCTATATACAAAGGACAAACATGCAAAGGAAGAAATTAAGAAAACTACATCCTTCAAGATAGCCACAAGCAATATAAAATATCTAGTAGTAACTCTAACCAAGCAAATGAAGGACTTGTTTGAAAACAACTTGAAATATTTGAAGAAAGAGAATGAACATGACATCAGAAGATGGAGTGGTCTCTTTTGTTTGTGGATCAGGAGAATTAACATAATAAAAAATGGCCATCTTACCAAAAGCAATGTATAGATTCAATGTAAGGGGAAAATGGGAGGGAGGGAAGACTGGGAGGATACAAGGGGTGGGATAACCATTGAGATGTAACAAAAATAAATTAATAAAAAATAAATTAAAAAAATAAAATTTATATTTCAATATTTATTAAAAAAGTAATCCTTACCATAATACCTACACAATATTTTAAAGACATTGAAAGTTCAATTCTCAACTTCATATGAAAAAACAAAAATTCCAGAATAGCAAAAGCAATCCTATAGAGTAAAAGATCCTCTGGAGGAATTTCCATACCCAATCTCAAGCTGTAGTATAGAGCAACAGTAATTAAAACAGCATGATACTGGCACAGCAATAGGCTGGTTGATCAATGGAATCGAATTGAAGACCCAAACATGAATGCACACACATATGGTCACTTGATTTTTGATAAGGAAGCCAAATCATGGAAAAAGGATAGCATATTCAACAAATGGTGCTGGTCTAACTGGATGTCTACATGTAGAAAAATGCAATTGGACTCATATTTGTCACCATGCACAAAACTCAACTCCAAGTGGATTAAAGACCTTAACATAAAACCAGAGACACTAAATTGGTTAGAAGAAAAAGTGAGGAAGAGCCTGGAACACATTGCCACAGGAGACAACTTCCTGAACAGAACACCAACAGCCCAGGCCTTAAGACCAACAATTAATAAATGGGACCTCATGAGGCTGAGAAGCTTCGGTAAAGCAGGAGACACTGTCAACAGAACAAAGCAACAGCCTACAGACTGGGAAAAGATCTTCACCAACCCTGCATCTGACAAAGGTCTAATACCCAAAATATATAAAGAACTCAAGAAATTAACCACCACCAAACCAAATAACCCAATTGAGAAATGGGGCTCAGAACTAAAAAGTATTCTCAACAGAGGAATATCAAACGGCTGAGAAACACTTAAATAAATACTCAACGTCTTTAGTCATCAGAGAAATGCAAATCAAAATGATACTGAGATTCCATCTTACACCCATTAGAATGGCTACTATCAAAAATTCAAGTGACACCACATGCTGGTGAGAATGTGGAGAAAGAGGAAAACTCCTTCATTGCTGGTGGGAATGCAAGCTTGTACAACCACTTTGGAAATCTATCTGGTGCTATCTCAGAAAACTGGGAATAGGGCTTCCTCAAGAGCCAGCTATTCCACTCCTTGGAATATACCCAGAAGATGCTCCCACACACAACAAGGACATATGCTCAACCATGTTCATAGCAGCCTTATTCATAACAGCCAGAACCTGGAAACAACCTAAGTGTCCCTCAGTAGAAGAATGGATAAAGAAACTGTGGTACATTTACACTATGGAATACTACTCAGCTATTAAAAACAAGGAAATCCTGAAATTTGTGGACAAACGGATGATACTAGAGATGATCATAATGAGTGAGTTAACCCAGAAGCAGAAAGACTCACATGGTATATACTCACTTATATTTAGGCACTATCCCAAACGACGTGTCCCATGAAAGTCTTAACTTACCAGGAGATTGGGATAGATGTGAGGACATCCTACTGAGAGTCTAGGTAAGAGAAATATAGGAGATAGGGAAATAGAAGGACCCAGAGAGTCCTAGAAACCTACAAGAAGAACATCATGATGGGTGGATCAGGGCTCAGGGGGGTCTGCTCAAACTATTGCACTAACCAAGGAATATACAATAGTAAACATCGAACCCCTACTCTGATCTACCCAATGAACAGGACATTCACCACGGTAATGTGGAGAGCAGGGACTGACTTTGACATGAACTCTGGTGCTCTATATTTGACCACCTCCCCTTGGTGGGGAGGCCTGGTGGCACTCAAAGAAAGAACAAACAGGCTACCAAGATGAGACTTGAGAGCCTATGCCCATATAGTAGGAGAGGAGGCCGCCCTCGGTCGTAGACCTAGTGGAGGGGAATAGGGTGAAAGTAGGAGGGAGGGAGGAATGGGAGGCTACAAGTGATGGGATAACAATTGAGTTGTAATCTGAATAAATTAATAAAATTTTTAAAATTTTAATTTAGAAAAATTGGCATTATATTATGTTATGATTTAAATGTTTATGTAAATAATTTAAATAAAAAATTAAGTGTAAAATCATTTTCAATAACTATAATAGGAAATTTTACAGGAAATTGTGTCTTTATAATAAATGAGAAAATTTTGGACAAAGACTGTATATCTTTGCTGTAATATTTAATGCCAATTCTAAATAGAAAAAGAAAACTTGTAAAAAGAGATTTTAGAAAGGAGCAGTGAAAGAAGGACCAATAACGAAAACTAAAGTGGTTTTTAAAATGCCCAGACACAAAGAGAAAATGAGTTAAAGAAAGTGAAAAAAATGGAAAGTAAGGGGAAGGCATTCAGAAAGTGGAAACAGTGTTCCCCTTATTTAAGACACATGCACACAGGATGGTCCTCAGAGAACCTAGAGGGGAAGGTTCAGGACCACACAGCCCAGAGGACCAGCAGCAGCTGCAGCATCCACAATGGCTAGGCCCTGTGCTTTCCTGATGGCCTTGGTGGTGATGAGTTACTGGTCAACCTGCTCTCTAGGATGTGACCTGCCTCAGACACAGAACCTCAGGAACAGGAGAGCCTTGACACTCCTGGCACAGATGAGGAGACTCTCCCCTCTCTCCTGCCTGCAGGACAGAAAGGACTTTGGATTCCCTCTGGAGAAGGTGGATGCCCAGCAGGTCCAGAAGACTCACGCCATCCCTGTCCTGCATGAGCTGACCCAGCAGCTCCTGACCCTCTTCAGCTCAGTGGCCTCATCTGCTGCTTGGGAGGCAAGCCTCCTAGACACGCTCTGCACTGGCCTCCACCAGCAGCTCAGGGACCTGCAAGCCTGTCTGATGCAGCAGGTGGAGGTGCAGGAACCTCCCCTGAGGCAGGAAGACTCCCTGGGGGCTGTGAGGAAATACTTCCAGAGGATCACTGTCTACCTGAGAGAGAAGAAACACAGCCCCTGTGCCTGGGAGGTGGTGAGAGCAGAAGTCAGGAGAGCCCTGTCTTCCTCAGCCAACTGGATGGCAAGACTGAGAGAGGAGGAGAACTGAGTCCTGAGACAAAGTGCAGAGGACTCTGCTGGGCTAGGACACTGACCCTCACTTTTCAGGTTCTGCTATCACAAAAATCTCACTCATTGTGGCATAAATTCAAACAATCTACACTGGTATTTCCACAATAATGAGCAATAATGTGTTTATCAGTAGTAGCATTTGTTCTTCACCCATTCAGATTCATTTATTTATTTATGTCATAAAAGTTTATGTGATGCAACATATACTGCGTTACACTTTGCTAGAGTTTTGTATTTTTCATAAACTATTATTAAATAAATTATATTTTATTTATTTATTCTTCACTTCTTTTCAAAATTTGTAATATTTAAACTGGTATTATGCTTTTAAATTATCAATATTTGCTGCATGATATGTATGTATATATTATTAAGTATATATATGTGTATAAATATGTGTAAAATCATGCTGCAAAGTATTGTGGGTGCATTAGACATTGCATAGTGTTCTGACAAGTAAAAACTCCTCTATGCTTCTTCTTTTTTGATGGTAAAATCCTGAGTCTCTCCATTTCTCCGTCATAGTCTACTATACACACAGCCAGCATGCTGTGTAGTAGTAAGCCAGAATATCTTGCTCCTGTCAAAGGGTGTAAAGGAACTAGTTTTGGCACAGGACTCCTCAAGACTAAGTTCTCAGAATAAAAGCAACTTATTTGCCCCAAAAGGACAAAGGGTAGGGGATATGAAACAATGGCCAGAAATAGAGGACTATGGAGAATGGGAAGGCACACGAGTAATGAGATACCGATATTTGTCCCTGGGAGGAAAAAGGACTGCCTCTGCATAGAAAGAAGGCAGACATGGCTGAATGCAGATGACAGTTTATAAAGGTAAAAAGTGAAACCCCCTGTTATAATGAGGTGCTTTATTTTGAATGGGCAGATTAATTAGGGCAGCCACAAGGGGGCTTTCGATTTCTGGTCTTCAATACTTTGACAGCTGGTCCTAGGTAGTCAGTTTTAGTAAAAGGAAGTCACCTAATAAGGAAATAGACTTTTGGTGGCTTACAAATATAATCTACTGGGTTTTAGCAAAGGGGGGTGGGGGTGGGGTAGAGAAGAAAGACAAGGTCTGCCAGAGCCATGTTTGCTGCTCTTGTGGGGAAAGTTAGCTATAAGCATGAGTTTTCAATTCGCAGTTTCAGTTGTCTACAAAAAGTATTTTTTCTGCTAATGTAAAGCTTTCTCTATAATACAATGCTCTCTGCAACAATGCGTTCTGGTGTGTAGAATTAAGGTGAAATCACCACATATTCTTCAGAGCATGAGCTAGGGCCTGGTGCATAACACTGACTTTGAAATCGAAGTACACTCTCTTTCAATGAGACAGACATCATCATTTTAACCTCGGGATGCACTGCAGAAGCCCACCTTGATTTTAGGCTATTATTAAGTCTATGCCAAGAAAAAAACTGAAAGTATCCTCCACTTAATATAATAGACTGGGCTAGAGATAGTGAGAAACACCCAGGAACAGAGGCTCAAGATTACAGCTTCAAGTCTGGCTCTCATGATATCGATGAAATAAACATTCTCTTTCTGTTGTATTGATCCTTGGCTTTGATCATACAGAACAATGCACGCTTCATAGGGAAGGAAGATTCTGGTAGGAAAATAGCAGTCAGTCTCCATCCCCCTTTGCTCATACAATGCACATTGTGTCTGATCCAGAAAGAGAATTTGCATACAATAATAACTACACAATTAAAATGTACAAACCCATAAGCCAAATACAGCTATGAACAATGTAACCTGTGTGTGTGCTTGTACGCATAGTGTTTCTTACAAAGATTATCTAACACACTGCCTTTCAACAATAGGAAAGGGCATTAAATCCACAGGAAGTGCCTGAAATAAGAAAATTAAGAGCAGAGAAAGCATTTGAGTACTTGATTACCCACGAGCATGCTCAGTGTCCATGAGTACCTGTGTGTACATGGGTACAGGGCCATTTACTGAAGCATGGGCAGCCTCTCAAGGACCCAATACCTGAGACTGAGTCACTCCCTCTGACCAGAGACCTCAATTGCCAATGGATACTCATCTTCATTTGCAACCTCCTGACCTCCTCTCAGTTCAAAGAAGAGATATTGCCTGGCTTTGATGTGGTTAGTTTTGTAGTCTGCAGCCATAGCCATGGCCAGTAATCAAGTGCAAGACACTTTTGTTGTAGCCATCCCCTGCCTCTAGATCTTACAATCTTTTCACTTCAGCTTCTGATTCTTGAACAAAGAAAGGAAAGCTCTTCTTTCTGACAGGATATTTTGGACATGTCTGCCATTCATTTTTATAGTTAGCAAAGGATGAAGGAATTGGAAACAGAAGTACAAGGGATGGACTTCTGTTAGACATGTTTTTCAGACAATTAATAGGCAAGCAATGGGAATTCCATCAGTGTGTCCTTTATGCTCACCTGATAATTTCAGGCACAGCAATAACTCCTTGATTAAATGCAAATCATAAAGTGGTATTTAATCAAACAGCAAATACTTATCAATTAAAATGACAAACTTTCCCCATCAATATCAACAGCCCAATGTTTTGCTCTTAACATCTGGGAATTCTTGACACTCTGATACCCAACCATGTGTATTACTTCAGAAAACAGAATGATTCCACAAGAACAACTAGAGATAAGATCAGTAATCTTCTAGGATTTATGAAACTGAAACCAAGAGGATATGACTTCCAATAAGATCTGATAATCTAGTTTCTTGAATTTTTATATGTTATAGAAATTCACCCTTTGTCAGATGTGGGGTTGGTGCGATATCATTTCCCATTCTGTAGGCTTCTGTTTTGTCCTAGAAACACTATTCTTTGCCTTACAGAACCTTTTCAGCTTCATGAGGTCCCATTTTTATTTATTGATATTATTGCTTGTGCTATTTTTGTTCTGTTCAGGAAGGTGTCTCTTTTGCCAATGCACTTAACACTGTCCCACATTTTTTTCTATCAGGTTCAATATAAGTTCAGTTTCCTTTTTTAAAATTTGTATTAATTTAATAAAATATCATTAATAACTAGACAATTTGAAGTTAGGGAAGGTTTAGCATGGGTTTACATATTATTTAAAAATTAATGAAGTTACAACATTTTTTCTACAATTAACTGACAGTCCAAGGAAAGAATGTTTTAAAGCATCCTATAAAACATTTAAACATAAGACTGAAGGTTCAGTTTTCTTAACCAATATATTTTATTATGAACTTATTAACCGAGCATACATCTCTTATAACCCGACTAACTGAAACAATAGGAAAAGAGGATTAAAGAATAACAAAACCGTAAGGATATCAGTTCTGAAGAGCGATTTTCCTGACGTAATCAGCAGGATTTCTTCTGCTGGAACCTGGAGTAACCAGAACCCAGAACCCAAAAGGAGCCAGAGCCCGGAAGCCTTCCCTCCAGTAGCTCTCTCTAGGAGCATCTCGAAATGGAGCCATGAACAGCCAAAACTATCCCAAGTCTCCAAAGGCCCTGCCTACAGTTTTGGGCTCATTTATATATCTCCTCCCAGAGTCTGTTCACAGATCTTTTCAGATGGCAACAGTTCAGTGTATCTGATTTTATGTTGATGTCTTTGATCCACTTGGACTTGAGTTTTGTGCAGGGTAGTAGATATGTATCTATTTATATTCTTCTACATTCTAATACACAGTTAGAGGAGCACCGTTTCTTGACGTTGTTTTCTTTTTTTCATTGTATAACTTTGGCTTCTTTATAAAAAATGAACTGTCCATAGGTATGTGGGTTTACTTTTGGGTCTTTGACTTGATTCTGTTGGGCAACTTGTCTCCTTTTATGCCAATTTTACAATGTCTATTACTATTGGTCTGTGGTAGAGCTTGAAGTCAGGAATGGTGATACCTCAAGAAGTTGTTTTTTGTTTTTTGTTTTTGTTTGTTTGTTTTTTTTGGTACAGGATTGTTTTATCTATCCTGGGTCCTTTTATTTTCCACATGAAGTTGAGAATTGTTTTTCAAGGTTTGTAAAGAATTATGTTGGAATTTTGATAGGATTGCCGTGAATCTGTAGATTGATTTTAACGAGATGGTGATTATTACTGTGTAAATCCTACCAACCCAGAACATGGGAAATCTTTCCATCTTCTGATACATGCTTCCGTTTCTTTCTTCAAAGACTTGAAGTTCATGTCATACAGGTCTTTCACTTGCTTGGTTAGAGTTACACCAAGATATTTTATATTTTTCAGCTACTGTGACTGGTGGCTTTTCCATGATGTCTTTTATCAGCCCATTTATCACTTGTATATAGAAGGCTGCTGATTTTTTTAGTTAATTTTGTATCTAGCCAAGTCAGTGAATGTGTTTATCAGATGTAGGATTTTCCTGGTAGAATTTTGGGGTTGCTTATATATACTATTACGTCATCTGCACGCAGTAATACTTTAACTTCTTCCTTTCTATGTTGTGTCTCCAAGATCTCCTGCAGTTGTCTTACTGCTCTAGACAAAACTTCAAATACTATATTGAATAGATCTGGAGAGAGCGGACAGTCAGTCTTGCTCCCAATTTTAATGGAAAAGCTTTAGGTTTCTCTCCATTTTATTTGATGTTGGCTATTAGCTTACAGTATATTGCCTTTTATTATGTTAGGTATGTGCAAACAATGAAGACAACCAGATAAAGGCCAGAATAATAGGAATAGAAGAAGAAGAAGACTCCAGGCTCTAAAGACCAGAAAATATTTTCAAGAAAATCCTACTAGAAAATTTCTCCAACCTAAAGAAAGAGATGCATTTAAACATACAAAAGGCCTACAGAACACAAAATAGACTAGAAAAAAAAAAAAAAGAAAGAAATTCCTTCTGCCACATAATAATCAAAATACTAAATCTACAAAATAAAGAAAAAAACATTGAAAGCTGCAAAGGAAAAAGGCTAAGTAATTTCTAGAGCCAGATCTATCAGAATCACACCTGACTTCTCAGAAGAGACTATGAAAACCAGAACGGCCTGGGCAGATGTCAGGCAGACACTAAGACCAAAGCTGCCAGCCCAGACGACTATATCCAGCAATTCTTTCAACCACCATAGAGGGAGAAAACAAGCTATTTCAAGATAAAATGAAATTTAAACAATACTATGCACCAATCCAGCCTGTCAGAAGTTACTAGAAGGAAAACTGCAACCATATTAGGTCAACTACACACAAAAAAAACACAGAATATAGACAACTTCACAACATGAAAACCAAAAGAGGACAAGCATATGAACACAGTATCACCACCAACACCACAATAAAAGGAACTAATAATCATTGGTCATTAATATCTGTCAACATGAATAGATTCAATATAGGCTAACAGAATGGTTATGTAAATAGCACCCAACATTTTGCTGAATATGAGAAACACACCTCAGCAACAAAGACAGTCATTACCTCAGAGTAAAGAGGTAGAAAAATAAATAGAGGAAGAGGACACAGATAGTACAGATGAGACTTGACAGGCTGAGATCAGATGTTAGGGAAGGAGGGCTCCATTTCTGAGGACTGGGGTGGGGGAGAGGGGATTAGGGAGAGAGGATGGGATCAGGAGATGGTGAGGTAGGGGCCTACAATTGGGATGTAAAGAATTCAAACTGCTGAACAAGCAGGTAACTTATATTGCTAAACCCACTACATGGAATTAGCTTTGAGACTGGCTGAAACATGAATGTCTATGCATAGATCGTGCTTGTTGGTCACAGAATCCCTGACTTATTATTAGATGCATTCTTCATATGGCACTAATGAACATTTACAGATGTCTTTCTTCTGTTTATACAAAGAACAGAGGACCAACCTTAATTCTTCTGTGCACCCCACACACCTCATACATTTATAATTTTAGGACTGTATGTTGCTTGTGAGAAACTATTTGTTTTCAGAACAAAAGAACTGGACACCGATGCTGGTTCAGACCTGACAGGATTCATTCCTCTCAGCATGCTGGACACTGACATCCTGCATCCTTCATGTTCCAGCTATAAGCGTTTCAGTTGCTATTACTCATCAG
This sequence comes from Acomys russatus, assembly GCF_903995435.1. NCBI lineage: Eukaryota > Metazoa > Chordata > Mammalia > Rodentia > Muridae > Acomys > Acomys russatus. The sequence continues at coordinate 94,690,996 of NC_067138.1, read as the reverse complement.
AACAAGACAGCTCCCAGGACAGCTTTGAAGAAAGCTTCCAATCCCAGTTGGTCCAACCTTTCAGACTGTCCTACACAGGACTTCTATTAAGCCTGAAATTTCTCAACATTTAGAAACTGGATGACAAATGCTATTCCTGGCTTGTTTAATCATTTCCCCCAATTTTATTTGGGCTCCTAAAAAGTTATTATTTTCTCCAAATCAGCTGGAAGAACCCTTAAGAGAAGGATGTCCAATTTCTCCTAAGGGGGATTAGATAGGTTTTTGTTGGCTCTCTAGGGCTACAGATATTTATTTTCACTGGGAGTTGGTTATAAGTTATTATTAGTATGATTCAGAGAGAAAACAAGGTTGGACTCAGGGATGTCTTTCTTTTCCATTATCTTTCTTTTGTAGGTATGAAGATAGAATTTGAAAAGAAAGAAGGGGGGATATAGAAATATATAGAGATGACAGGACAAAAATAGATTATTGAATCTACTCCTCAACTTAAGGCATTGTTACACACAAATAAGGTTATTTTTAATTCATTGGTATAGAATTTTGTATACTTATGCAAAATAGGTATAATTTTGATACATTGGTATAGAATTCTAATTTAGGATTATTCTTCACACTACAATATATATTTATTTCTACTGTAATATGAAGTATTGTAACCACACAACTCAATTATACTCAATTATAATACAGGGTTTACTTCCAATACCTTGAAAGTGGTATTGCAGACTGTTTAAAATAATTAAATAATACAAGCTAATTGTTAGTTGATCAAATCATGGTCATATCAATTACTAGTCTATTTTTGTCACAAGAATATAGAAACTAGGTTTAACAGATACATAAGGTAAAATAGTTAAATATGGTTTTCAAAAGCATCAGAGACCTACAGAACATGGCATTTAAAAATGTTTTTTGTCATTTCAAAGATGCATTTACAACAGGACAGGTTAATTCCTGGCAACACCCAGCCTACCTCAAAGAAGATGATGACTATCAGAGAACCTCCTTATAGAGATGGCTTCAAATACGGCAAACAAGCTACTGGGCAAAATGTCATTGTTTCTACCATAGACAGAATTCTGCCTAAAAAAGGGCAAGCTTGGATGCAGGCAGAGTCACTGGAGAAACTCTGCCAAGACAGGATTAAACAAGTCCTCAATAGTTTCTGCCTCACAAATGTGTCTGTCAGGTATATTGGGCCAGAAGGCTGAAGATGATGCTCCAACATTATAGAAAGTTCTGTGTAAATGTTCAGGAGGCAAACAGTCTCTGTCATTTTTTTCATTTTAGAAGCTGCTCACCTGTACTTCCTGTTTACTCAGGTAATTAAGTTTTATTCCTTCTCAAGTCTCTGATGGGGTTGAAAACCAGATAGTTTAATTTTACAATTAAACTTAGTTGTTTAGGGTTTAAGATGTTTTTAGGTCTAGATAGATGTTTTAAGTTGATAGAGATGAGATGTGATAGATATTGGTTTATGTTCAGAATTTTAGACTTACCCAGATAGGAATAATGTTTTCTTCAAGCTGCCAAATACAAATAGCCAAAACATTATGAATGTAACATTTATATAATTCCTGATTGTTTTGTGGTTCTTGTTGTATGTAGTTTATTTTATTTATGTGTAATAATATAAATACATGTGTGTGTGTGTGTGTGTGTGTGTGTGTGTGTGTGTGTGTGTGTGTGTGTAAAAAACAAATAATTAAAAAATGAAAAAAAAAGAGCTGGAAAAATGCTTTCCAAGCAAATGAGTCCAAGAAGCAAGCTGAGTTGTCATCATAATGTCTAACAAAATACAATTTCAACCAAAATTAATCAAAAGATGTGGGGAAGGACACTTCATTCTCATCAAATGAAAATTGCAGCAATCCTTAATATCTATGCCCCAAATACGAGGGCACCAGCATTTGTAAAAGAAACATTATTAAAGCTTAAGTCACACATAGATCCCCACACATTAATTGTTGGAGGCTTCAACACCCCACTCTCATCAATGGACAGATCATTGAAACAGAAAGTAAATAGAAAAATAGTGAAACTACCAGAGGTCGTGAATCACATGGTCCTAATTGACATCTACAGAACTTTTTACCCAAACACAAAAGACTATGCTTTCTTCTTAGCATGACATGGAACCTTCTCCAAAATCTACCATATAGTCAGTCACAAAAGACCCTCAGCATATACAAGAAAACTGAATTAACCCATTGTTATTTATAAAACCACAATGGATTAAAGCTAAACCACAACAACAACAACAACAACAATAACAAAAAGCCTACACACACATGGAAACTGAACAATTCCTCACTCAATGACTGCTGTGTCAGGAAAAAAACAAAGAAAAGAAATCAAAGACTTCCTAAAATTCAATAGAAATGAAGGCACAATATACCCGAACTTATAGAACACCATGAAAGCACTGCTAAAAAAAAGAAAATTAATAGCACTAAATGTCTTCATAAAGAAATTGGAGAGATCCTATACTAGCAACTTAACACCTGTCTTGAAAGCTGTAGAAAAAAGAAGCAAACACATCCAAAAGGAGTAGAAATTATCAAACCCAGGGCTGAAATCAACAAAGTAGAAATAAAAAGAACAATCCAAGGAACCAACAAAACCAAGAGCTGGTTCTTTGAGAAAATCAATTAGATTGATAAGCCCTTAGGCAAACTAACTAAAAGGCAGAGGAAGAATACCCAAATTAACAAAATCAGATATTAAAAAGGGAGACATAATAACAGACATTGAGAAAATGCAAAGAATCATTAGGTCTTACTTCAAACAGTTGTATTTCACAAAATTAGAAAATCTAAAGGAAATGGATGAATTTCTTGATGGATTTCACCAGTCAAAGTTAAATCAAGACCAGGCAAATAGAGTGAGTTAACCCAGACCCAGAAAAATACACATGGTATATACTCACTAATAATTGGACACTAGCCCAACAGGGATGTCCCTTGAAAGTCCTCACTTAGCAAGAGATTTGGATAGATGCTGGGACTTCCTATTGGGACTTGAGGTGAGAGAGGTATGGGAGAATGGGAAAATAGAAGGATCCAGAAGGTCCTAGAAACCTACAAGAAGTCCATCAAGGCTGGCAGAGCTGGACCCAGGATGGGGTCTGCTCAAACTACTGTACCAACCAAGGACAAAGCATGCAGCAAACCTAGAACTCATATTCAGATCTAGCCAATGAACAGCACATTCTCCACAGTTGTGTGGAGAGCAGGGACTGACTCTGATGTGAACTCTGGTGCCCCTATTTACAACCTCTAATTGGTTGCCAGGGATGATGGCACTCAGAGGAAGGGTAAGCAGGGTACCAGGATGAGACCTGATAGGCTGTGATCATATGGTGTGGGAGGAGGTCCCCTTCTGTCAAAGACCTAGGGGAGGGGAATAGGATGAAAGAGGGAGGGAGGGGAGAACGAGAAGATACAAGTGAGGGGATAGCAATTGAGACATAATCTGAATAAATTATTTTAAATAATCAGGTGAATAGCTTAAATAGGCTTATAACTGTTAAGGAAATTGAATCAAGCATTAAAAGTTTCCCAACCAAAAAAGCCCAGGTTTTTAGTGCAGGTTTAGTGCAGATTTTAGTCAAGAATTGTACCAGATTTATAGAAGACCTATCCCCAATACTCTTCAAACTATTCCACAAAGTAGAAACAGAAGGAACGTTGCTAAACTCATTCTTTGTGGCCATTGACACCCTCATACCTAGACCTCACAAAGACCCACCGAATAGAGAATTTCAGAAAAATTTCAGTCATGAACATTGATGCAAACAGACTCAATGAGATACTTCGAAACAAAATCAAAGAACACATCAAATTCGTCATCCACCATGATTAAGTAAGCTTCATCCCAGGGATGCAGGGTTGGTTCAACATATGAAAATCCATCAATGCAATCCACAATATAAACAAACTGAAAGAAAAATCACATGATGTCGTCAGATGCAAAAAAAGCTTTTGACAAAATCCCACAACCCTTCAATGATAAAAGGCTTGGAGAGATCAGTGATACAATGCCCATACCTAAAAATAATAGAGGCTATGTACAGTAAGCCAATAGCCAACCAATATCAAGTTAAATGGAGAGAAACTCAAAGCAATCCCACTAAAATCAGGGACAAGACAAGACTGCTCATTCTTGCTGAATCTTTTCAATATAGTACTAGAAGTTCTATTTAGAACAATAAGACAACTAAAGGAAATCAATGGGATACAAGTAAGAAAGGAAGAAGTCAAACTATAGCTCTTTGCAGATGATGTGATAGGATACATAAGTGACTCCAAAATTTCATCAGTCACCCAAAACTCTCTATAATGTTGGAACATCATCTTCAGCCTTCTGGACATATTTGTGAGGCAAAAACTATTGAGGACTTGCTTACCCTGAAAGATGGACATTTTTACTATGTTGAATCTCCGAATCCGTGAGCATGGGAGATCTTTCCATCTTCTGATATCTTTTTCAATTTCTTTCTTTAGAGATTTGAATTTTTTTCAAACAAGTCTTTCACTTGACTGGTTAGAGTTACACCAAGATGCTTATATTATTTGGGGACACTCTTCAAACTACTACACACAATAGAAATGGAAGGAACATTACAAAACTCATTCTATCAGACCACAGTCACCTTGATACCTAAACCTCACAAAGACCCAACAAAGTAAGAGAATTTCAAACTAATTTCTCTTATGAACATTGATGAAAATGCTCAATACAATACTCAGAAATCGAATACAAGAACACATCAAAAACATTATTCATCAGGACCAAGTAGGCTTCATCCCAGACATGCAGGGGTAGTTTAATATATGGAAATCCACCAGTGTAATCAATAATAAAAATGAACTGGAACCCCCCCAAACCACACATGATCATCTCCTTAGATGCTGAAAAAGCATTTGAAAAAAATCCAACATCTATTCATGTTTAAATCTTGGAGAGATCAGGGATAAAGGGCACATACCTAAACATAATAAAGGCTATATATAGCAAGCTGATAGCCAAAATTAAACTAAATGGGGAGAAACTCAAAGAAATTCCACTAAAATCAGGGACTACACAAGGCTGCCAGCTCTCTCCATATCTCTTCAATATAGTACTTGAAATTCTAGCCAGAGCAGTAAGACAACAAATGGAGATCAGAAGGATCCACATCAGTAAGGAAGAAGTCAAACTATCACTGATGCCCCAAAATACAACCAGAGAACTCCTACAGCTTATAAATACCTTCAGCAAAGTGGCTGGATACAAGATTAATTTTTAAAAATCAGTAGCCCCCTGTATACAAATAATAAACAGGCTGACAAAGAAATTATAGTAACTACACCCTTTACAATAGCCACAAATAATATAAAAGACTTGTGTTTTCTTGTTGTTTTGTATCTGTAGACTACTGGTTTTAGAGCATTAAATCTCTTCCATAAGCTAAATTCTCCAGGTGTTGCTCTGATGTATTTTGATGCTAATTAATAAAAGGCTGTCACATCTGGGTAGAGCAAATGAGATAGACATGGCTAGGGTTCCCAGGTTTGGGAAGACAGGGAGAATCTTGGGAGGAAGAGAGACCGGAAGAGAAGAGAGAAGAGGAAGGTTGTGCCATCATGGGTTAGATGGAGGAGAAACACACGGCCAGCATGGATGGAGACTTGGCCCAGATGATGATCACTAGCAAGTATTTGGGATTATGGATGGGAAGTAGCTTGGTAGAAATTATTAGAAACAGGTGGCATGGGATTGGGCAGGAATTCCATACCTGCCCCACTAAGGGAAGTAGTTTAGAGGATTAATGTCTGCCTTGCCCCAAGTTAACTAAGGCTATTTTAAAATATAATAAATGTCTGTGTCTTGATTGATTGCTAGTGGGTTATACTGCTGTAGTAATAATTATAGGCCTGATAATAAGCATTATTAGGCCATACTGGTGAATTAACAACAACAAGTGGAGTTCAACGTTGGTCAACTATTAGGCAATACTGATAATTTAACAACAAATTGGCGCCCAGAAAAATTCAAGTATCCACACCCTTAAAAATCATATTTTGTCATAGTTTGACAGAGGGAATTAGCCACAGAGAGTGCCCATTGGCCAGAGCATTTCACAGGCATTGCTTGTAGCTGCCTGCAGGCTCAACTTTCACAAAACAAAGATGGCTACAGATACATAGGTGGTTTGAAAGGCAGAACTAGGAGGCTGGTAGTCTTCTAAACTGGCCTAGGGGAATGGAGTTAACTGCCTGCAAAAATATTAACATAAAAACTGCTATGGTCCCTTTCCAAGGCACAATGGCAGAAGGCTCCTGTATCTTTTTTGGCTTTGTTTTGGCAGTTATGAACTTGTTTCCAATGGGCTTAGTCATATTCACACTTCTCCACACCTTCTCAAAAAAAATTCAGGGAAAATGGCAGAGAGCCGAGAGATGTGAGACTAAGTTACTGACAACAAAATGGGAAGAAGGAACCAAACTCTTCTCCATAGAGTGGACAGCAGCTGGAATCAAAGCTCCTTAGCTACAAGGTGTTTGTCAGTACTTCCTGGAAAGAGTGCATAAAAAAGAGATAGCAATAACTAAATTCCAAGGAATGGTGGACAGGATTTCACTAACTAAAGCCTAAATTGGCACAACTGACCCAAGACTTAGAATTTTCTTGTTTCCTTGCTTGATTTTTGCTTGAGATTTCTAAAGATTTTGACTGAATTGAGATGAGATATTTGAACAGGGTGGTGGCAGCACACACCCTTAATCCTAACACAATGGAGACAAAGACAGACAGAACTCTTGAGTTGCAAACCAGCTTGGTCTCCACAGTAAGACAGGGCGTGACTCTGAACTGATAAAATAAGTTACTTGCAGAGACAGCCTAGGATTTAAACTGACAAATTTCTCCTTAAACTTACTATGTACATTTCTTTGTTTTACTAATGGATTATATGTCCTTATTGATCTAACGGATGGATGCATATCAATCTTAGGTTTATGTAAAGAAAAATGATGTAACTGCTCTAAAAAAGGCCAGCCAATCTCTTTGAAAGTGGAATGTCCACAGGAGAACTGGTGCCAAAGGGTAATTGGCTTAAAAGATAAACTCTGTTGGTCAATGTAAGGACCAAGTTTGGGTGGGGAGACAGACATGCAACCTGTGTGCCTCCCACATGTGAAGGGGTGGGACAAAAACACCTGCAACAAATGTGGAAAGCCAGGTACAAGATGCCTACGGTATACATAAACCCTAAAATAAAATCGGAGTTTTTATAATGTTTACTTAAAGCTTAATGACTTGTCCTTTGCTCGGGGCAACCAGCTTGTCTCTAAAATGGGAAGCATTCCCTTGGGAAACAGGTAGCGGCCTGGCCTATACATCAGGTGCCAGAGAGCCTAGAGAAGGATATTTAGAACTATACAATCTTGCTTTGATTTCAATATGATAATTATATATTCATTGTTAATGGTGATGTTATATTTCCTCTTTGAATGAGGTCAAAATGAAACAGACTTGCATAAAAGAGAGACTGCTAACTTAAGTCAGTCTATGTTTTCACGAATTCAAACTACAGAACAAGTAGTTAAGTTATATTGCTTATCTCACTACATGGGGACAGCTCTGAGACTGGCTGAGGCATGAATGTTTATGCATAGCCAAAGCTTTCTGTTGGCTACAGAGTCCCCGTGATTTACCATTACATGCTATTCTTCATATGGCATGAATGAAGATTTACAGATGTCTTTCTTATGTGCATACAAAGAACAGAGAGTTAGCCTTAATTGTTTTGTGCATCCTACACACCTTATACATTTATAGTATTTGGACTGCATAATGCTTGGGAGAAATTATATGTTTCCAGAATAAAAGAATTGGACACTGATGCTGGATCAAATCTGACAGGATTCATTTCTCCAGCATGATGAGATGCTGACCTCTTGCATCCTTCATGCTCCAGACCCAAGTGCTTCAGTTGTTGCTCCTCATCAGAAAAGGACAGTTACAAAGAAAGCTCCTGATCCCAATTAGCCCAGCATTTCATACTGTCCCACACAGGACTTAAATTAAGCCTGGAAATTTTCAACACTTAGAGACTGGACCACAAATACTATTGCTAGCTTGTTTAGCCAATTTTTCCAATTTTATTTGGGCCCCTACATAGGTATTATTCACCCCAAATCAGCCTGAAGAAACTTTAAGAGAAAGACTTCCCATTTCCCTTAAGGGGGGTTGGGTAGGGATTTTGTTGCTTTCTTGGGCTATAGATGTACGTTGTCATTGAGATGTATGGAGATAGGGGTTGAAAAGAAAGAAAGGGGAGCATAAAAATATGTAGGGATGATAGGACAAAAAGTAGATTATTGAATCTACTCCTCAACTTAAGGCCTTAATTGTTACTCACAAATAAGGTTAATTTTAATTCATTGACATACAATTTTGTATATTGATGCAAAATAAGTTTAATTTTGATGCATTGAAATAGAATTCAAATTTAATATTATTCTTCCCATATTACATTTCTACTCTAATATAAGGTATTGTACACATACAACTCATTTAATACATGACTTACTACCAATACTCTGATAGTGTTATTACAGGCTGTTTAGAGTAAGTAAGTAATACAAGTCAATTGTTAGTTGATCAACTCATGATCACATCAAATACTAGTATAATTTTTATCACAGGAATACACATCCTAGGTTTAACAGATATGACTCTACAGATAGATAAGGTAAAATAGATATGGCATTCAAAAACCTCATTTTAAGGATTCTTTGACTATAAGACAGGTTAACTCCTGGCAGCATCCGGCCTACCACAAAGAAGATGATGAGCATCAAAGAACCTACTTCTGGAAATGGATTCAAATGTGGCAAAGAAGCCACTGATAGATCAAAACAGAAAATTCTCAGCTGAGGAAACGCTAATGTCTGAAAAACACTTAACAAGATTTTCAGCATCCTTAGTCATAAGGGAAACGCAAATCAAAATGATTCTGAGATTCTATCTTACACCCATCAGAATGGCTAAGACAAAAAAACTCAAGCAGCAGCTTGTGCTGGAGAGGATGTGAAGAAAGTGGAACACTCCTCCATTGCTGGTGGGAGTGAAAACTTGTACAACCACATTGGAAATCAATCTGGTGGTTTCTAAGAAAATTGGGAAAGATCTATCTCAATACCCAGCTATACCACTCCTGGGCATATACCTGAAAGATACTCTAAGATACCACAGAGACATTTCTTCAATTATGTTCATAGCAGCTTTTTTCCTAATAGACAAATACTTAATCTAGATGGCCCCCGACTAAGGGATGGATAAAGGAAATGTAGTACATTTACCCTTAGAAGCAGATATTAGCCATAAAGTACAAGATAACCATGCTAAAATCCACAGACCCAGAGAGCCGAGTAAGCGGGACAACACCTGTAACAATTGGACGAACACCTGAATTTATGGAGAAGAGGAAATTGGCTGGTGTGGTGGTAATTGCCTTTAATTGCATTAGGGAGGCAGAGGCAGGCAGATCACTGTGAGTTTGAGGCCAGCCTGGTCTACAAAGTGAGTGCAGGGCAACCAGGGACACACACAGAGAAACCCTGTCTCAAATAACCAGAGAGGGGAGTGAGGAGGAAATTGAATAGACAGTGTGTATGGATGGAGGGGACTGGGTGGGGGAGAGGTGGAGGAAAGGTGGAGATAAAAACAAGAATGACAAGTTGGGGGAGGACTGACCAAAAGAGTATTGGGAGAGATACCTTGAACTGGGGCATGTATCTCTGGTATAAGATACAAACCTAAGACAATGGAAACTCTCAATAATCCATGAGGGTGACCCTACCTAAATTCCATGCAGCAATATGGAGCCTAAAACAGCCATCTCCAATAACTAGGCAAGACTTCCAATAGAAGGATTGGGACACCAACTCAGTCACAAAACCTGTGATCCATACTTTGTCCTGCCTACAAGGTGTGCAGGGACAAAGATAGAGTAGAAATCTTTTAAAATGTTTTGAAAATTTGAAATTACACCATTAAATCAATATTTCAAATTTAAAACTTAATTTGCATCATACCTTATAATATAATTTAAACAATTTTGTCATTAATATAAATAACAAGGAAAATTGTTGTAATATGAATAATCTTTAAATGATTACATAAAACGTTATCTGGACATTAGGTATGTAAATTTCAATCATTGGATGAATATCTGTAATGTAATGGTAAACCACAATTCTATTTAGGAAAAAAGATTTGTTCAAAGGAAAAGTGAAAGTGAAAGAAATATTTAAAATGAAATGGTTGAGGAAAATTCCAAAACACAAGCAGAAAATAAAATTTAAAAAGTGAAAGAAGAATTTGAAAGAGAGGCCAGAACATTCAGAAAATAAAAACTATATTTTCCAATATTTAAGACATCCACTCTTCAGACATCTCTTCAGAGAACCTAGAGGGGAAGGTTCCGGACCACATAGCCCAGAGGACCAGCAGCAGCTGCAGCATCCACAATGGCTAGGCCCTGTGCTTTCCTGGTGGCCCTGGTGGTGATGAGCTACTGGTCAACCTGCTCTCTGGGATGTGACCTGCCTCAGACACAGAACCTCAGGAACAGGAGAGCCTTGACACTCCTGGCACAGATGAGGAGACTCTCCCCTCTCTCCTGCCTGCAGGACAGAAAGGACTTTGGATTCCCTCTGGAGAAGGTGGATGCCCAGCAGGTCCAGAAGACTCATGCCATCCCTGTCCTGCATGAGCTGACCCAGCAGCTCCTGACCCTCTTCAGCTCAGTGGCCTCATCTGCTGCTTGGGAGGCAAGCCTCCTAGACACGCTCTGCACTGGCCTCCACCAGCAGCTCAGGGACCTGCAAGCCTGTCTGATGCAGCAGGTGGAGGTGCAGGAACCTCCCCTGAGGCAGGAAGACTCTCTGGGTGCTGTGAGGAAATACTTCCAGAGGATCACTGTCTACCTGAGAGAGAAGAAACACAGCCCCTGTGCCTGGGAGGTGGTGAGAGCAGAAGTCAGGAGAGCCCTGTCTTCCTCAGCCAACTGGATGGCAACACTGAGAGAGGAGGAGGACTGAGTCCTGAGACTAAGTGATGCGGACACTCTTGGACTAGGACTCTCTATCTCACTTCATAGGTCTCCTTTAAAAACTCATTCATTGTGGTATAAATACAATCGACCTGAGTACTGTTTCAGTGAAACAAAGAAAAATTTGCCTATGTGTAAAAGCATCGCTTTCTGCATCCATTTGGCTATTTATTTAGTTAATAAGTTAATTCATTTACTATTAATTTAATTGAAGATATTTATGTTAAACCATGCTTAGTTTCCCTTTAATATACCAAATCATCATATGCAATTAAATATTTTGTATTACAACAAAATTGCTTTAATAAACACTTTTCATTAATTAATTAGGTGTCTAGTCAAATTTTGCCAGTGTTTTTAACATAATACTCAGCACCATAAAAATTACCAAAATAAACAGTATCCAAAACTCAGACTGGATACTCATGAACACTGCAGAGGGTCTAGACAAACCCTAAAGCATTCCTCTGCTTCTCACCAGTGCTACAGGATGCTTCTGGAGGGACAGCCAGCATGCTGTGCAGCGCAAGTCCAGAGAATCTTGCTCCTGTCACCTTGTGTCTTAGTTCTCTTTGACTTAATGTTCCCCAGATTCATCTCTGGATTGAGTTCTCTGACCTCTGGCACCTATCATCTATTCCCAACTGCAAGGAATAGCTGTTTGGGATACTAAGAAGGAGTAAGATCATATAGAACAATACAAACTAGATCAAGAAAAATGGCTTGCCTGTCTTTATTGCACAGACAAATATACCAGGAACAACCTGGGAATCAACCCATTTCATGATAACCTCAAGACCAGCCATTGGAATAAATCCCACCAGGGAAGCATTATGTCTCTAAAATTAAATTTTTCAAACGTCACTGTTTCCTCTCTATTTCATGGCTTTTCTCCTTCTCCTTCTCCATTTATTCTCCTGCTCCTCTTCTTCGTCATCATCATCCTCTTCTCTTTGCTCCTCCTCATCATCCTTCTCCTTGTCTTCATCCTCCTCTACCTTCTGCTCCTACTTCTTTGCAGTCCCATTGGTTGTGCATCGTATAGCGCCATTTCTTGGAGAGCGAGTACCCTCTCCCGAGGGCCACATCCCTGAGGATAACTGAATCTTTCTCTTCCAGGAGGCATCAGTTGCTATAATTCCTCAGATACTGGAGAAGTTAACCTCAGTTTTCCAAGGTGGGATTTTTATCTAGCTTGCCTTGCTCATTCACTCATAACCATTCTTAGGTCATGTGTGCAACTGATCTGTTGTGTCCAAACACACTCCCTTGTTGTGGTCATGCACGCCCTCTGGCTCTTTCCATTCTTCTGCTCCATCTTCTGCAAAGATCCTTGAGGCCAGAAAATTAGATGAATACTCACTTCCAAATGAACGGTTGTGTTTGTTGTCATGGACTGCAAGAGGGTTCTGTGATAAGGCTTGGCCAGTGCAGTGACCCTCTACTAGATGTGTATCTGTGATTAGACATCAGGTATTGGGACAGTACGAATATAACAATGCTTGTATTCTTTGGTAGCTTCATGGTGCCACATGTATTTTAAAAGTGATATTTCTGGGGCTGGAGAGATGGCTCAGTGGTTAAGAGCACTGTTTGCTCTTCTAGAGGTCCTGAGTTCAATTCCCAGCAACCACATGGTGGCTCATGACCATCTATAAAGAGATCTGGTGCCCTCTTCTGGTGAGCAGGTGTACACGCAAGCAGAACATTTCATATGTAATAAATAAGTAAATCTCTTTAAAAAAAAAAAAGTGATACTTCTGGGAGACACATTCTTGAAAGTTTTATTTGAAATGCATTGACCCAAATACCACTTGAAAGATCACGTTCATAACATTATTTAATTTAGTGTCCGTATGTCTTGTTTATTTTATGATTGTAGCTACTATGTAAGTAGTTAGCATGTTGCTACTACTTTGTTGTTTTGATGACACATCAACTCCTTTCCTTAGTTTTCATTTTCAAGGACATCATTCTTTCTAGTTCAGTGACACAAACCAACATCAGCATTTTCTTTCTAGGAAAGTACAAAAGGGAAATAAAACAGAAGTGGGGACTTCTACCATCAATCCAACACCTCAAGGAAAGATGAAAGAGTAAATGGGAAAGCACTGGAAGCTGAAGCACTAAAGAATTTCCTGTCCTTCAGAAATGCCTGAACATCTCTGAATTTATACACACTGGACAGGGAAAATTAATCTCTGAATTCTCTGAATAAAACAGAGAGAATAAACAAGAATGGTAGAAATAAAAGACAGGAAGGAAAGAAATAAATGAAGTAATAAAGACAAATAAAAGAAACAGAGAAAGAGAAAAGAGAAAGAAAGAAGAGAAAAGTGAAAAAAGTAAGAATGGAAGAAGGGAGGGAGGAAAGAGAAAAGAAACAGAATCTTCAATGCTGATGAGCATTTAGAGATGCAGGCCACAGCCTGCAAAGAACAGAGTCCAACTCTGGCATCTTCTCTGCAGAATTCTCTCCTGGCACTTTTCCTCCAGACTAAAATGAGCTTTTCCTAGAAAATCTGAGTTCAATTTTGAAGACTCCATTTCCTTCAGTTCTCATCTGAGGAAGGGGAAATCCTCTCAGGTCCACACAGGACATGTCTTATGAACTATGGTGGGCTAAACATGCACATAAGGTCAGTGTGTGTTCTTTCCCTCAAGCCTTCTAGAAACAAAGAAGGAGTTTGTGTGTAGTCCCCTTAGGAGCTATTCACAATCATATTCACACCATTTGGATCATTAGGAAAACTTTTAGAATGCATCATGAAGCTGAACAATCCAACCCTGAGCTAGAAATTCTGTAAAATAGCATCTGAACCCACCAAAGAGATTCTCCACCTGCTTCCCTGCTGGCTGATACCAGCAACAATGAATTTGATAAATGCACTGATTTATGACTGTCTTTTGTCTGTGACTTCATTAGTTCAGATAACCTCTTCCACAATGGAACCTGCCACCTGGAATCTCATGAAATCTGCTTTCAGTGTCTGTGCAGAAAGTCCTCTCACTTGCCAATGAGCTCAAGCCTATTCTCCACTTTCTCTTCTGTCAGATACAATGAACCACATCATATATTGAGATCCTTGATGCGCTGCAGCTGAGCTTTGTTTTTGGATCTATTCTCATTCTTCTATGTGTAATTATCAAGTAGAAAGAGCAGCACTCATTGAAGATGGACTCTTATTTCTAGTATGTATTTTGTACTCTTAAGTAAAAGGAGGTGTCAGCAGTTGTGAAAACTCATGCCTGGGCCTACAATTCTATTCTATGTATCAACTATCTGGTTTTATTCCAATTCCTTGCTGTTGTCGTAACCATGGCTCTGTAATATGATGGTAGATTAAGGATGGTGATGGCTGCACCAATCTTTTTATTACTCAGTATTGCTGTAGTCATTGTACTCATTTTGTGAATAATACATAAATTTAATTTTAATTAACTAAAGCATATAATTGTAACATTGTGGTTTTGCCTTTGCATGTGCATACATTGCGACAAGTGTAAATCATTCTGTGGTTTTATCTCATTCACACCCTACCTCATTTCCTTCACAGGTTCTCTCACTTAATCTAGGGCTCACCATTGTGGCTAGACAGACAGACCATTAAGCTTGTGATGGATATTCTTGGTTCTCAAGTTGGCTACACGTGGAAGGGATTGAAACCCCAAAATGAAGGGCCACACCTGTGAGGGAATTTTGCTTCATTTGGAGTGGGAAGATCTACTTCCAAGCAGGATTTTTAAGGTGGAAAGACACAACCGTAATCTGGATCTTTGAGGTGTGAAGACTCACCTCTAATCTGGGCCACGCCTTCTGCTGGAAGCATATGTAAGTACATGAGTGGAGGAAGATTTGAAGTGCCTCTGTTCTCTACCCTCACTAGCAAGTCCACTCCTTCACTGGCATTGGGGCCAGAGTTTGTCTGTAATTCCAGAGAACCAGAGAACCTGAGTTCAATTCCCAGTGTCGTGATGGCTCCTCAGAAGTATTTGTAACCCCGATTTCAGTGGATGCAATCTCTCAGAAATTCAAACAAAACACCAATGTATAGAAAAGGAACAACAACAACAAAAAGAAATAAAATGAGGTAAGAAAGGCAAAGATTTCTAACTCTTTAGTTTCCTGGGGTAGAAGCAAAAAACAGGACTAGAAATGCTTGACTTATAACGGTGTTAAATGACCAAAAGAAAAAAGAAGAAAAATTGGGATCTCTAGCAGACACTCCAGTGTGAATAATGGTAATTGGGATTATAAATCAACTAGATTTCATTTATCAGGTGCTTTAGAGTCATGAAAGGGCAAAAGCCTGTCAGATTCTGAGAGGAAAAGCAAGCAAGCTGATATGCTTGAAGAAGATTTGAAAGCAGCAGTCTTACATGGTTAGCTACAAGATCATTTGCAAAATTAACAAATAAAATCAGAAAATCATCCATGTCATGAAGAAAAAAAAGTCAGTGAAGAGGTGCATAAAGACAGAGAAAGATTTTAGAATAGAAGGACTCAGTACATCAAAAGGAAACTTGGGGGACATTAAAGGACATGAGGTGTCATTGACATGAGTGAGTGAGTTGATGTGTGATTAGTGTGTGTGTGTGTGTGTGTGTGTGTGTGTGTGTGTCTGTCTGTCTGTCTGTGTGTGTATGTTAGAGACAAAGACAGAGGTTGATAGACAGACAGACAAATAGAACACGTATAGACTTTGTGAATTTTGTGGTCAGAGGCCACCTTACAGTTATTGGTTCCTTACTGTAACCATGGATTCTTGAAGCCAAACTCAGTTCATCAAGCTTGGAGAGGAAGCCATTTTACACATAGCACCCTCAGGCTGGCGTTAACTTTTCATATACACTTATACTACACTTAATGAAATCAATATGAAGAACTCAATTTTAAGACATCAAATATTGGAAATACTTAAACTATAGCATTGTTTTAAAATACCTTAATATAGAAAATTTTGCATCATACCTTACTTTATGATTTTAAAGTTTATGTAAATGATCTAAATAAGACAAATAATTAAGTTTAAAACAAATTACTATAACTTTAATAGAAAAATTTACCGGAAATTTTGTCATAATAAATGTGTAAATTTCAAATAAAGACTGTATATCTGTGGTGTAATTTTTAATGCCTATTCTAATTACAAAGAGAACATTTGTAAAACACTTTTAAGAGGGGAGCAGTTAATAAAGAAGCAATAATGAAAATCAAAATTTTTTTACATGCCCAGACACGAGTAGAAAATGAGTTAAAGAAAGTGAAAAATAATGGAAAGTAAGGGGAAGGCATTCAGAAAGTGGAAACTAGAGTTCCCCTTATTTAAGACACATGCACACAGGATGGTCCTCAGAGAACCTAGAGGGGAAGGTTCAGGACCACACAGCCCAGAGGACCAGCAGCAGCTGCAGCATCCACAATGGCTAGGTCCTGTGCTTTCCTGGTGGCCCTGGTGGTGATGAGCTACTGGTCAACCTGCTCTCTGGGATGTGACCTGCCTCAGACACAGAACCTCAGGAACAGGAGAGCCTTGACATTCCTGGCACAGATGAGGAGACTCTCCCCTCTCTCCTGCCTGCAGGACAGAAAGGACTTTGGATTCCCTCTGGAGAAGGTGGATGCCCAGCAGATCCAGAAGACTCATGCCATCCCTGTCCTGCATGAGCTGACCCAGCAGCTCCTGACCCTCTTCAGCTCAGTGAACTCATCTGCTGCTTGGGAGGCAAGCCTCCTAGACACGCTCTGCACTGGCCTCCACCAGCAGCTCAGGGACCTGCAAGCCTGTCTGATGCAGCAGGTGGAGGTGCAGGAACCTCCCCTGAGGCAGGAAGACTCTCTGGGTGCTGTGAGGAAATACTTCCAGAGGATCACTGTCTACCTGAGAGAGAAGAAACACAGCCCCTGTGCCTGGGAGGTGGTGAGAGCAGAAGTCAGGAGAGCCCTGTCTTCCTCAGCCAACTGGATGGCAACACTGAGAGAGGGGGAGTGAATCTTGAGCCAACATGCAGAGGACTCTGCTGGTCTAGCACTCTCTATCTTACTTCATAAGCTCTTCTTTTAAAACTCTCTTTCATTGTGGTATGAACACAATCAACCTGCCTAGATGTTACAACCAAACAGAGAAAATTTTGTCTAAATGGAAAAGCATTTGTTTTTGCATCCATTTGGTCTTATATCTATTTATTTATGTATATATTTATTTTACTATTAATTTAATTTCAGCTATTTATGTTAAATCTTGCTGTTTTATTTTCCCTTTAATATACCAAACCATCATATGTAATTAAAGAATTTTATATTCAAACAAGATTGCTATAAAACATTCCTCCTTAGTTAATTTGGTATAACTTCAAATTTTCCAATGTTTTTTAAATTTTTACTTTGCACCATAAACATTACACAAATTAAGAGTATCCAACACTCAGACTGGATACTTGTAAGCACTGTCCAGAGTTTAGACAAACCCCAAAGTGTTCCTCTGCTTCTCATCAGTGTACAGGATGCTTCTGGAGGGGCAGCCAGCATGCTGTGCAGCGCAAAGCCAGAGAATCTTGCAAATGTCACATTGTGTCTTAGTCTTCTTTGACCTAATATTCCCCAGATTCATGTTCCATCTGACTTCTCCAGTACTATAATCTACACTCAACTTCAACGAGTTTAAATGTTTTGGGTTCTAAATATGAGTAAGGTCATGTAGAGCAATACAAAATAGATCAAGAAAACTGGCTAACCTGCCTTCATTGCTGAGACAAATGTATCAGTAACAACCTGGAATTCAACCCCATTCATAACAGCCTCAAGAACCAGCCCTTGGGATAAATCCCACCAGGGAATGAGCAGCCTCTCCCAGAGGCGCCATTCCTGAAAATAACTGAACCTCTGTCTTGCAGCAACAACCAGTTGCCATAGTTCCACACTAGAGGGGAGATTGCCTCCATTTTCCAACATGGACTTTGTCCGGATTGGTTTTGTTCATTCATTCACAGCAACTCTCAGCGCATTTGTGCAACTACCCAGGGTGTCCAGCAGCATGGCTTTGCTGTAGTCACCCATGGCACCTGGGGCTCACAGTTCTCTCATGCCCTCTTCTGTAATGATCCCTGATGTGGAGAAATCAGCCTTTTCTTTTCTTCCCAGTGACCCGTGGTGTGTCTCTGTGTTTATGGTCATGGACTACAAGAGGTTCTGTGGTAATGACTGGCAAGTGCAATGACCTTGTGTTAGATGTAAGGCTATAATTTGAAATCATATATCGTGAATGCTACAGATACAACACTTCTTTAATCTTTGGCATCTTCATGGCTCCACAAGTACTTCAAAACTGACACTTCTGGGAGAAACATTAAAGTTTAATTTAGATTGCATGAACCTAAAGTTCACTTAAAAATATAGTCACTATCATAACCTTATTTTACATAATGTCCATCTATCTACTCTATTTTATGGTAGTAGCCAACATGTTACAAGTTGGTATGTTGTTATCACTTTGCTGTTTGGTTGACACATCAGCTCCTTTCTTTAGCTTCCGTTATCAATGAAATCACATTTTCTGGTTCAGAGCCACACATCAACATCAGCATTTTCTTTCTAGGAAAGTAGGGAAGGGAAATAAAGCAGAAGTGGGAACTTCTACCATCAAACCAAGCTCAAGGGAAGATGAAAGAGTGAATGGAAAAGTACAGACAGCTGAAGCACTGAAGGCACTTTCTGTCTGTCAGACCTGCCTGAGCATCTCTGCATTAGACACGTGGACACTGAAGATTAATCTCTGACTTCAGTGTTCAATAAGAAATTAATAGCTAACAAATACTTTATACAGGGATCAGTGTCTTACACCAAAACTGAATGTGGAATTACAGATAAATGTGTATAATCTCACGATGTACTACATAACAGCAGTGCATGCTATATATAATTATGTACATATGTGTGCCCAGACAGCTTTTCCTCTGATATAATCCTAGTATCATCCTGCTTTCCCAGAACCCCTCTTTCTGGCTCAGTGCTTGTTTCCTGAGCCCTGAGGTAGAAAGCCCCAGTGTGTGCTCCTCATTTCTCCTCATTGAAGATCTCTGCTCAATGTACAACTGATGCCCATTTCATCTCACTACCTGCCTGGAAATGTTGCTTAATGAAAATGTATAACCAAATTGTTTACACTAAAAGGAAGTAGTTCAAGATTTGCAAAAAACACTCATGTGAGATAATTTCCTTCTATTTTTGGATATACAGAATATTATGCTAATGATTTAACACTGATGTTCGAAAGAAAGAAAAAAAGAGAAAAGGGAGGATCGAGTAAATAAAGAAAAATGACACAAAAATAAGAGGGAGAGAGAAATAAAAATGAAATGGGAAGAAACGTAGAAAGGATGGGAGAAAAGAAACTAAGAAGTGTGAGTGGGATGGAATCTTCAATGCTGGCAGACATTTATGAAAGAAGAGAGCCACCTACTGGCCATGGCCTGTAATTGTCTACTAATTCTGTTTTCTGTCAGTTTCCTCCACACTACTATAGAACCAATGTCAGTTCAGAAGACATCATTTACTTCAATCATTGTCTGAGGGAAAAAAATCCTCTGAGGTCCTCACAGGTAATGTCTTCTGATCCATGGACAGTTATCCAGGAACAACAGGGAACTTCGTGTCCTTTCCCTCTGACCTTCTATAAACAACACTCTCTGGAGAAAGAGTCTGTCTATCATCCCCTTAGGAGCTATTCACAACCAAGGTCTCATCTTTTTTTAAAATTAATTTATTTTTGTTACATCTCAATGGTCATCCCATTTCTTGTATCCTTCCATTCCTCCTCCCTCCCATTTTCTCCTTATTCCCCTCCCCTATGACTGTGCCTGAGGGGGACTTCCTCCCTCTTTATATGCTCATAGGGTATCAAGTCTCCTCTTGGCAACCTGCTATCCTTCCTCTGAGTGCCACAAGAACTCCCTCTCCAGGGGACATGGTCAAATGTGAGGCACCAGAGTACATGTGAAAGTCAGACCCCACTCTCCACTCAACTGTGGAGAATGTTCTGTCCATTAGCTAGATCTGGGTAGGGGTTTGAAGTTTACAGCCTGTATTGACCTTGGCTGGTACCATAGTTTGAGCAGGACCCCTGGGCCCAAATCTGCCTATCAGAATGTTCTTCTTGTAGGTTTCTAGGACCCTCTGGATCCTTCTACTTTGCTATTCTCCCATGCTTCTCTCATCTAGAATCCCAATAGGATGTCCTCCCCTCTGTCCCAGTTTCCTGGTAAGTGAAGGCTTTCATGGGACATGCCCCTTGGGCTAGTATGCAGATATAAGTGAGTATATACTATTTGAGTCTTTCTATTTCTGGGTTAACTCACTCATTATGATCATTTCTAGTTCAATCCATTTGTCCACAAATTTCGGGAATTCCTTGTTTTAATACCTGAGTAGTATTCCATAGTGTAAATGCACCACAGTTTCTTTATCCATTCTTCTACTGAGGGACACTCAGGCTGTTTCCATGGTCTGGCTATTATGAATAAGGCTGCTATGAACACGGTTGAGCAAATTTCTTGTTGTGTGCTGGGTCTTGAGGAAGCCCTATTCCCATTTTTCTGAGATAGCACCAGATAGATTTCCAAAGTGGCTGTACTAGTTTGCATTCCCACAAGCAATGAAGGAGTGTTCCTCTCTCTCCACATGCTCACCAGCATGTGGTGTCACTTGAATTTTTTATCTTAGCCATTCTGATGGGTATAAGATGGAATCTCAGAGTTGTTTTGATTTGCATTTCCCTGATGACTAAGAAGGTTGAGCATTTCTTTAAGTGTTTCTCAGCCATTTGATATTCCTCTGTTGAGAATTCTCTGTTTAGTTCCAAGCCCCATTTCTCAATTGGGTTATTTGGTTTGGTGGTGTTTAATATCTTGAGTTCTTTATATATTTTGTATATTGGACCCTTGTCAGATGTAGGGTTGGTGAAGATCTTTTCCAAGTTTGTAGGCTGTCACTTTGTTCTGTTGACAGTGTCTCCTGCCTTACAGAAGCTTCTCAGAATCATCAGGTCCCATTTATTAATGGTTGACATTAAGGCCTGGGCCGTTGGTGTTCTGTTCAGGAAGTTGTCTTCTGTGCCAATATGTTCCAGGCCCATCTCCACTTTTTCTTCGAACTGACTTAGTGTCTCTGGTTTTATGTTGAGGTCTTTGATCTACTTTGATTTGAGTTTTGTGCAAGGTGACAAATATGGGTCCAGTTTTATTTTTTTACACATAGACCTCCAGTTAGACCAGCACCATTTGTTGAAGATGCTATTCTTTTTCCATTGAATGGATTTGGCTTCTTTGTCAAAAATCAAGTGACCATATGTGTGTGGATTCATATCTGGGTCTTTGATTCAATTCCACTGATCTACCAGCCTGTTGCTGTGCCAGTACCATGCTGTTTTAATTACTGTTGCTTTATAGTACAGCTTGACATCAGGTATAGAGATTCCTCCAGAGGATCTCTTATTGTACAAGATTGTTTTAGCTATTCTGGGTTTTTTGTTTTTCCATATGAAGTTCAGAATTGAACTTTCAATGTCTTTAAAAAATTGTGTAGGTATTTTGATAGGGATTGCATTGAATCTGTAGATTGCTTTTGGTAGGATGGCCATTTTTACTATGTTAATTCTCCCGATCCATGAGCAAGGAAGATCATTCCATCTTCTCAGGTCATCTTTAATCTCTTTCTTCAGAGTTTTGAAATTTTTTCAAACAAGTCCTTCACTTGCTTGGTTAGAGTAACTCCTAAATATTTTTTATTGCTTCTGGCTAATGTGAAGGGTGTGGTTTTCCTAATTTCTTCCTCTGCAATCTTGTCACTTGTGTATAGGAAGGCTATAGACTTTTTTGAGTTAATTTTGTATCCAGCTAATTTGCTGAAGGTGTTTATCAGCTGTAGGAGTTCTCTGGTGGAATTTTGAGGGTCACTTATGTACACTATCATATCATCTGCAAACAGGGATAATTTGACTTCCTCCTTTCCCATTTGGATACCCTTGATCTCCTTTTGTTGTCTTATTGCTCTGGCTAGACCTTCAAGTACTATATTGAAGAGATATGGAGAGAGTCGGCAGCCTTGCCTTGTTCCCAATTTTAGAGGAATTTCCTTGAGTTCTCACTGTTTAACTTGATTTTGGCTATTGGCTTGCTGTATATAGCCTTTATTATGTTGAGCAAAGTGCCTTGTATCCCCAATCTCTCCAAAATTTTAAACATGAATGGGTGTTGGATTTTATCAAATGCTTTCTCTGCATCTAAGAAGATGATCATGTGGTTTTTCATTTTCAGTTGGTGGATTACATCTATGGATTTCCGTATATTAAACTATCCCTGGATGCCTGGAATGAAGCCTACCTAGTCATGGTGAATGATATCTTTGATGTGCTCTTATATTCGTTTTGCAAGTATTTTATTGAATACTTTTGCAACAATGTTCATAAGAGAAATTGGTCTGAAATTATCTTTCTTTGTTGGGTCTTTGTAAGGTTTAGTTATCAATGTGACTATGGCCTCATAGAATGAATTTGATAACATTCCATCCATTTCTATCTTTTGGAGTAGCTTGAAGAGTATCGATATTAGCTCACTCTTGAAGATCTGGTAGGATTCCGCTATGAAACCATCTGGCCCTAGGCTTTTTTTTTTTTTTTTTTTTTTTTTGTTGGGAGGCTATCAATGATTGCTTCTATTTCTGTAGGGGAAATGGGACTATTTAGCTTGTTTATCTGTTCTTCACTAAATTTTGGCAAGTGAAATTGATCAAGAAAATCATCCATTTCCCTTAGATTTTCAAATTTTGTGGCATATATGCCTTCAAAGTAGGATCTTATGATTCTTTGTATTTCTTCAGTGTCTGTTGTTACGTCTCCCTTTTCATTTCTGATTTTGTTGATTTGGATACTGTCTCTCTGCCTTTTAGTTAGTTTGGCTAACGGTCTGTCTATCTTGTTGATTTTCTTAAAGAACCAGCTCTAGGTTTTGTTGATTCTTTGGACTGTTTTCTTAGTTTCTAATTTATTAATTTCAGCCCTGAGTTTGATTATTTCCAGACATCTACTCCTCTTGGGTGTTTCTGCTTCTTTTTTTTTCTAGGGCTTTCAGCTGTGTCGTTAAGTTGCTTAAGTGTGATGTTTCCAATTTCTTTTTAAAGGCACTTAGTGCTATGAATTTTCCTCTTAGCACTGCTTTCAATGTATCCCACAAATTTGGGTATGTTGTTCCATCATTTTCATTGAATTTCAAGAAGTCCGTAATTTCTTTCTTTATTTCTTCCTTGACCCAGCTGTCATTTAGCAGAGAGTTGTTTAGTTTCCATTTGTGTGTAGGCTTTTTGTTATTTCTGTTGTTGTTGAATTGCAGCCTAAGACCGTGGTGATCTGATAGGATACAGGGTATTATTTCAATCCTCTTGTATCTGTTGTGGCTTGCTTTGTGACCTACAATGTGATCAATTTTGGAGAAGGTTCCATAGGGTGCAGAGAAGAACGTATATTCCTCCTTGTTTGGGTGAAAGGTTCTATAGATATCTGTTAGGTCCATTTGATTCATGGCATTAGTTAATGATGTTATTTCTCGGCTTAGTTTCTGTTTCAATGACTTATCCTTCAGTGAGAGTGGGGTGTTGAAGTCTCACGCTATTATTGTGTGGGGATTGATGTGTAGCTTAAGTTTCCTTAACAAATCTTTTCCAAATGTGGGTGTCCTTGTATTGGGAGCATAGATGTTCAGAATTGTGATGTCATCTTGGTTGACTTTACCTTTGATGAATATGAAGTGTCCTTTTGCATCCCTTTTGATTAATTTTGGTTGAAAGTTTATTTTGTTAGAAATTAAAATAGCTACACCTACTTGCTTCTTGTGACTATTTGCTTGGAATATTTTTTTCCAACCTTTTACCCTGAGGTAATGTCTATCATTATGGGTGAGATGTGTTTCTTGAATGCAGAAGAATGTTGGATCTTGTTTATGCATCCATTCAGTTAGTCTGTGTCTTTTTATTAGAGAATTGAGACCGTTGATGTTGAGAGATATTAATGACCAGTACTGTTAAAAGTCTTAATTTATATGTTGGTTCCAGTCGAGAATTTGTGTAGTTGTGTTTTTGCCATGGTATAGTTATCTATTTCCTGTGTAGTTTTGGTTGTAGATTATTCCTTTGAGATGGAGTTTTCCTTCTAGTACCTTCTGTAAAGCTGGATTTGTGGATAGGTACTGTTTAAATTTGTTTATGTCATGGAATATTTTGTTTTCTCCATCAACGATTATTGATAGTTTTGCTGGGTAAAGTAGTCTGGCCTGGTATCTGTGGTCTCTTAGGCTTTGCAGGATCTCTGTCCAGGCCCTTCTGGCTTTTATGGTCTCTGCCGAGGAGTCGGTGTAATTCTGATAGGTTTGCCATTAAATGTTATTTGGCCCTTTTCCCTTGCAGCTTTTAATATTTTTCTTTGTTCTGTATGTTTTGTGTTTTGATTGTTATGTGACAGGCAGTTTTTCTTTTCTGGTCAATTCTATTTCGTGTTCTGTAGGCCTCTTGTATGTTTATAGGCATCTCTTTATTTTGATTGGGAAACTTTTCTTCTATGATTTTGTTGAGAATAATTTCTGGGCCTTGGAGTCTGATATCTTCTCTTTCTTCAATACCTATTATCCTCAGATTTCTTCTTTTCACGGTGTCCTTAATTTCTTGGATGTTTTGTGTCAGGATTTTTCCAGATTTAGCATTTTCTTTAATTGCTGCTTCAAGATCTATGATTATATCCTCTAGTCCTGAGATTCGTTCCTCCATCTTTTGGATTCTGTTAGAAAAGCTCGCCTCTGTGTTGCTTGCATTCTTCTCTGAGGTCTCACGTTCCCGTTTTTCTTCTGTCTGTGTGTCTATCATTGAATCCATTTTCATCTTCAGATTTTGAACTTATTTTTTTATTCCTTTTATCTGATTGTTTGTATATTCCTGAGTTTCTTCCATGGCCTCTTTATAGGCCTTCAGAGCTTGAACTGTTTTATTGATTTCCTTCATCTAGTTGTTTGTATTTTCCTGAAATTTTTCCAGTGCCTCTCTACTCTCTTCTTGTATGTCTCCCACCTGTTTGGCTGCCTCTTCCTGCATTTGATTATGAATTTTATTTGTTTCCTCCATTATTATCCTCATTACTAAGGATTTGAGGTCATTTTCTTGTGCTTCCGGTGTGTTTGAGTTCTCTGGGTTGTTTTCTTTGGGATAGCTAGAAACTGGAGATGCCATATTGTTTTGGGGTTTTGTGTGTGTGTGTGTGTGTGTATGCTTTTATGCTGTCCTTTAGACATCTTGCCATCTCCGTTTTTGTTGGGTAGCTTCCAGAGTTGGGTGGAGGGAGTCTGATGATAGATTCACTTGTTTTCTCACGATTTCCCTAGGCTGGAAGCTCTGATGCTTCACTGGTCTGGATAGTAGGAGGCTAGCCCTGTCATTTTGGATTCTCACAGCCAGTGATCCTCAGCTCACCTGTACTGTGAGTCCTGCAATTGTTCTGGGTCTCTGAATGAGCATTGGGTCAGGTCAAAATGTCCACAGCCTCTGGGTCCCCTTGTATCCCCGGAGCTCTCCAGGGACTGAAGCAGGTCAGGTGGAGGTGGTCTGATAGCCACTCTACTCCCTGTCTCCCTGAGGATTCCTTATTCCTGCAGCTTTGTTGCTTTGCTGGTCTGTGGTTCCTGGTAGTGTTTCAAGACCCAGACTTCTTGCTGAGTCCAGGTTAGTGTCACAGGGCCCAAACCGTCCACACACTGAGTCCAGTTCGTGTCTCTGAGTCCAAATAGGTCTCTGGGCCTATTCCATGCACTTAGTCCAGTTAGCGCTGAATCCAACCAGGGTCTTGGGCCCAAAGCGCACACTGAGCTCACCGAGATCAGTTAGAGCCTCAGGGCCCAAACCTCCTGCCGAGTCTAGTCAGAGTCTTAGGGCTGGGACTGCCTGCCAAGTCTAGCCAGGACTCCAGGCCCAAACCACGCTCTGAGCTCAGCTAGGTTCTTTGGGGCCAAACTGCCTGCCAAGCTCAGCTAGAGTCTTGGGGCCCAAACTGCCTGCCAAGTCCAGCCAGAGTCTCAGGGCTGGGACCACTCCAAGCTCAGCTAGAGTCTCAGGGCCCAAACTGCCTGCCAAGTCCATCCAGGAACACTGGGCCCAAACCACACACCAAGCTCAGCTAGATTCTCAGGGCCTGAACCATCTGCCGAGCTCAGCTAGGGACTCTGGGCCCAAAATGCATGCAGAGTCCAGCCAGAGTTTCTGGGCTGGGACTGTGTGCCAAGCTCAGCTGGCGGCTGTGGGCCCAAAGTGTGTGCCGTGGCTAGTTATAGTCTCGGAGCCCAAACTGCCCACCAAGCTCAGCCAGGAATTCTGAACCCAAACTGCGCACCGGGTCCAACCAGAGTCTCAGGACCAGGACTGCGCGAAAAGCTCAGCTAGAGCCTCTGGGCCCAACTGTCCACCAAACGCAGTTAGGGACTCTGGCCCCAAACTGCAGGCCGAGCTCAGCCAGAGTCTCAGGGGCAGAATTGCTCACCGAGCTCAGCCAGGGACTCTGGACCCACACAGCACCCTCAATTCAGCCCGGGACTCCAGCCCTAAAACTGCGCAGAGAGTCCAGCCACAGTCTCAGGGCTGCGATGTGTGCAAACCTCAGCTAGAGTCTCTGGGACCAACCTTCCCGGCAAGTCCAGCTAGGGACTCTGGGCCGAATCTGCACGCTGAGCTCAGCCTGTGTCACTGTGCACTGAGCTGAGCTAGCGTCTCCATGGTGGAACTGCACACTGAGCTGAGTTTGGGACACAGGGGCTGAACTGCCTACCGAGTCCAGTTTGGGTCTCAGGGCAATGTGCAGCCCAAATCCTGCCCAGAGTCCCCTCTCCTGCAGCAACTCCGACCCGCCACCACACCAATCGCCTCCGCCAGAGGGCTCTGAGCTGCAAACTTCAGCCACCGCCGTGGCCGTGGTCACTGCTACTGCCACTGCTGCTCTTCCCATGTGCAGGAGCATGCACATCCTCTGCACCCTGGTCCCTTTGAATCGTGGAGCACTCCTGCTGCAGTGGTGTGGGGACCTCGGTGTTCCGGGTTCAGAATTCTGTGCAATTCCCTGAATTGTTTACTGGAGCTTCTAAACATAGTCCACACTGCTTGCTACCATCTTGGATCTCCTCGCTCTCACCTTTTTGATCAATAGGTATAACATTTGGAAGGCATCGTGAAGCTGAGCAAAGAAACCCTGAGCTAGGAATGATGTAGCACGGTTTGGAGACATAAAAGTGCAAGAGCCTGGTAGATTTATGAGAGGAAATCAGAAGTGCTGAAAAGTTTGAAAAATATTTGAAAGTGATACTCAGAGACCCAGAGAGCTACAAGATTGTGTAAAAATATAAGAAATATGATCAGAAAATCATCCATGAAATGAAAGAGATGCTATAAAGACAGAGGAGAAAGTTTAGAAATGAAAAACTCAATATATCAAAAAAAAAAATGTACCAAGATCTTCAAAGCACACAGGAGGTGCCTTTGTCACAAAAGAGGGAGTGTATAAAAGTGTGTGTGTGTGTGTGTGTGTGTGTGTGAGACAGAGAGAGAGAGAGAGAGAGAGAGAGAGAGAGAGAGAGAGAGAGAGAGAGATCATGCACAACTTGCTACACTGTGAATGTTGTGGTTGGAGCCACTATACAGGCATTGGTTCTCCAATGCAAACCAGCATTCCAGCAATTCAGTTCAGTCATCAAGCTTGAACAGCAAGCCTTTTACACATTGAGCCCCCATGATACCATGACAATCATTGAATAACTAGTCAATAGACAATGATGATTAACTTCAACTTTTATATAAATATATTATAGATGACTAAGACAACCTGAAGGACTCAATTTTAAAACTTTAAATATATTGAAAATGTAATGTAAACTGTTATTTCAATATACTTTAATTTTAAAAGTGTTGTATCTACTTTAAATTATGATTTCAATAGTTGATATGAACAAAAACAGTAATTATAAAATGTATTGCAATAACATCTATAGATATTTTTTACAGAAAATTTTATGTTTAAAACAATTGTGCAAGCCTGGAGGAGTGATGCATGTCTGTTATCACATGTTATCCCAACACTTGGGCAGATAGAGACAGGGGATCTCTGTGAGTTCAATGTCAGCCTGATTGACAAAGCCAGTCCAGGACAGCCAAAGCTACACAGAAAAACCCTGTCTAAAAAAGAAATAAAATAAAATACACTTGTACATTTCAAGCAAAGATTTCTGTAGTGGAATTTGAATGAAATATCTAATCTGAAATAGAAAACCTGTAAAACAGCTTTCAGAAGGGAGCAATGAAAGAGGAAGCACGGATGAAAACAAAAGTGGTTTAGAAAATGCCCACACAAAACCAGATAGTGAGTGTTTAAAAAGTAAAAGATAGTTATGAAATGGGGAGGGAATTCAGAAAATGGAAACTAGTGTTCCCCCTATTTAAGACACATGCACACAGGATGGTCCTCAGAGAACCTAGAGGGGAAGGTTCATGACCACACAGCCCAGAGGACCAGCAGCATCTGCAGCATCTACAATGGCTAGGCCCTGTGCTTTCCTGGTGGCCCTGGTGGTGATGAGCTACTGGTCAACCTGCTCTCTAGGTTGTGATCTGCCTCAGACACATAACCTCAGAAACAAGAGAGCTTTGACACTCCTGGCACAGATGAGGAGACTCTCCCCTCTCTCCTGCCTACAGGACAGAAAGGACTTTGGATTCCCTCTAGAGAAGGTAGATGCCCAGCAGGTCCAGAAGACTCACGCCATCCCTGTCCTGCATGAGCTGACCCAGCAGCTCCTGACCCTCTTCAGCTCAGTGGCCTCATCTGCTGCTTGGGAGGCAAGCCTCCTAGACACGCTCTGCACTGGCCTCCACCAGCAGCTCAGGGACCTGCAAGCCTGTCTGATGCAGCAGGTGGAGGTGCAGAAACCTCCCCTGAGGCAGGAAGACTCCCTGGGGGCTGTGAGGAAATACTTCCAGAGGATCACTGTCTACCTGAGAGAGAAGACACACAGCCCCTGTGCCTGGGAGGTGGTGAGAGCAGAAGTCAGGAGAGCCCTGTCTTCCTCAGCCAACTGGATGGCAACACTGAAAAAGGAGGAGGACTGAGTCCTGAGACAAGGTGCAGAGGACTCAGCTGCTGGACTAGGACACTGAACCTCACTGTTCAGTTTCTGCCATCACAAAAATCTCACTCATTATGGCACAAATTCATACAACTGGCATAGATGCTTCAACAGTAATAAGCAATACTGTATTTATTGGTAAAAAAAAATGTGTTCTCTACCCATTTGCATACATTTATTTATTTATTTATGAAACTATGATTGATTTAACATATTTTTTAATTTGATACAGTTTTATATTCTTTAATGTAGCAAATGCACATGTAACCAGTTTTCTATGTTCTATAAATCATTCCCCCCAAAATCTATTTTGTCTTGTTCATTCCATATCTCTTCAAATACTTTTCTCTATTAATTCAGTATCTATTCCAAATTTTCTAATAGTTTCAACATTATATTCAACACCATAAAAATTACACAAATAAACAGTATCCAAAACTCAGACTGGATACTCATGTACACTGCAGTGTATAGGCAAACCCTAAAGCATTCCTCATCTTCCCTTAAGGATAAAGTATGCCTCTGGAGGGACAGGCAGCTTTTAGTGCAGTTTTTAATAGCTGAGTAGTATTCCATAGTGTAAATGTACCAAAAGAGGGACAAAGACGACATTTGAAACAGGCAAATAAAAGTTCCTTTTACAATCTATTTTGGCTTTGTTCATTCAGTCTCGGCCATTGTTGGTCATGTGTGCAGCCACCCTGTTGTGTTCCAGAGCACACCTTTGCTGTAGTCATGCACTGGCTCAGGATCTTGCCATTCTTCTGCTCCTTCTTCTGTAATGATCCTTGAGGACAGAAAATCAGCCTTTTATTTTATGGTGACCAGTTGCAGGCCTCTGTGTTTATTGTCATGGATTGCAAAAGGGTTCTGTGGTAAGGCTTGGCCAGTGCAGTAGATGTACAGCTGTGATTTGACACAGGTATTGGGGCACTACGAACATAATAATGTTTTTATTTGGTAGCTTCGTGGCTCCACGTGTATTTTAAAAGTGATAATTCTGGGAGAAGTACTATGGAAAGCTTTGTTTGGATTGCATTGAACCCAAATTCCAAACATCACTTTAAAGATTACTTTTACAACATTAATTTATTTAATGACAATAGATCTTGTCTATTTTATCTTAGGAGTAAACATGGTTGCTACGGCTTTGCTGTTTGGATCACACATCAGTTCTTTTTCCTAGCTTTCATTTCCAATAATGTCACATTTTTTGGTTCAGTGCCACAAAATGACATCAGGGTTTTCTTTCTAGAAAAGTAGAAAAGAGAAATAAAGCAGAAGTGGGGACTTCTACCATCAAGGGAAGATGAAAGAGTAAGTGGAAAAGTACAGACAACTGAAGCACTGAAAGCACTTGCTGTCTGTCAGACCTGCCTGAGCATCTCTGCTTTAGACACATGGGCACTGAAGATGAATCTCTGAATTCAGTGTTGAATAAGAAACTGATGGCTGACAAATACTTTGTACTTGTGTTTATCTGTGTTGTATATTGCAAATACTACATGTACATGTATTATATGTATATATGAATACACACACACAAAATCAGTGTTCTAGACAGACACTTAGAGTGACAGACAACATATATTATATGTGATGTATTGTATAATAGCCATATGTCTTATATATAATCATGCACATGTGTACCCACACACAGCTCTCTTTCCTGTATATTCCCAGTACCTCCCTGCTACCCCAGAACCCATCTTTCAGTCTCACAGCCCTTGGTTTTCATTCTTTGATGCAGAAAGCCCCTGTTCTCTCTTCATTCGCTGCACATTAAACATTGTTTCTCACTGTACAATTGCATTTTATTACATCTTGATTTTGCCTGCAATTATTTTCTAAAAGAGGATGACCACCATTTGAAATAAAAAATGAAAAAGTTCAAGATTTTTAAGAAAGTCAATGTCATGTGAGAAAATTTCTTCCTATTTTTGAAACTTCGAGAATGTTCCTCTAATGACTTAATGCTGAATGTGTCAGGAAAAAAAAAAAACAAAAAAAAAAAAAAAAAAAAAAACGGGGAGGGCAATGGAATCCTCAGTGCTAGTGAACATTTAG
Organism: Acomys russatus; assembly: GCF_903995435.1. Lineage (NCBI taxonomy): Eukaryota > Metazoa > Chordata > Mammalia > Rodentia > Muridae > Acomys > Acomys russatus. The sequence continues at coordinate 94,659,630 of NC_067138.1, read as the reverse complement.
GGGAGTCAGGAGCCACCTACTGGCCATGGCCTGCAAAGAACAAATAGAGCCCAGATCTGCCAACTTCTATGTAGAATTGTTTCCTGGCAGAATTTCCTTCACCCTAAAGCAGGCTTTACCCAGAAGAACCAACTTCAGTTTAGAAGACTCCATTTCCTTCACTTCTCATCTGAGGAAGGGGAAATCCTCTCAGGTCCACACTGGTCATGACTTCTGAACCATGGTTGGCTAAATGTGCATGAAAAGCTCGCTTTGTGTCCTTTCCCCCTAGCCTTCTATAAATTGAGTTCTCTGGAGAAGGAGGAATCTGTGTGCAGTCCCTTGGGGAGCCATTCACAGCCAAGCTCACATCTTTTTGATGATTAAGGAAAACATCTGGAATGCATTGTAAAACTGAGCAAACCTACTCTGAGCTAGGAATGCTGTAAAATAGAATCTGAGTCCATAGAAGAGATTCTTCACCAGCCAAAACCAGGTGTAGAGTTCTCCATCTGCCTGTTGATACCAGCAACAATAAGCTTGGCAAACGCCCTGATTTATGGCTTTCCCTTTGTTCTGTGACTTCAAGAGTTCAGATAACCTCTCCACAATGGAACATGTCGTTTGATGTAACACAAATCCTTGTTCCAGCCAACGTCACTCTTAGTTGGTGCAGAATAAACTACTTCTTACTGCAATTGAAGCAAGATCTGTGATTTTTCAGGGGCATAGCTCTACAGACCAGAGTCTTTTCATCCATCAGCCCCCCTGAGTTCGGCAGGACATGTGAAGGGAGGAAGACAATGTGCATCTGTATGTAGAGCTGCAAGGAAAGCCTAGAGGCTCATCAACTCCTTCTTAAGAGTAAGCTGTCAATTACTGATGCTAGGTCCTTTCTCTTGAATCCATGGTCAGAAGAAAGTGGTCACTGTCACTTTGACAAGGAACATGCGCACATGAGTGTTGTCATGTCTGCATCCTGGGGGAGGGCAGTGCAGGGACAGGTAAAGGACTAGTAGATGTTGTGGGGACAGACACTTGTGATCTGTGTATTTGGGGAAAATCAAGTGATACCAATGTGACCCAAAGATTGAGTAATTGAAGTATATTCTTCATGAATTGTGAATATTGGATAAATTTGGCACTTTTTATGATTGCTTAAAAGCTTTCAGCTATGACACGCTGTACTCTTTCCTTTGTTGTTGTTTTGATGTACTTTTAATTGTTTTTATATTTATATAATAGAAATATACCATGAGGCAGATCCATACTATCATCTATCCCATATGGCCATGTTGTGTTTCACAATTGGATTTAATAAATTGCTTTCAAACAACAGAATTTGGGAGCCAAGAAACAGGAATGGAAGGACTGAGACAGACCATGTGATGAGGAGAGAAAATGTTGAGCTATCTCTCCTACACACATGACCTGACTTTACTGAACACACACCGGAACATCTGGTCCATGTGAGAACTGAAAGTCAGGGAGCCTCTCACCACTGTCCATGAAGATACATCCGTGTACACTAACTCCATGTGAACCCGGGCAGCCAAGTTGGTCAAGCTTCAAGATTGAGGGTATGAACAACGGCCGTAGCCTGTTTCCTGTGCCCACTGACTTCTGTGCAGCAGTGAGCCGTACACAGTGAAGAATAGCACAGAAACATAGTAACTAGGGAAGAATGTCGGCTCTTGGGATCTGGCCAACAGTCTAGCCAAATCAGTGAGCTCCAAGGTCAGTATAGGAACTGTCACCAACCAACCTGGTAGAGAGTGAAAGAAGAGGGCACTGACATCCACCTCTGACTTCCATATACACATGCATATGCACAGGCAAGCACATCTAAATACACACATGCATACACCCACACATACACACACACACACACAGACAGAGAGAGATGGGGGGGGGAGAGACAGACACACAGATAGACAGACAGACAGAGACAGAGAGACAGAGAGAGATAGAGATACAGAGCCAGACAGAGACAGAGACAGAGACAGAGACAGAGAGATGCTGTTTCATGAACCCCAGTGGAGCCCTAGGTGCCCACCACAGACTCTCCATGCTGTGATTCTGGGTGAAACTGGCATATCCAATCCCAAAGGTCTGGAGAACTACTTCAGTGGCCCAGACAGTCAAGGAGCCTGGTTAGCACAAATTCCTAGCTGCTGTGTGGAGATGCTGAAAAGCTAGAACTGCTTCTGTTATCTCTTAATACAAAATTTTCTAAGGGATACTGAGCTGTAATACAATAGTTTTGTATATGAATAAACACTGCATGCTAGTTAAACTGTATATAAAAATGAGTATGATCTTAACAGTATTCACACCCTCTCTAAAGAATAATTTCAATTTTACAGATAGTTGTGGAGCCTGGTTAGTCCCATGTAGCATAAGCACTGTGGTCTTTGACACACATGGGAACTGAGCATGCGATGTAGGACCAGAGGGAGAGCACTGAGCGACTTTGTATGTGCTGCAAACACAGGCAGGCAAGCTGGCATGTTACCAATGACCATGTTTAATTTCAGACAACTGTTTCTAAAACCACAGTTACATGTTTAAACAGTTTGTCTGAGTAATTTCATCTTTTGCCACATAAGGGTGTTTTGCCTTCTTGATGTTGCATTAGTGACTGTTGGCCTTAATGCTTCTGCTTCCAGTGTCTTGTGCAGAAAGTCCTCTCAATTGCCAATGAGCTCAAGCTATTCACCACATTCTTGTCATATATCAAGGTCTCAGACACATTACAGTTCAGTATATTACAGGATGATGAATGTGGGTCTATTTTCATTATTCTACATGCAACCATCCAGTAGGACAAATACCATTTGTTAAAGATGGTCTCCTATTTCCAGTGTGTCATTTGTATCCTTTATTTAAAAATGGGTGTCAGTAGGTTTTATGACTTATGTCTCGGTCTTCAGTTTTATTCCATGGGTCATCTATCTGTTTTTATTCCAATTATGTACATACTTAGATATATTATATATATACATATGTGTGAAGATATTATATATCACATGTATACATTTAATATGTTAAGAGTGAGAGAGATCTTTTCTATCAATTCTCTTACTCTAGAGGATACCCACTAGCAAAGCACTTCAGGTACATGTCTGTGTCCCCTCCTCAGTCTCTAGATTATAGGCATGTACTCTTGTACTGACTTTTACATGGATTCTGGGAAACATAGAGCAGGTATTTCTACATTTACTCCAGGCATGTTTCTGACTAGCAATCTCCCTTGTTCCTATTTTCTTTATTAAGTAAGTCTTTAAAAATTTACAATACTTCTCTGTTTAGTTCCAAGCCCCATTTCTCAATTGGGTTATTTGGTTTGGTGGCGCTTAATTTCTTGAATTCTTTATATATTTTGGATATTAGACCTTTGTCAGATGTAGGGTTGGTGAAGATCTTTTCCCAGTCTGCAGGCTGTCACTTTGTTCTCTTGACAGTGTCTCCTGCCTTACAGAAGCTTCTCAGCCTCATGAGGTCCCCTTTATTAATAGTTGACATTAAGGCCTGGGCCGTTGGTGTTCTATTCAGGAAGTTGTCTCCTGTGCCAATATGTTCCAGGCTCTTCCCCACTTTTTCTTCTAAGTGACTTAGTGTCTCTGGTTTTATGTTGAGGTCTTTAATCCACTTGGATTTGAGTTTTGTGAAAGGTGACAAATATGGGTCCGGTTGCATTTTTTTACACATAGACCTCCAGTTAGACCAGCACCATTTGTTGAAGATGCTATCCTTTTACCAGAGAAACACTTAAAGAAATGCTCAAACCTCCTTAGTCATCACGGAAATGCAAATCAAAACAACTCTGAGATTCCATCTTACACCCATCAGAATGGCTACGATCAAAAATTCAAGTGACACCACATGCTGGCGAGGATGTGGGAAGAGGGAAACACTCCTTCATTGCTGGTGGGAATGCAAACTAGTACAGCCACTTTGGAAATCTATCTGGTGCTATCTCAGAAAAGTGGGAATAGGGCTTCCTCAAGACCCAGCTATTCCACTCCTTGGATTATACCCAGAAGATGCTCCAGCACACAATAAGAAAATTTGCTCAACCATGTTCATAGCAGCCTTATTCATAATAGCCAGAACATGGAAACAGCCTAAGTGTCCATCAGTAGAAGAATGGATAAAGAAACTGTGGTACATATACACTATAGAATACTACTCAGCTATTAAAAACAAAGAATTCCCGAAATTTGTGGATAAATGAATTGAGCTAGAAATGATCATAATGGGTGAGTTAACCCAGAAGCAGAAAGAATCAAATGATATATACTCACTTATATCTGCATACTAGCCCAAGGGGCATGTCCCACGAAAGCCTTCACTTACCTGGAAACTGGGACAGAGGGCAGGACATCCTATTGGGACTCTAAATGAGAGAAGCATGGGAGAATAGCAAAGTAGAAGGATCCAGAGGGTCCTAGAAACCTACAAGTAGAACATTATGATTGGCAGATTTGGGCCTAGGGGTCCCGCTCAAACTGAGGCACCAGCCAAGGACAATACAGGAAGTAAGCTTTAAGCCCCTACCCAGATCTAGCCAATGGTCAGAACATTCTCCACAGTTGAGTGGATAGTGGGATATGACTTTCTCACGTACTCTGGTGCCTCACATTTGACCATGTCCCCTGGAGGGGGAGACCTGGTGGCACTCAGAGGAAGGACAGCAGGTTGCCAAGAAGAGACTTGATACCCTATGAGCATATACAGGGGGAGGTAATCCCCCTCAGGAACAGTCATAGGGGAGGGGAATAATGGGAAAATGGGAGGGAGGGAAGAATGGGAGGATACAAGGGATGGGATAAACATTGAGATGTAGCAAGAATAAATTAAAAAAAAAAAGAGTGACTTTGCCTTGAAAAAAATTTACAATACTTTTGTATGAAAATTAATGGTCACAGTGACTTTCAGAAAGTCGATGTGAAAAATAATGATATTTACATTGAAGCTAAATAAAAGGCAGATTGTATTGTCTGCTTAAGGGAATAAGATAAGTAAGTCAGGAAAATAGATTCTGATCTTTCAGTTTGTTGGGATGAAAAAAAATATCACTAGTTGTGCTTCACTTTCAACCATGTTACATGGCACAAAGAGGAAGGAAGGAAAATGAGGGTCTCTCAGTACTCACTGCAGTGTGAATAATTGTCAGTTGGCATTATAAATCAACCTAGGTTTCAATTGTAGCATGCTTTGGAGACATGAAAGTGCAAGAGCCTGGTAGATTTCTGAAAAGAAAACCAAAGTGTTGAAAAGATTGAAAAAGATTTGAAAGAAATACTCAAAGACACAGGGAGCTATAAGACTGTGTAGAAATATAACAAGTAATATCAGAAAATCATCCATGAAATGAAAGAGGAAATCAGTAAAGAGGTGCTATAAAGACAGAGAAGAAAGTTTAGAAATGAAGAACTCAATATATCAAAGAAAAACGCACCAAGATCTCCAAAGCACACGAGATGTGCCTTTGTCACAAATAAGGGAGTATATTTAAGTGTGTGTGTGTGTGTGTGTGTGTGTGTGTGTGTGTGTGTGTGTCTGTGTATGAGAGAGAGAGACAGAGACAGAGATAGACACAGAGAGACAGAGACCGAGAAAGAATGCGTGAAAGATAGGGAAAGAGGGGGACAGAAAGGAAGAGAGACGGGGAAGGAGAGAGAGAGAGACAGAGAGAGAGAGAGAGAGAGAGAGAGAGAGAGAGAGAGAGAGAGAGAGAGAGAGAGAGAGAGATCTTGTACAAATTTGCTATATTGTGAATGTTGTGGTTAGAGGCCACCATACAGGCATCGGTTCTCCAATATAAACCAGGGTTCCAGTAATTCAGTCAGCAAGCTTGAACAGCAAGCCTTTTACACACTGAGCCTTCATGATACCATTGAATAAACAGATAATATACAATGATTATTCATTTAAACTTTTATATAAATGTATATTATAGATAATGAAGGCAAGTTGAAGGACTATTTTAAAGCTTTAAGTATTGGAAAAATGTAATGTATACGTTTACTTCAATATACTTTAATTCCTAAAAAATTGCATCATACTTTAGATTATGATTCAAATAGTTATAAAATTGAAAGAAATAAAAAAGGAATTAGAAAATGAATTGTAATAATATCTATAGAACATTTTTACAGGATGTTTTGTTTTTTAAGATCGATGTGTAAAGCCAGGAACAATGCTGCAGACTGTAATTCCAACACTCTAGGAGGTAGAGCAAGGGATTTCTGACTTCAAGGCCAACCTGATCTACAAAGTGAATCCAGAACAGGCAAGGCTACACAGAGAAACCCTGTCCTGAAAAAAATAAAAATAAAATACATCTGTAAGTTTCAAACAAAGATTTTTTATCTGTGGTGTAATAAAAATGAAAATTCTAATTAGAAAAAAAAAAAGGTAAAACAGCAAACCATTGATCAAGGAAACAAAAACGAAAATAAAAGTGGTTTAGAAAATGCCCACACAAAACCAGATAATGAGGTAAAAGAATTGAAAACACCATTGTGCAATGGGGGGGGGGCATACAGAAAGTAGAAAATAGCGTTTCCTTTATTTAAGGCACATCCACACAAGATGGTCATCAGAGAACCTAGAGGAGAAGGTTCAGGACCACACAGCCCAGAGGACCAGCAGCAGCTGCAGCATCCACAATGGCTAGGCCCTGTGCTTTCCTGATGGCCCTGGTGGTGATGAGCTACTGGTCAACCTGCTCTCTGGGATGTGACCTGCCTCAGGCACAGAACCTCAGGAACAGGAGAGCCTTGACACTCCTGGCACAGATGAGGAGACTCTCCCCTCTCTCCTGCCTGAAGGACAGAAAGGACTTTGGATTCCCTCTGGAGAAGGTGGATGCCCAGCAGGTCCAGAAGACTCATGCCATCCCTGTCCTGCATGAGCTGACCCAGCAGCTCCTGACCCTCTTTCATCTCAGTGAACTCATCTGCTGCTTGGGAGGCAAGCCTCCTAGACACGCTCTGCACTGGCCTCCACCAGCAGCTCAGGAATCTGCAAGCCTGTCTGATGCAGCAGGTGGAGGTGCAGGAACCTCCCCTGAGGCAGGAAGACTCTCTGGGGGCTGTGAGGAAATACTTCCAGAGGATCACTGTCTACCTGAGAGAGAAGAAACACAGCCCCTGTGCCTGGGAGGTGGTGAGAGCAGAAGTCAGGAGAGCCCTGTCTTCCTCAGCCAACTGGATGGCAAGACTGAGAGAGCAGGAGGACTGAGTCCTGAGACAAAGTGCAGAGGACTCTGCTGGACTAGGACTCTCTACACAACTTTTCAGAGTCTGCCATCAATGAAATCTCACTCATTGTGGTACAAATTCAACAACCTACATAGGTGCTTCAGCAGTAATAAGAAATACAATACAAGAATGTATTCTCTACTCATTCAAATACACTTATTTATTTATTTGTGGAAATATTTGTTTGATTTAATATATTTTCTAAGTAATGTGATAGTTTTATATTTATTTAATGTAGCAAATACGCATATAAGCAGTTAATTTTCTGTGTTCTATAAATTATTCCCAAGTGAATCAATCTGTTTTATCTTTTTTTTCCTTACATCATTACAAATACTTTTAATGTTTTACCCTGAAATTCTGCAATATAAAAATTACATGCATAAGGAGGGTTCACACTATTGTGCATGCATGTGCATTGCCTAGTGTTTAAATTAGTAGATATGCCACCTACACCTTTACATTTCTTCTGTATAGAACATTCTTCTGTATACACAAGCATCCCACTGTACAGAAGGAAGGCAGATATCTTTATTCTGTCAGTTTGTGACTCAGTTCTTTGGTCAAACATTTCCCACACCTACCTGACTCTGATGCCCATTATTCTACTTTCAAGTTCTGTGTGTTTAACTGAAAACAAATCCTTCACATGAACAACTAAGATAAAAGCAGTGATTTTGTGTGATTTATAAAACTTAAACCACGAGGACGACTTCCAGGATGAGTTCTGAAGTCATCCTTCTTAGAACACTCTCTCATGGCATTACATACAAGAGGGAGGGCTGAGGCTGTGATTTCTCTTGCAGCAGAGTGTGAGTGAATGTGATAGATACTAAGCCCCATGTAATGGAGAAAAATCAGCATCCTGGAATCAAGACTCTCCACACACATACACACCAAGAAGAACCAGCACCAAGGGTCGGGGTAATTGTTACAGGTAAAAGAGCACTGTGGACCTCAGTACCAAAGTGGGTGGCAGAAAGGGGGTGTCTCCATTGATCCTGACTTTGAGAGACCAGTGAAGCACAGCCACATGGCCTGAAAGAATTTGTTCCTAGAGAGAGAAATCTCTGAGATCTCCCTTTGCCTGTTTGTGTCACATATGGAAGTAAAGAGCAAAAGCACAGTCTGGATCTCCATCCTGAAGAGACTCTGTGCTATGAAGGCTCTGCCCAATCACTGCCCAGTTATATGAGCCAGGGAGCCAAGAGCATCACTTTCCACTGAAAGTAAGGAAGACAGCAAAAACCAAATGTTGTCCCTCAAAGAGCAATGCATACACATTAAATGAATTAAATAACTGTGTGTGTGTGTGTTTGTAGAAACATAATTGGTGTTTTTTTAAACTATTTATGTTATGTGGCTATGGGTTTGATTTAATCTCAGGTGTAGGAATGGGGCTGCTTCAGATTATCCACAGCAGCTAACTAGAACATGTCTCATGGACTGGCAGGGATGTGATTTTTGCCAGCTGCAGGTTAAGAGGATATAAATGGAAGAGCCCCGAGAAAGGCTGGGGGAGCTGCTGTTCCCATCTGCTGCCTCTGCTGCTTCTCTTTCCTGCTCTTGTTTGCTGCTGCTGTGCTTAGTATTGCTGGATTGCTGAATTTCTGACTTACTTGCTTACTAGATTACAAGATATTCTGACAAAGAAGAATGGACTTGGCCCTAGGAACACAATAACCCTAGTCAGCTGCAAGGTCTCCAATGCCTTTCCCCTCTAACCTTCCTTCTCACCTATGTAATGTTGGGGGATTGGAAGGGCTTGGGGTAGAGAATGGTGGTAGATACAAGAACACAATAAAATGGCTAAAAATATGCCTGCATCTATGTGTGTATGTAAGTATGTTTGTGTATTTGCACACATGCCATATCCATGTTTGTATGCACTGGTACAAAGCTGTGTTTTCAAATTCAAGGAATAATGGACTTTTAGACAAAGACAGAAGTTCCAGGACTCTGTTCTCTGTATACTAGCTGTATGAACATGCTTCTTGGAGTCCTACGTTTTCTTTAAAATTCCTAAATATTTGACATTTACACATTACTGATGTCACCTAAGTAGACCCACAGGAATGATATAAAGACAGATGTCCTGAGTAAGGACTATAAATAGAGGCATCAAAAGGCGTTTGAGAACGAGCATATGAGTGAAGTGTTTGGGGTTCTAAATATGATTGGGATCATGTATATCAATCTAAAAATGAATAAAAATGACTGACTAGCCTGTATAGCACAGACAAACATACCTAGAAGAAATGGGTATGAACCCCATCCAAAAAAGCCTCTAAAACAGCCCTTGGAATAAATCCCACCAACATGTAAGAAATCTCTAAAGTTAATCCTTTGTGATATCATTAGTCTCCCAATTATATGAGTTTTTCTCTTTCTCCATCTATTTTCCTCCTGCACCTCCTAATATACTACTAACTCCCCCTAATCTTCCCTTTCCTCCTCCTTCATCCTATTCCACTTAGTGGTACATGCATGGTACAGGGCCACCTCATGGAGCATGGGTAGCTCTCTCAGGGCCCCATCCCTGAGCATACTTGAATCTCTCTTTCCCAGCACCATTAGTTACCATGGTTTCTCAGCCAGAGTTGGAATTCCCTCCATTTTCCAAGTGGGGTTTTGTCTGGCTTGGTCTTGTTCATTCAGGCTAGCAACTGTCAGATCATTTGTGCAACTACAATGTTGTGTCCAAGAGCACGGCTTTGACGGAGACAGGCACTGCCTCTGCCTCTCACAGTTCTCTTACACCATCTTCTAAAATGATCCTTGAGGCAAAGACATTAGCTTGGTTTGTTTGTTTATTTCTGCCCAGTGACCAGTTGTGGGTCTCTGTGTTTATTGTCATGGAGTGCACGAGGGTTCTGTGGTAAGCGATGGCAGGTGCAGTGACCCTCTATTAGATGTATAGCTGTAATTTTCAATCAGGACAGTATGAATACAATACTGCTTTTATTCTTTGGCATCTTCATGGTTCCATGTGCATTTTAAAACTGATGCTTGTGTGAAAATCAGACCCCACTCTCCAGTCAACTGTGGAGAATGTCCTGTCCATTGGCTAGATCTAAGTAGGGGTTCGAAGTTTACCGCACATATTGTCCTTGGCAGGTACCATAGTTTAAGCAGGACCTCCTGGCCCAGATCTGCCCATCATGATGTTCTTCTTGTAGGTTTCTAGGACCCTCTGGATCCTTCTATTTCCCCATTCTGCCATGCTTCTCCCACCTAGAGTCCCAATAAGATGTCCTGCCCTCTGTTCCACTTTCCATATTTGACCACGTCCCCTCATGGGGAGGCCTGGTGGCACTCAGAGGAAGGATAGCAGGCTACCAAGAAGAGACTTGATAGCCTATGAGCATATACAGGGAGAGAAGGTCCCCTCAGTCACAGTCATAGGGGAGGGGAATAGAGGGAAAGTGGGAGGGAGGGAGGAATGGGAGGATACAAGAGATGGGATAACAATTGAGATGTAACATGAATAAATTAATAAAATATATAAAATTTTAACACTGATGCTTCTGAGAGAAACATTATTTAAAGTCTTATTTGGATTGCATTGAACCTGAATCACTTGAAAATTTAGTCCCCATTGTAACATTGTTTTATTTAATGTTGATAAATCTTACTTATATCATCTTAGGAGATAATGCTCTTGCTACTACTTTGTTGTTTGGATGGCACGTCACTTCCTTTCTTTAGGTTTCATTTCCAATGACATCATATTTTCTGGTTCAGTACCACAAACCAACATCAGGGGTTTCTTTCTAGGAAAAGAGAAAAGAGAAATGAAACATAAGTGGAAGTGTAATTGCTTTCTATTACATCTTGATTCCTGAATGGATTTTTTTATATTCAGAAAATGCATAACCACCATTTGAAACCCAAACTGAAGCTATTAAAAGTTTGCAATAAACTCTATTATGAGAGGATTTTCTCTTGTTTTTGAAACATAGAGAAGGTTCTCCTTATGACTTGAGGGAGGGAGGAAGGTGGGGGCGGGGAGAGAGAGAGAGAGAGAGAGAGAGAGAGAGAGAGAGAGAGAGAGAGAGAGGAGAGAGGAGGAGAGAGAGAGAGAGAGAGAGAGAGAGAGAGAGAGAGACAGAGAGAGACAGAGAGAGACAGAGAGAGACAGAGACAGAGACAGAGACAGAGAGCCTCAACACTGAGTAACATTTAGAGAAGAGAGCCACCTACTGGCTATGACCTGCCAAGAACATACAAAATTGACCTGGCATCTTGTCAGCAGTATTCTGTTTCCTGGAAATTTCCTCCACACTAAAACAGGCTTTTCCCCAGAACCAACTCCAGTTCTGAAGACTCCATTCCCTACACTTCTCAATTCAGGCATGTAAAATTCTCTCAGGTCCACCATAGACAGCTAAACCCGCACAAAATGTCACTTTGTGTCCTTTCCTGCAAGCCTTCTATAAATGAAGTTCTCTTGAGAAGGACTCTGTGTGTAATCCCCAAGAAGCTATCCACAACACACCTCACATCTATTTGATCATTAAGGAAAACATTTGGAATGCATTCTGAAACTGAGCAAGCCAACCTTGAGCTAGGAATGCTGTGAAGTAACGTCTGATCCCACAGAAGAGATTTTCCCCTGCTGCCCTGCCTGTGGATACCAGCAACAATGAGCTTGGTAAATGCACTGATATGATTGTCCTTTGATCTGTGTCTCCAAGAGTCCAGATAACCTCTCCCACAATGGAGCATGCCATTTGGTGTAACACAAATCCTTGTTCCACAAAAGTTACACTAGTTGGCGCAGAACAACCTAGTTCTTATGACTATTGGAGCAAGATCTGTGTTTTTGCAGAGGCATAGCCCACGGCCTCTTGACCCATCAGCCCCTTTGTGTTCTGAAGAACACTTGGAGGAAGATGTGTATGTAGAGCTGTCAAAAAATCCTTTGTACAAAAGTACACATTGCAAGCTAATTAAAATGTATATAAAATTAGTTATAATTGTTATCACTACTCACAACAGAATAATTTCAATATCACAGACAGTCAGGGAACCCAGTTAGTCCCATGTAGCATAAGCACTGTCATCTTTGACACACATGGGAACTGAGCATGCGATGTAGGACCAGAGGAAAAGCACTGAGAGACTCTGGATGTGTTTGTGAACACAGACAGGCAAGCTGACATCTTATCAAGGACTATGTTTTAATTTCAGATAACTGTTTGGAAAACCAGTTACATCTTTAAGCAATTTGCCTGAGTAACATCAAACTTTGTCGCATAGGGGCATTTTAGTTTCTTAATGTCTCATTAGTGATCGATTTTCTTATTGTTTCTGCTTCCAGTGTCCTGTGCAGAAAGTCCCCTCATTTGCCAATGAGCTCAAGCCTATTCACCACTTTCTCTTCTCTCAGATTCTGTGTAACATGTCATATACTGAGGTACTTGATCCTATGTAGTTCAGTTTTTTTCAGGATGATTAACATGGATCTATTTTCATTATTCTACAGGCGAGCACCCAGTAGGGTGAGGATCATTTCTTGAATGTGGTCTCTAATTTCCAGTTTGTAGTTTTGTATTCTTTGTTTAAAAACAGGTGTCAGTAAGTTAGATGACTTATGTCTACGTTTTCAATTTTATTCCATGGATCAGCTATCTCTTTTTATTCCAATTTCATGCATGCATACATAAACATACATATTATACACACACACACACACACACACACACACACACACACATATATATATATATGAAGAATGTAAGAGAAAGATACCCTTTCTGTCAATTCTATTACTCTAGAAGACACTAACTAATACAGTGCTCCAGGTACATGTCTGTGTCTCATCCTCAGTGTCTAGATTACATCATGTACATGGATTCAGGGAAACCAATCAGGAATTTCTGCATTTCCTGCAAGCATATTTCTGACTAGAAATCTGTCTAGTTCCTATTTTCTTTATTAAGTAGGTCTCAAAAATTTACAGTATTTGTGTACAAACAAATAATAGCCATAGCAACTTTCAGGAAAGAGAGGTGACAAGTAATGATACATGTATTGAAGTTGAAAAAAAAAAGGAGATTTTATTGCTTGCTTAAGGAAATAAGATAAGAAAGGAAAAGATGTTCTGATTATTTTTTGTTGGAATGGAAGCAAAAATTATAACTAGTTCTACTTGACTTTCAACTATGTTAAATAACACAAAAAGAAAATGAGGGTCTCTCAGCAGACACTGTGGTGTGAATAATTGTCAGTTGGTATTATAAACCAACCTAGAGTTAATTTTGTACCCAGCCAATTTACTGAAGGTGCTTATCAGCTGCAGGAGTTTTCTGGTGGAATTTTGGATGTCACCCATATACATTATCATATCATTTGCAAATAGGGATAATTTGACTTCTTTCTTTCCCATTTGGATCCCTTGATCTCCTTTGATGTCTTATTGCTCTGGCTAGAACTTTAAGAACTATATTGAATAGATATGGAGAAAGTGGGCAGCTTTGTCTGGTCCCTGATTTTAGAGGGATTTCCTTGAGTATCTCTCCATTTAATTTAATGTTGGCTATTGGCTTGCTGTATATAGCCTTCATTATGTTTAGGTATGTGTCTTGTATTCCTGAACTCTCCAGAACTTTAAACATGAATGGTGTAGAAGAATGGATAAAGAAACTGTGGTACATTTACACTATGGAATACTATTCAGCTATTAAAAACAAGGAATTCCCGAAACTTGTGGACAAATGGATTGAACTACAAATTATCATAATGAGTGAGTTCACCCAGAAGCAAAAAGAGACGAATGGTATATACTCACTTGTATCGAGACACTAGCCCAAGGGCCATGTCCCATGAAAGACTTTACTTACCAGGAAAGTAGGTCAGAGGGGAGGACATCCTATTGGAACTTTAGGTGAGAGAAGCATGGGAGAATGGGGAAATAGAAGGATTCAGAGGGTCCTGGAAACCTATAAGAAGGACATTAGGAGGGGCGGATCTGGGTCCTGGGGTCCTGCTCAAACTATGGCACCAGCCAAGGAAAATATAGGCAGTAAACTTTGAACCACTACCCAGACCAAGCCAATAGGCAGGACATTCTCCACCATTGAGTGGCGAGGGAGGTCTGACTTTCATACAAACTCTGGTGCCCCATTTTTGACCACGTCCTCTTGATGGGGAGGCCTGGTGGCACTCAGAGGAAGGATAACAGGTCACCAAGAAGAGACTTGATACCCTATGAGCATATACAGGGGGAGGAGGCCTCCCTCAGTCACAGACATAGGGGAGGGGAGTAGGGGGGAAGTGAGAGGGAGGGAGGAATGGGAGGATACAAGGGACAGGCTAACAACTGATATGTAATATGAATAAATTAATAAAATATTAAAAATAAATAAATCAACCTAGATTTCATGTAAGGTGCTTTGAGAACATGAAAGTTCAGAAGCCTGGTAGATTTGTGAGAGGAAATACAGAGTGCTGAGAAAGATGTGAAAGCAATACTCAGAGACACAGGGAGCTACAAGATTGTGGACAAATATGACAAATAATATCAGAAAATCATCCATGAAATGAAAGAGAAAATCAGTAAAGAGGTGCTATAAAGACATAGAAGAAAGTTTAGAAATGAAAAACTCAATATATCAAAGAAAAATGAGGTGAGAGTTTCAAAGCACAAGAGAGGTACCTTTCTCACAAATGAGGGACATAGGGAGAGAGAGAGAGAGAGAGAGAGAGAGAGAGAGAGAGAGAGAGAGAGAGAGAGAGAGAGAGAGAGATATCATGCATAACTTGTTACACTATGAACATTGTGGTTGGAGCCACCATAGAGGCATTGGTTCTCCAATGCAAACCAGGGTTCCAGTAATTCAATTCCGTAATCGAGCTTGAACAGCAAGCCTTTTACACATTGAGCCCCCATGATACCATGACAATAATTAGATAAATAGCTAATATCCAATGACGATTAAATTAAAATTTTATGTAAATGTATATTAAAGACAAAGAAGGCAAGTTGAAGAACTCATTTTTAAAACGTTAAATATTGGGAAAATGTAATGTATACCATTATTACATATACTTCAGTTTAGAAAATTTTATATCATATTTTAAATTATGATTTAAATCATTTTATAATTGTTATAAATAAAAAGTAATTGTAAAATATATGATAATATCTCTTATAGAAAAAATTTACAGCACATTTTGCGTTTAAAAATAAGTATAATCTGAGCATAGCAGTGCACACCTGTAATCTCAGCAATCTTGGAGGTGGAGGCAGAGGATCTATGTGATTTGAAGGCCAGCCTGGTCTACAAAATGAGTCCAGAATAGACAAGGCTACACAAAGAAACCCTGTCCTGAAAAAAAAAAAAAACAAATAAACTACATGTGTAATAATATTAATGAAAATTCTAATTAGTAAAAGAAAAGCTATAAAACAGCTTTCAGAGAGGAGTAGTGAAAGAGGAAGCAAGAATGAAAACAAAAGCGGTTTAGAAAATGCCCAGACAAACCAGATACTGAGTGTTTAAAAAGTAAAAGATAGTTATGAAATGGGGAGGGAATTCAGAAAATGGAAACTAGGGTTCCCCCTATTTAAGACACATGCACACAGGATGGTCATCAGAGAACCTGGAGGGGAAGGTTCAGGACCACACAGCCCAGAGGACCAGCAGCATCTGCAGCATCCGCAATGGCTAGGCCCTGTGCTTTCCTGGTGGCCCTGGTGGTGATGAGCTACTGGTCAACCTGCTCTCTAGGATGTGACCTGCCTCAGACACAGAACCTCAGGAACAGGAGAGCCTTCACACTCCTGGCACAGATGAGGAGACTCTCCCCTCTCTCCTGCCTGAAGGACAGAAAGGACTTTGGATTCCCTCTGGAGAAGGTAGATGCCCAGCAGGTCCAGAAGACTCATGTGATCCCTGTCCTGCATGAGCTGACCCAGCAGCTCCTGACCCTCTTCAGCTCAGTGGCCTCATCTGCTGCTTGGGAGGCAAGCCTCCTAGACACGCTCTGCACTGGCCTCCACCAGCAGCTCAGGGACCTGCAAGCCTGTCTGATGCAGCAGGTGGAGGTGCAGGAACCTCCCCTGAGGCAGGAGGACTCCCTGGGGGCTGTGAGGAAATACTTCCAGAGGATCACTGTCTACCTGAGAGAGAAGAAACACAGCCCCTGTGCCTGGGAGGTGGTGAGAGCAGAAGTCAGGAGAGCCCTGTCTTCCTCAGCCAACTGGATGGCAAGACTGAGAGAGGAGGAGGACTGAGTCCTGAGACTAAGTGAAGAGGACTCTGCTGGACTAGGACACTGCACCTCATTGCTCAGATTTGACCATCACACAAGCTTCACTGGTTGTGGCACAAATTGGATTAACTTGCTTAGGTGCTTCAGCAGTAATGAGCAATACAGTATTTATTGGTAACAGAATTCGTTCTCTACGCATTCAGATTTATTTATTTATTTATTTATTTATTTATTTATTTATTTATTATTTTCTTACTTACTTTGTTACTTATGGAACTCTTTTACTTAACCCATTTTCTATTTGTTTTGATACAGTTTTATATCTCTTTAATGGAGCAAATGCATGTATAACCTGTTAATTTTCTATGTTCTATAAATTATTCCCAATTGAATCTTTCTCGTCTTTTTCATTCTTTACATCTTTTTGAACACTTTTAATGTTTTACCCTGATACTCTGAAACATAAAAATTACACGCATGCCCTGTCCATTGGCTAGATCTGGGTAGGGGTTCGAAGTTTACTGCATGTATTGTCCTTGGCTGGTGCCATAGTTTGAGCAGGACCCCTGGGCCCAGATCTTCCCATCATAATGATCTTCTTGTAGGTTTCTAGGACCCTCTGGACCCTTCTATTTCCCCATTTGGAGAATGGGAACTGATTTTCACACAAACTTTGGTGCCCCATGTTTGACTACGTCCCCTTGATGGGGAGGCCTGGTGACACTCAGAGGAAGGTTTGCAGGCTACCAAGAAGAGACTTGATACTCTATGAGCATATACAGGAGGAGGAGGTCCCCTCAGTTACAGTCATAGGGGAAATGAGCAGGGGGAAAGCGGGAGGGAGGGAGGAATGGGAGGATACAAGGAATGGGATAACCATTGAGATGTAATATGAATAAACTAATAAAATACATTTTTAAAAAATTACATGAGTGACAAGGGTTCAAAGTATTGTGGATGCATGTGGTATTGCCTAGTGTTTACATGAGTAGACATGCCAGCTACATCTTTACATTTCTTCTGTATATACAAGCAGCGCACTGTGCAGGCAGAAGCCAAGATATCTTTATCCTGTCAGTTTGGGACTGAGTTCTTTGACCAAATATTCCCCTGACTTACCTGACTGTGATGCCCTCAAGTTCTGTGTGTATAACTGAAAAGAAAGTCCCTCACATGAACAACTAAGATAAAGCAGTAATTTTATGTGATTTATGAAACTTAGATCTCCAGGATGAGTTCTGAAGTCATCCTTCTTAGCACACTCTCACAGAGTTACATACAAGAGGGAGGGCTGAGGCTGTGATTTCTCTTGCATCAGGTTTAGTAAATTCAATAGCTACTAATCAAGTCCCATGTAATGAAGTAGTAACACCATCCTGGAATCAGACTCTCCACACACATACACGACACAGAAGAACCAGCACCGAGGCTCAGGGTAATTGTTACTGGCTAAAGAGCACTGTGGACCTCAGTACCAAAGTGGGTGACAGAAACGGGGTGTCTTCATTGATCCTGACTTTGAGAGACCAGTGAAGTACAGCCACACAACCTGAAAAAAATTTGTTCCTAGACAGAGAAATCTCTGAGATCTCCCTTTGCCTGTTTGAGTCTCATATGGTAATAAAGAGCAAAAGCACCGTCTGGATCTCCATCCTGAAGAGACTCTGTGCTATGAAGGCTCTGCCCAATCACTGCCCAGTTACATGAGCCAGGGAGCCAAGAGCATCACTTTCCACTTAAAGTAAGGAAGACAGCAAAAACCAAATGTTGTCCCTCAAAGAGCAATGCATACACATTAAATGAATTAAATAACTGTGTGTGTGTGTGTGTGTGTGTGTGTGTGTGTGTGTGTGTGTCAGAGAGTAAGTACCTCTCCCTCTCCTCTCATTCTCTCTGTCTCTCTCTGTCTGTTTGTCTGTCTGTCTGTCTGTCTGTCTGTCTGTCTCTCTCTCTCTCTCTCTCTCTCTCTCTCTCTCTCTCTCTCTCTCTCTCTCTCTCTCTCTCGTGTGTGTGTGTGTGTGTCTGTGTCTGTGTGTGTAGTAAAAAGTTTGGTTTCTTTAAAAAATATCCAGTTATATTGTGTGAATATCTTTTTGCTTTAATCCCAAAATGTGGGATATAGGGCCATTTCAAATTGTCCACAGCCACTAACTATAATGTGTTTCTTGCTCTGGCCAGGCTGTGATTTCATGAGCCACAGATATCTCAATTTTGGGCACTCTTGGGAGTGTATGGATGAAGAACCCTGAGAAGGCAGCTGCCCCAGCTGCTGTTGATCTCTGCCGCTGTTGCTTCCTGCTACTGTTTTTGGTATTGCTGGATTAGTAGATTTCAGGTTTGTAAGATTACTGTATATACTGACAAAGACTGAATTTGAACTTAGGAAACCAACAACCCCAGTCAGCAGGAAGTAGTCTAAAGAGCTCTGCAAACCTATCCCTTCTTTCTTTGTTGCCTACCTAGTATAGGGGGCTTGGAAGGGTTTGGAGTAGAGAAGGTTGGTACGTAAAAAAACACAATAAAATTGGTAAAATATATGCATTGTGTATGTGTAAATATGTATGTATAAATGTATGTGTGTGCGTGTTTGAGCACACGACATGTACACATTTGTATGCACAGGTACAGAATGAGTTCTTGTATTGAGGAGAAATGGACTTTCAGACGAAGACACAAGTTACAGGACTCTGCTCTCTGTATACTAGCTCTATGAACATGCTTCTTGGATTCCTACATTTGTTAAACTTCCTAAATAGTTGACATTTACATCTCATTAATGTCACCTATGTGGATCTACAGGAATGATAGAAAGGCAGATGTCCTGAGTAAGGACTATAAATAGAAGCATCAAAAGGCATTTGAGAATGAGCATATGAGTGAAGTGTTTGGGGGTCTAAATATGATTGGGACCGTGTATATCAATACAAAACTGATGAATAAAAATGACTGACTAGCCTGGATAGCACAGACAAACATACCTAGAAGAAACTGGGCATGAACCTCATTCATATAAGCCTCCAAAACAGCCCTTGGGATAAATCCCGCCAGGCAAGAAAGATATCTCTAAAGTTAATCCTTTGTGACATCACTA
The DNA here is from genome assembly GCF_903995435.1 of Acomys russatus. Classification (NCBI taxonomy): domain Eukaryota; kingdom Metazoa; phylum Chordata; class Mammalia; order Rodentia; family Muridae; genus Acomys; species Acomys russatus. The sequence goes on along the minus strand of NC_067138.1, from coordinate 94,640,070 downwards.
GTCCCTCCCAAGTGTATGAACTTTTCTTTTTCTCCACTTATTCTCCTCCTGCAACTCCTACTATTGTACTACTCAACTCCCCCTAATCTTTCCTTTCCTCCTCCTTCATCCTATTCCACCTAGTGGTACATGCATGGTACAGGGCCACCTCCTGGAGCATGGGTAGCTCTCACAGGGGCCCCATCCCTGCCCATACTTAAATCTCTCTTTCCCAGCAGCTATCACCTACCATGGTTCCACAGCCAGAGGTGGAGTTCCCTCCATTTTCCAAGTGGGATTTTGTCTGGCTTGGTCTTGTTCATTCAGTCTCGTCTCTATCGGTTCATCTATGCAACTGCACTGCTGTGTCCAGGAGCACGGTTTGCTGTAGTCATCCACTGCCTTTGGCTCTCACAGATCTCTTACACCTTCTTCTGCAATGATGCTTGATGCAAGGAAATCTGCCTGTTATTTTCTGTCCAGTGACCAGCTGTGTGTCTCTGTGTTTATTGTCATGGAATGTAAGAGGGTTCTGCGGTAGGTGATGGCAGGTGCAGTGACCCCCTATTAGATGGATAGCTATAATTTGAAACCATGTATTGTGACACAAAGACACAACACTCTTTTATTCCTTGGCATCTTCATATTTCCACATGTATTTTTAAACTGACACTGAGAGGTTTATTTGGATTACATTGAGGCCAAGTATCACTTTCAAATATAGTCACTTTTATAACATTATTTTATTTAATGTCCATAGATCTTGTCTATTTCATCTTAGAAGCTAACACTGTTGCTATTACGTTGTTGCTTCTTTGCTTTCATTTCCAATGACATCACTATTTATGGTTCAGTGCCACAAACCAACATCAGGGTTTTCTTTCTAGGAAAGTAGAAAAAAGAAAACAAAAGTGCAGTGACAACTGCTCCCTAATACATCTTTGTTCCTGAATGGATTTTTTTTTCTGAAAATGCATAACCACCATTTGAAACCAAAAGTTGAGCCACTAAAGTTTGCAATAAACCTTCTTGTAAGAGAATCTCCTCCAATTTTTGGAACATAGAGAATATTCCTATGACCTAATAGTGAGTCAAATAAAAGAAAGAAAGAAAGAAGAAAGAGAGAGAGAGAAAGAAAGAAAGAAGGAAAGGAGGAAAGAAAGACTGTGAAGAGGAAGGAAAAGGAATCCTCAATGCTGAGTAACATTTAGAGAAGAAGAGGGTCACTTCCTGGCCATGACCTGCAAAGAGCAGACTCTATCTCTGGCAACTTCTCTGTAGAACTCGGTTTCCTGTCAGAGCTTCCTCCACACTAAAGCACTTGGACTTGAGTTTTGTGCAGGGTGATGAATATGTGTCAATTTGCATTCTTCTCATATAGACATCCGGTTGGAGCAGTATTATTTATTGAAAAGATATCTTTTTTCAATTGTATGGTGTCGGTTTCTTTGTCAAAAGTCAAGCATCCACAAGTGCATGGGTTTATTTCTGGGAATTTAATTCAATTCCACTGATCTACTGGTCTAGTTCTATGCTGATACACTGCAGTTTTTATTATCATTTCTCTGTAGTATTGCTTGAAGTCAGGGGTGAAGATAGCTCCAGAAGTTCTGTCTCATATAAGATTGCTTTACTTGCTCAGGCTTTTTTGTTTTTCCATAGCAAGTTAAGAATTGTTCCTTCAAGCTCTGTGAAGAATTGTGTTGGCATTTGAATGGGAATTACATTGAATCTATAGTTTTCTTTTTGGAAGATGGACATTTTTACTACGTTAATCCTACCAATCCATGAGCATGGCAGACCTTTCCACTTTCTGATGTCTTCTTCAATTTCTTTCTTCAGAAACCTTAAGTTCTTGTCATGCAGGTTTTTCACTTTCTTGATTAGAGTTACACCAAGATACTTTATATTATCTGTGGCTACTGTGAAGGGTGTTGTTTCCTTAATTTCTTTCTCAGCCCATTTTTCATTTGTATACAAGAGGGCTACTTATGTTTTAAAATTAATTTTCTATCCAGTCACGTCTCTGAAGGTGTTTGTCATTAGTAAGAATTCTCTGGTACAATTTTTCATGTCACTTATCTATACTATCATATCATCTGTGAATAGGGATACTTTGATTTCTTCTTTTCCAATCTGTATCTACTTGGTCTCCTTTAGTTGTTTTATTGCTCTTGCTAGAACTTTAAGCACAGAATGGGCAGCCTTGTCTTGACCCTGATTTTAGTGGAATTTCATTGTGTTTCTCTCCATCTAATCAGATGTTGCCTATGAGCTTGCTGTATATAGCCTTTATTATGTGTAGGTATGGGCCTTGGATCCCTGATATCTCCAAGACTTTTATCATGAAGGGGAATTAGATTTTGCTGAAGGATTTTCTGCACCTAATGAAGTAATAACAGGATTTTTTTCTTTCAGTGTGTTTATACGATGGATTATATTGATGAATTTCCATATGTTGAACCATTCCTGCATTCTTGGGATGAAGCCCACTTGATCATGGGGAATAAGTTTTCCTGGATGTATTCTTGGATTTGGTTTGTACTTTGTATCAATGATCATATGAAGATTGTTCTGAAATTTTCTTTCTTTGTTGGGTTTTTGTGTGGATAGTTGTCAGGATGACTGTGGCTTCATAAAAAGAGTTTGGTAATGCTCCTTTTGCCTCTGTTTTGTAAAATAGTTTGAGAAGTATTGGTATTTACTATTCTTTGAGAGTCTGGTAGAATTCTAGACTAAAACCATCTGCCCCTGGGCGTTTAACTTTGATTGGGAGATGTTTGATAACTGCTTCTATTTCCTTAAGGGTTATATGAATCTTTTAACTATTAATAAGATCTTGATTTAATTTTGGTAAGTGAAATTTATCAAGAAAATTATCCATTTTCTTTAGCTGTTCCAATTTTGTGGAATACATGTTTTTTAATTTCCTCAGTGCTGTGTCCCCCTTTTACGTTCTGATTTTGTTAATTTGGATACTGTCTCTAGGCCTTTTTAGATAGTTTAGGTAAGGGTTTGCCAATCTTGTAGACTTTCTCAAAAGACCAGTTCTGGGTTTCATTGGTTCTTTTTATTGCTCTCTTAATTTCTAAGTTATTGATTTCAGCACTGCATTTGATTATTTCTTACCTGAACTCCTCTTGGTGTGTTTGCTTCTTTTTGTTCTAGAGCTTTTAGCTGTGCTTTTACATTGCTAGTATAAGAAGTCTCCAATTTTTTATGAAGGCACTTAGTGATATGAACTTTTCCCTTAGCACTGCTTTCATTTTGTCTCATAAGTGAAGGTATATTGTATCTTCATTTTCACTAAATTCTTAAAAGTTTTTAATTTCTTTGTTTCTTTCCTGACCCAATAATCATTGAGTAAAGAGTTGCTCATGGTTTCTCTGGTTTTTTTTTTTTTTTCTGTTGTTGAAAACTAGCTTTAATCCATGGTGTATTCATAATATACAAGGGATAATTTCAACTTTCTTTTATCTATTAAGGCTTTCTTTGTAACCAAGTATATGGTCAATTTTGGGAAAGATTCTAAGAGGTGCTGAGAAGAATGTATGTTCCTTTATGTTTGGGTGAAATGTTGTGTACATATTCATGGCTTATGCTAGACTAAATATTTCTTTCTTTATTTTCTGTCTTGATGACATGTCCTTTGGTGAGAGCAGGGTGTTGGAGCCCAGTAATAATGTGTAGGTATTGATGTGTGATTTAAGCTTTAGTAACATTTCTTTTACAAATGTGGTTTTCCTTGTAATTTGGGCATCAATGTTCATAACTGAGATGCCATCTTGATGTGTTTTCTCTGTGATGAGTATGAAGTGTCCTTCCTCATCTCTTTTGATTAATTTTGGTGGAATGCCTATTTTATTGGATATTAGAATAGCTACTTCAGCTTGCTTCTTCTGTCTCTTTGTTTGAAAAAAACCTTTTTCTAACCTTTACTCTGAATAATGACTATTTTTGTTGTTAAGTGTGTTTCTTGTATGCAGCAGAATGACGGGCCCTGTTTACCCATTAATTCTGTTAGCCTGTGTCTTTTGTTGGAGAAATAATCTGTTGATGATAAGAGTTATTAGTGACCAATTTCTAGCTCATGTTATTTTTATGTTGGTGGTTGTAGTGTGTGTGTGGGGGGGGGGGGCAGCTCTGCTAGTTAACGTCTAAGTCTATCTTCTCCAGATAGCCAGTTTCACTCTCAGTCTATGAAGAACAGACTCCATTTCTCATTGGATTTCCTCAGTCCACCTTATCTGGCAATTCCAGATTTTGTAAAGGGCATCACGTAGCCCTAAAAGAAAACTTCGGGCCTGATTTTCCTAATAACAAGCAGATGGAGTTCTAGGAAGTACCTAACCCTGTGCAGAGATTATGCTAGTCTCCAGCAAATGGGCCTTAATTACACCTAGGCATCATACTCTCAAGAACCATCTTCCTTGCTTCCTTTCTTCTCTCCTTCCTTTCTCCCTTCCTTACTGTGATAAAGGCCCCATGTTACTTAGGCACTGTATCACTGTATGTAGATGACATAGCCTGGCACTCTTAGCCCTAGTGAATCAGATACAGTCACCCTCACTGCCCAGGGTTTATAGATCTCTAATTACTGAGGAAAGTTGCCTGGGTTCTTCACTTCCTTAGACCATCTCAGACTTGTCATTGCAGGAAAAGAAGGTCTCCTGAAACACGCCCAGCTCCCAGGGATTCTAGCCACTTACTGGCACATAGAATCACCCCTTCCATTGGGACAACACCCACAGAGTGTGAGTCTCAACCTGTCTGCCAGCATGTTTCTGGCATTTATACAAATCCCCTATCACGACAGGCAAGATAGACACACCAAAGAGCTCTGACACTTGCAAAGCACCTGAGTCTCCCCTACCTTATGAGACTTGTAATCTCACTCTAAAAAGGGCTGACTGTAACACTCCCCCACCCCCACTTCCACCCAAGATATCTTCTGTTGCTGGGCTTGTGCTTAGATATTGTTTAATTTTGCTTTTGTCGTAGACTATCTTGTTTTCTCCATCCATGGTGATTGAAAATTTTGCTAGGTATAATAGTCTGGGCTGATATCTGACCTCTCTTATGGTCTGTAAGATATGGGACCATAGCCTTCTGGCATTTAGAGTCTCTGATGAGAGTCAGACATGATTCTGATATGTCTGCCTTCATATGTTACCTGGGCTTTTTCTCCTGTGGTTTTTAATATTTTATTCTTTGCTCTGTACATGTAGTGTATTGATTATTGTGTGGTTGGAGGACTTTCTATTCTGGTCTAGTCTATTTGGTGTTCCTGAGGCCTCTTTAAGTTTATATACCTCTATTTCTTTACGTTGGGGGAATTTTCTTCTATGATTTTGTTGAAAATATTTTCTGGGCCTTAAACTCGGAATCTTCTCTTTCTTCTATTCCTGTGATTCTTAGGTTCTGCCTTCTCACAGTAGCCCTAATTTCTTGCATATTTCATGTCAGGAATGTTGGCATAATGTTCTTGTGGACTGTACAGTTTACCCTTGCTCCTTCAAATGCTGATTGCTTGACCCCAATATCTGGTTTCAATCCAGAGATTGCAGTGGGATGTTTATTCTAAGTATCTCCTGTCTCAAGTTTGTGTAAACATATCACCATTTGTTCTCTGTATTGCCAATAAAAGCCAACTAGCCAATGCTCAACAATAACAGAGAATAGGGTGGACATGTCAGTCCACTGAGAGAAGAGAAAGAGAAAGGAGAATAGGATGGAGCCAGGAGGAGAAGATCAGGAAACACGAGGAGAAATGAACCAGGCCTAGGAGATGATTTAAAGCAATTATATGACATAAATCTTAATGGGAGGAAACTATATTAGCTTGGCAGTTTAGGATGGAGTAATTATTGTGCAACATTGGGCTATAGGCTAGTTAAATATATCCTAGTCTCTTTGTGTGGTTATTTGGGTACATATATATATGGCTAAGTAGTAACTGCTGATTTTATTAAAAGTACTAATAATGTTAAATATTAGCAATATTTCAACACAAGAATATTTTTGACTTAACATTTTCTATGACAGATATATCAATTTTTTTTTTCAATTGTATCCTCTACACCTGAGATTCTTTCTTCTATCTAATGTATTGTGGTGGTGATGCTTGTTTTCTGCCCTAAGTTTTCTATCCCCAGGATTTTCTCAGTTTGTGTTTTCTTTATTTATTCTATTTCCATTTTCAAATCTTGTACCATTTTATTCATTTCATTCACATATTTGTTTGTGTTTTCCTGTATTACTTTAAGAGATTTCTTCATTTTCTTCTTTAAATGCCTCTATATTCTTCAAAAGCATAGATTTAATGTCATATTCTTGTGTTTCAGTTGTCTTATCCTATCCAGGGTTGCTTGCAGTGAGATAAGTGGGTTCTGGAGGCGCCATATTGCCCTGCTCATTGAAGATTTTGTTCTTTTGCTGAACTTTAGCCAGTTGGTTGTCTCAGATTTGTCCTCGTTGTACCTGGTACCCACTGGATTTCTGGGAGGGAGAGGAGGTGGTGGCAGGGAAGGCCCTGGGCTGGAGGCTTGATGCTCCTGGAGCAGCCTTCCATGGGTTGGTGATTAGGATTGTGGATAGGCTGCTGGATCTTAGAGAATAGCCGGTAGTTTTCCTCTAGTGTTTGTTCCAATTAGACCCACAACAGAGGATTGGATTGGAGTGTCTGGCCTGTACGAGTCTGAGGACCACCAGGATTCTTGTGGAACCTAGGAGCCCTCCTCTCACCAGGGGAGCTCCCAAAGTCAGCAGTGGCACCACTTGCTTGCTTAATCCCTGGTCTCTGAGCTCAAGCTGAGCAGATACCTTACAGGCTGGGTGCTGCCAGTTTGGAGCAAGAGCTTTTATGCTCCTGAGGTCTGGATGGTCTCCTCAGGGAAGATGAATACAGCAATGAACCAGAGGCTGAACCCACCATCTCCAGGATCCAGGACTCTCCCTGCATGGCAGGAATAGCTGGGTGGCCAGAGGCTGGACTGCTCATTCCTGCCACCCATGGCCTCTCCTCTTACCTGGGAAACACAGATGCATTTTGGAGTCCACAGTCCCTCCTCTCCCTCTCCCTCTCCCTCTCCCTCTCCCTCTCCCTCTCCCTCTCCCTCTCCCTCTCCCTCTGCAGTTACTGTTGTCCTACTACTCAGAAACCATGCACTCTGTACAGTGCCAAAGTGAGTGTGAGAATGTGTGTCTGTAAATGTGTATAGTATGTGTGTATTGTGGCAGTGTGTGTGTGCCTGGCAATGTGTGTGACTGTATGTGTATGTGTGTGAGAGAGACTGTGTATCTGTGTGTATATGATTGTATGAGTGTGTATGTTTGAGACTGAGTAAGTGTATGTGTGTGATGAAATGTGTGGATGTGAATCTATGTGTGCATGCATGCATTAACTATATGTATGCAGGCACAAGTTTGCCACTTTGTGAAAATGGTGGTCAGAGACAACCACATAGCCTTTGTTTTTCTATTGAGACCATGGGCTCAAGGAATCAAACTCAGCTCACCAATCTTGAACAACAAGCCTTTTTAGGTATTTGGCCCTCACAGTAAGATGACAATCATCAGATAAATAAATAATATCTTCTTTAAAATCCTTTTACATAAATTATTAATAATGTAACTCAAAGAATTTGAAGGCAATAATTTTAGCCTTTAAATTTTTGAAAAAACTTAAAGTATACCATTAGGTCAATATTTAAGGTTGAAAAATTAAATTGTACCAGGTGTGGTGGTGCACGCCTTTAATCCCAGCACTGGGGAGGCAGAGGCAGGTGGATTACTGTGAGTTCAAGGCCAACGTGGTTGAAAAAGCAAGTCCAGGATAGCCAGGGATACACAAAGAAACCTTTTTTTCAAAAACAAAGCAAAACAAAAATTAAATTGCATTATACCTTAGAGTATAATATAAGCAATGCTGTTATTAATATATATAACAACAAAAATGTTACAATATAAAATTCATAATGGTTAAGTGCAATGATTAGATAGAGGGCTGTTGGATATTAGGTGAGTAAATTTCAATCACTGGATGACTATCTGTGCTGTACTGGTAAATCACAATTCTACTTAGAAAAGAAAACTTCAGGAGTGTGAAAAAGAGAAAGGAGAGATGAAAGTGAAAGAAATGCAATGGTTGAAAAAAATTCCAAAACAGAAGAAGAACATAAATTTTAAAAAATGAAAGAAGAATTTGAAAGAGAGTCAGGACACTCAGAAAATAGAAACTATGTTTCCACTACTTAAGAGACATGCACACAGGAAGATCCTCAGACTTCTTCTCTGAGGAAGGTTCCAGACCACCCAGCCCAGAGGACCAGCAGCATCTGCAGCATCCACAATGGCCAGGCCCTGTGCTTTCCTGATGGCCCTGGTGGTGATGAGTTACTGGTCAACCTGCTCTCTAGGATGTGACCTGCCTCAGACACAGAACCTCAGGAACAGGAGAGCCTTCACACTCCTGGCACAGATGAGGAGACTCTCCCCTCTCTCCTGCCTGCAGGACAGAAAGGACTTTGGATTCCCTCTGGAGAAGGTGGATGCCCAGCAGAACCAGAAGACTCACGCCATCCCTGTCCTGCATGAGCTGACCCAGCAGCTCCTGACCCTCTTCAGCTCAGTGGACTCATCTGCTGCTTGGGAGGCAAGCCTCCTAGACACGCTCTGCACTGGCCTCCACCAGCAGCTCAGGGACCTTCAAGCCTGTCTGATGCAGCAGGTGGAGGTGCAGGAACCTCCCCTGAGGCAGGAAGACTCCCTGGGGGCTGTGAGGAAATACTTCCAGAGGATCACTGTCTACCTGAGAGAGAAGAAACACAGCCCCTGTGCCTGGGAGGTGGTGAGAGCAGAAGTCAGGAGAGCCCTGTCTTCCTCAGCCAACTGGATGGCAACACTGAGAGAGGAGGACTGAGTCATGAGACTAAGTGAAGAGGACTCTGCTGGGCTAGGACTCTCTATCTCACTTCATGGGTCTCCTTGGAAAACTCTCATTCATTGTGGTATGAACACAATCAACCTGCCTAGATGTTTCAATGAAACAGAAAATTTTGCCTATGTGTAAAAGCATTTCTTTTTGCATCCATTTTGTTTTATTTATTTATTTTACTATTAATTTATTTCAAATATTTATGTTAAACCGTGCTGTCTTAGTTTCCCTTTCATATAACAAACCATCATACGTAATTAAATAATTTTGCATTTCAATAAAATTGCTTTATAAAACACTTTTCATTATTCAGTGTCTATTCCAAATTTCCAATGTTTTTAACATTATACTCTGCATCATAAAAAGTACACAAATAAACAGTATCCAAAACTATGAATGGATGCACATGTACATTGCAGAGTGTTTAGAAAAACACAAAAGCGTTCCCCTTCTTCTCTCCAGTGATGACTGTGCATCTGGAGAGATAGCCAGCATGCTGAGCAGTGCAAAGCCAGCCAACGACTCTTGCTGCTGTCACACTGTGTCTTAGTTCTCTCTGACCTAGTACTCCCCAGAGTCACTTTCTGTTTGACTTCTCTGACCTCTGTTATTTATCATCCACTCTCAACTGCAGTGAACAACTCTATTGGGTTCTAAATAGAAGTAATATCATGTAGAACAACACAAAATAGATCAAGAAAATGACTAGTCTGCATTTATTAACACACAAAAACTCCAAGAACAACCTGGGAATCAACCCACTTCATAATAGCCTCAGGACCAGCCCTTGGAATAAATACCACCAGGGAAGGAAAATGCCTCTAAAATTAAACTCATCAAGCACCACTATTTCCTCTCTAGTTCGTGGCTTTTCTCCGTCTCCCTCTTCACTTGCTCCCCTTCTGCTCTTTTTTTTTTCATCATCATCATCCTCTTCTCTTTGCTCCTCCTCATCCTCATTCTTCTTGTCTTCATCCTCCTCTACCTTCTGCTCCTACTTCTTTGCAGTCCCATTGGTTGTGCATAGTATAGCGCCATCTCTTGGAGAGCGAGTACCCTCTCCCGAGGGCTCCATTCCTGAGGATAACTGAATCTTTCTCTTCCAGCAGGCTTCAGTTGACAAAATTCCTCAGCTAGAGGTGAAGTTGCCTCCATTTTCGAAGATAGAAGTTTCATGTGCCTTGGCCTTCTTAATTCACTCATAACCATTCTTAGGTCATGTGTGCAACTGATCTGTTGTGTCCCAGAACACACCTTTGTTGTGGTCATCCACACCCTCTGGCTCTTACCATTCTTCTGTTCCCTCTTCTGCAATGATCCTTGAGGACAGAAAATTAGCTGCTTACTCTCTACCCAGTGACCAGTTGTGGTTCTTTGTGCTGTTCACGTGGACTGAAAGAGGGTTCAGTGGTAAGGCTTGGCCAGTGCAGTGACTCTCTGATAGATGTGTAGGTGTAATTTGGAATCACGTATTGGGACACCACAAATACAAAGATGCTTTTATTCTTTGGTAGCTTCATGGTGCCACTTGTGTTTTGAAAGAGATACTTCTGGAAGACAAATTTTTGAAAGTTTAATTTGGAATGCATTGACCAGAATATCACTTGAAAGATCACTTTCATAGCATTGTTTAATTTAATGTCCATGTATCTTCTGCATTTTATGATAGTACCTACTTGTTAGTAGTTAGCATGCTGCTACTACATTGTTGTTTGGATGACACGTCAGCTTCTTTCATTAGTTTTCATTCCCAATGACATCACATTTTCTGGTTCAGTGACACAAACCAACATCAGTGTCTTCTTTCCAGTAAAGTAGAAAATGGAAAAAAAACTAGAAGTGGGGACTTCTACCATCAAGGGAAGATGAAAGAGTAAGTGGAAAAGTACAGACAACTGAAGCACTGAACGCACTTGCTGTCTGTCAGACCTGCCTGAGCATCTCTGCTTTAGACACATGGACACTGAGGATTAATTCTGAATTCAGTGTTCAATAAGAAAAAGATGGCTGACAGTTTATATCTGCATATATATGTACTGTATATTATAAATATTATAGGTGGTGTGGCCTAGACTGAAACTGAAAGTGAAATGACAGGTAAACATATATTATACATGATTTTCTGTTTAATAGCAGTATACACTATTTATAATTATATGTGTGCACACACAGACTCTTTTTCATATTCTCCCAGTACCTCCCTGCTTTCCCAGAACCCATCTTTCAGCCTCACAGTCCTTGTTTTCACTTATTGATGCAGAACGCCCCTGTGTTCTCCGCATTCATGGCATATTAAACAGCTCTCTATATCTGTGTTGTGTTGCATCTTGATTTCTGCCTTTATTTTCTTCTGAAAAAGTATAACTACTATTTGAAGACAAAATGAGTCAGTTCAAGATTTGTAAGAAACCCTTACAAGGGAGAATCTCATTCTACTTTTGGAACTCATAGGATGTTCTTCTAATGACTTAATGTTGACTGTGTCAAAAGAAAGAAGGAAATAGAAAGAAAAGAAAGGAAGGAAGGATAAACAGAAAAGAAGAAGAGGAGAAAAAGAAGAGAAAACAGAGGACATAAATAAGAATGGTAGAAAGAAAAGATAGGAATGAAATAAATAAATAAAGGAAGAAAGGGAAATAAAAGAAACAGATAATGAGAAAAGAGGGAGTGAAGAAGAAAGAAGAGAAAAAAGAAAGAAAGAAAGAATGGAAGAAGGGAGGAAAGAGAAAGGAAACAGAATCTTCAATGCTTATGAGCATTTAGAGAAGAAGAGAGCCACCTACTGGCCACGGCCTGCAAAGAACAGATTCCTACTCTAGCACCTTCTCTGCAGAATTCTGTTTCCTGGCACTTTCCACCACAATAAAATGGGCTTTTCCCAGAAGAACCGACTTCATATTGGAAGATCCCATTTCCTTCAGTTCTCATCTGAGGGAGGAAAAATCCTCTCAGGTCCACACTTCTCATGTCTTCTGAACCATGGTGGGCTAAAGATGCACAAAATGGTCAGTGTGTGTCCCTTCCCTCGACCCTTCTAGTAACAAGGTTCTCTGCAGCAGAAGGAGTCTGTGTTTTGTCACCTTATGAGCTATTCACAACCCAGATCACATCATTTGGAGCATTAGGAAAACATTCGGAATGCATCATCAAACTGAACAACCCTACCCTGAGCTAGGAATGCTGTGAAATAGCGTCTGATCCCACAGGAGAGATTCTCCACCTGCTGCCCTGCCTGCTGATACCAGCAACAATGAGCTTGGGGAGTGCACTAATTAACGACTGTCTTTTAGTCTGCAACTTCAAGAGTTCAGATAACCTCTTCCACCTGAGATCACTTGAAATCTGCTTTCAGTGTCCTCTGCACAAAGTCCTCTCACTTGCCAATGAGCTCAAGCCTTTCCACCACTTTCTCTTTTAACAGATTCAGTGCAACACATCATATACCAAGGTCCTTGACTCTTTGCAGTTTAGGTTGTTTTACAGGATGATGAATATGGACCTATTTTCTTTCTTCTACTGGCAAGCATCAAGTAGGATGAGCATCAATGGTGAAGATGGTCTCTTATTTCTAATGTGTACTTTTGTACTCTTTGGGAAAACCAAGGTGGCAGTAGGTTCGAGGACTCATCTTTGGGTCTTCAATTCCATTCCATGGATCAACCTTCTGGTTTTATTCCAAGCCCATGTTGATGTCATAACTATGATTCCATAATACATAGTGAGATTGAGGACATTGACACCTGAACAAGTCTTTTTATTACTTAATATGGCTTTAGTCACTGTACATATTTTGTGAATAATAAATAAGTTTAATTTTTATTAAGTGAAACATATAATTGTTACATTGTGTGCTTGCATTTTCATGTGCATACATTGGGACAAGTGTCAATCATTGTGTGGTTTTTGTTTTTTTTACCTCAGTCACTCCCTACCTCATTTCCTTCACAAGTTCTCTCAGATAAACTAGGGCTCACTATTGACCTTGTGGTGGCTATACTGATCACCTTGACATCTAGAAAGAAATGAAACAGAAAAATGTAGGGCCGCACCTCTGAGGGAATTTTGCTTAATTTGAAGTGTGAAGATGCACTTCCAAATAGGATCTTTAAGACGGGAAGACACGAAAGACATCTGGATCTTTGAGGTGTGAAGATTCACCTCTAATCTGGGCCACACCTTCTGCTGGAAGCCTATACAAGTACATGAGTGAAAGAAGCTTTGAGGTGCCTGCTTTCTTTACCCTCAGTAGCAAATCCTCTCCTGCACTGGCAATAGAACCGGCACTACTGGATCCCAGCATATACTGAATACCAGTAAGACATCAAGCCTCTTGGAATAAATAATTTCTGAATTCATGGACCTTCATACATGAGCAACCATGTTGGGAATAGCTGAATTTCAGCCTGTAAGTCACTTTAATAACACACACACACACACACACACACACACACACACACACAGACACACATGAGAGAGAGAGAGAGAGAGAGAGAGAGAGAGAGAGAGAGAGAGAGAGAGAGAGAGAGAGAGAGATCTTTTCTATCAACACTGTTACTCTAGAGGACACTAACTAATAAAGTGCTCCAGGTACATGTCTCTGTGTCCTCCTCAGTCTCAAGATTACATCTTGTACTCCTGTACCGATATTTACATGGATTCTGGGAAACCAGTCAGGTGTTTCTGCATTTACTGCAAACATGCTTCTGACTGGCAATCTCCCCAGTGCCTATTTTATTCATTAAGTACATCTACAAAAATTTACAACTCTAGTGTATAAAAATATAATAGCTATAGTGACTTTCAGAAATGAGAGGTAACAAATATTGATATTGATATGAAACTTAAGAGAGATTGTATTGTCTCCTTAAGAAAATGATATAATTAAGGCAAAAACTTTCTGCTTCTTCAGTTTAATGGAATCGAAGCAAAGACCATATAACTAGTTCTGATTGACTTTCAACTTTGCTAAATGACACAAGGAGAAAGGAAGGAAAATGAGGGCCTCTCTGCAGGAGCTCTGGTGCGAATAATGGTGAGTAGGGAATATAAGGCAACCGAGATTTCATTCGCGAGGTACTTTGGAATCAGGGAAGTGCAACACCCTTCCCGTCTTCTGAGAGGTAAAGCAAAGTGCTGAAATTTGTTTAAAAGATTTGAAAGCAAAGAAAGAACAAGCAGGCTACCAAGATGAGACTTGATAGCCTATGACCATATAGTGGAGGAGGAGGTCCCCCTCAGTCTTAGACCTAGGGGAGGGAAATAGGGTCAAAGCGAGATGGAGGGAGGAATGAGAGGATACAAGTGATGGTATAACAATTGAATTGTAATCTGAATAAATAAATTTTAAGATTTAAATTTTAAAAAAGATTTGAAAGCAGTCAGAGACATGTGTAGCCAAAGTCTCATAATAGCAAATAAAATAAAATAAAATAAAATAGCAAATAAAATCAGAAAACTATCCATACTATGAAAGAGATAATCAGTAAAGAGTTGCTAAAAAGACAGAGACAGAAATCTTAGAATTGAAGAATTCAATATATCAAAGATATGTCAGGGAGAGCTTCAAAACACACATGAGGTACCTTTATCACAAATGAGTGAGTGAGCTAATGTGTGATTTTGTGTGTGTGTGTGTGTGTGTGTGTGAGAGAGAGAGAGAGAGAGCGAGAGAGAGAGAGAGAGAGAGAGAGAGAGAGAGACAGAGACAGAGGGAGAGAGTGTTCCTGCACAACTTGTTATATTGTGAATATTGTGGTTGGAGCCACCATACAGTCATTGGTTATTCAATGCAAACCACGATTCCAGTAATGCAATTCTGTAATCAAGCTTGAACAGCAAGCCTTTTACACATTGAGCCCCATGATACCATGACAATCATTAGATAAATAGCTAATATACAATGATGATTAAATTAAACTTTATGTAAATGTGTATTAAAGACAAAGAAGGCAAGTTGAAGAACTCCTTTTAAAACACTACATTTGGGAAAATGTACTATTTCATGTACTTTAGTGTAAAAAATTTTGCATCATACTTTAAATTATGATTTAGATTGTTTTATAATTGTTAGAAATAAAGTTATTATAAGATATATTACAATATCTCTTATAGATAAATTTTGTGTTTAAAAAATGTAATATGAGCACAGCAGTGCACCCCTGTAATCTCAACAATCTTGGAGGTAGAGGCAGGAAATCCCTGTGATTTGAAGGCCAGCCTGGTCTACAAAACGAATCCAGAACAGATAAGGCTACACAAAGAAACCCTGTTTTGAAAAAGAGAAACAAATAAACTACATGTGTAATAATATTAATGAAAATTCTAATTATTAAAAGAAAAACTGTAAAACAACTTTCAGAGAGGAGTAGTGAAAGAGGAAGCAGGAATGAAAACAAAAGTGGTTTAGAAGATGCCCAGACAAAACCAGATAGTGAATGTTTAAAAAGTAAAAGACAGTTATGAAATTGGGCGGGAATTCAGAAAATGGAAACTAGTGTTCCCCCTATTTAAGACACATGCACACAGGATGGTCATCAGAGAACCTAGAGGGGAAGGTTCAGGACCACACAGCCCAGAGGACCAGCAGCATCTGCAGCATCCGCAATGGCTAGGCTCTGTGCTTTCCTGGTGGCCCTGGTGGTGATGAGCTACTGATCCACCTGCTCTCTAGGATGTGATCTGCCTCAAACACAGAACCTCAGGAACAGGAGAGCCTTGACACTCCTGGCACAGATGAGGAGACGCTCCTCTTTCTCCTGCCTGCAGGACAGAAAGGACTTTGGATTCCCTTTGGAGAAGGTGGATGCCCAGCAGATCCAGAAGACTCACACCATCCCTGTCCTGCATGAGCTGACCCAGCAGCTCCTGACCCTCTTCAGCTCAGTGGCCTCATCTGCTGCTTGGGAGGCAAGCCTCCTAGACACGCTCTGCACTGGCCTCCACCAGCAGCTCAGGGACCTGCAAGCCTGTCTGATGCAGCAGGTGGAGGTGCAGGAACCTCCTGTGAGGCAGGAAGACTCCCTGGGGACTGTGAGGAAATACTTCCAGAGGATCACTGTCTACCTGAGAGAGAAGAAACACAGCCCCTGTGCCTGGGAGGTGGTGAGAGCAGAAGTCAGGAGAGCCCTGTCTTCCTCAGCCAACTGGATGGCAAGACTGAGAGAGGAGGAGGACTGAGTTCTCTACCCATTCAGATGTATTTATTTATTTATTTATTTATTTATTTATTTATTTATTTATTTAGAATTTATTTATTTATATTTTTACTTAGTTACTTGGTTATTATGGAACTCTTTTTTTTTTAACTCAGCAATCCAATTATTTATTTCTGATAAAATAATTTTATATTCCCAGTCTTTTCAAAATTAATTTATTCAGAGTACAACTCAATTGTTTACCCCTCATTTGTATCCTCCTGTTCCTCCCTCCCTCCCTCTTTCACCTTATTCCTCTCCCCTAGGTATGTGACAGAAGGGGACAACCTCCCCCACCATTTGGTCACAGTCTATCAAGTCTCATCCTGGTAGCCTGCATATCTTTTCTCTGAGTGCCATCACACCTCCCAAACAAGGTGAACTGGTCAAATATGGGGCACCAGAATTCATGTCATAGTCAGTCCCCACTCTCCAAACAACTGTGGAAAATATTCTGTCCATTGATGAGATCCGAATAGGGGTTCAATGTTACTGCATGTATTGTCCTTGGTTGGTGCAGCAGTTTGAGCCAACCCACCTGGGTCCAGATGTACCTGTCATGATGTGCTTCTTGTAGGTTTCTAGGACCCTCTGGATCCTTCTATTTCCCCATTCTATCATACGTCTCTCACTTAAGAGTCCCAATATGAAGTCCCTGCATCTATCTCAATCTCCTGGTAAGTGAAGAAGTTCAGGGGAGATCCCTTTTGGTCTAGTGTACAATTAAAAGTGAGTATATATCATGTGAGTCTTTCTGCTTCTGAGTTAACTCAGTATAATCATTTCTGGTTTCATCACTTGCTCACAAATTTCAGGATTTCCTTGTTTTTAATTCCAGTGTAATTGAACCACATTTCTTCATGCATTCTTTGACTGAGAGACATTTAGGTTGTTTCCAGGTTCTGGCTATTACGAATAAGGCTGTTATGAACATGGTTGAGCATATGTCCTTATTGTGTGGTGGGGGATCTTTTGGGTATATTCCAAGGAGTGGAATTGCTGGGTCTTGAGGTAGCCTTATTACCAGTTTTCTAAGAAAGCACCAAATTTTGTGTGCTTTATGAAACTTACACCAAGAAGACATGACTTCCAGGATGAGTTCTGAAGTCATCCTTCTTAGCACACTCTCGTGGAGTTACATACAAGAAGGAAGGCTGAGGATGTGATTTCTCTTGCATCAGAGTTTTAGTAAATTTGATAGCTGCTGAGTAAGTCCCATGTAATGAAGAAGAAACAGCATCCTGGGATCAGACTCTCCACACACATACACGACACAGAAGAACCAGCACCAAGTACTGGGGTAATTGTTACAGGCTAAAGTGCACTAGAGACCTCAGTACAAAAGTGGGTGACAGAAAGGGGGTGTCTCCATTGACCCTGACTTTGAGAGACCAGTGAAGCACAGCCACACGGCCTGAAAGAATTTGTTCCTAGAGAGAGAAATCTCTGAGATCTCCCTTTGCCTGTTTGTGTCCCATATGGGAATAAAGAGCAAAAGCACCATGTGGATCTCCATCCTGAAGAGACTCTGTGCTATGAAGGCTCTGCCCAATCACTGCCCAGTTACATGAGCCAGGGAGCCAAGAGCATCACTTTCCACTGAAAGTAAGGAAGACAGCAAAGACCAAATGTTGTCCCTCAAAGACCAGTGCATATTAAACGAATTAAATAACACTGTGTTGCATCGTATGGGGTGTGTGTCTGTGTGTTTGCACATTTGTGAGTGTAGGTGCAAAGCTGTGTTCTCGCAAAGGAGGAGTAATGGACTCTTCGTACAGAGACACAAGCTAAAGGACTTGGTTCTGTGTATACTAGCCCTGTGAACATGCTTCACGGATTTCTACACTTCTTCAAACTTCCTAAAGAGTTGAAATTTACATGTTAGTCATCTCACCTATGTGGATTCATAGGAATAACAGAAAGACAGACTTCCTGGATAAGGATTCCAAGACAGAAGCATCAGTAGGCCATGGATACTGAGAGGAAGAAAGGACACTAAGGGTCTGCATAGCACGGAGGTCATCAACAGGGTTAATAGACATACAGAGATGATGGGACATGTTTCTAAAGTGTCTGACAACAGTGTATCCTGAATGTAGAAGAAACTAAAAGTATCAACAGCAGAAAGGCAAACATTCCAGTTAGATCCAGTTTCCTCATAAGGGAAATAGTGACTCTGATATTCTCCTACGCAGAAGGGCTTTCCTATATAATCTAAAACAATACTACAATTATTTGTTATGTTAATTAAATTAAACTGATTCCCAGTTTGCAAAATGAGTACGAAGCCTTTGAAGTCTGCAGACACACAGACTTGACCATGCAGATCCCTAGCTGCTGTGAGGAGGAGTAGAGAAGACAGAACTGCTCTATTCGGTTTGATATAAACACTGTGTGTCAGAAGCTGCCTTACAGACGTTTGTCCTCTACTGCATCCATGGGTTCCATGAATCAAACTCAGTTCATCTTGCCTGAACAGTATGCCTCTTTACAGCAGTAGCCCTCAAGATGGCATGACAGTCACTGAATAAATAGCTAATATACAGCGATGATTATATTAACATTTTATGAAAAGTAATGTCAGACTTCATGAAGGTAAATGAAAATATAACCTAATTATCAGGTATCAATTATCAATTTAAATAATTGAAATTTTTATTTATTTATTTATTGTATTTGGTTTTTCTAAAGAGGATTTCTCTGTGTAACAGCCTTGGCTGTCCTGGACTCTCTTTGTTGACCCAGGTTGCCTCAAACTTACAGAGATCTGCATGCTGCTGCGTCCCTAGTGCTCGGATTAAAGGTGTGAGCCACTACTCCCAGCTTTAATTGAATTTTTTAAGTATACCATTACAATACTGCTTTTTATTTTTGAGACAGGATTTATCTGTGTAGTCCTGGCTGTCCAAGAACTTGCACTATAGACCAGGCAGGCCTTGAAATCAGAAATGTGTCTGCCTATGCTGTGGTTAAACTGTGCACTGCCACAACCAGGTAACAGCAATATTTTTCATTTGGAAACAATTTGCATAATACTGTATATTGTGATATAAGTATTTATGTCAATAATACAAATAAAATAAAAAATAATTGAAAATGAATTTCAGTGACTTTTAAATACAATCTATACAAGAAATTTTGTTATTGCAATAGATGTGTAGCTATCAAATAAAAACTGTTTATCTGTGGTTGAAGAGCACTTAAAAATATAATTTCCCAACAAAGAAATGAAATGCATCTAAAATTAATCCTTGGAAACACTGCTATTTTCTCTCAATTTCATGGCTTTTTCTCCTTTTTGTTCTTAAGTTATTCCACTTTTGCTCCTTTTCCTGTTCCTCCTCCTTTTTGTGTTCTTTCTCCTCCTCTTCCTCATTTTTGCTGGTTCTTTTTAGCCCTTCCAGTTATACCTGGCACAGCGCCATCTTTCCTAGAGTGAGCAGCCTCTCTCTGGGGTCCCATCCCTGATAATAACTCAATCTCTCCCAGCAACAAGCAGTTGCCATGTTTCCACAGCCAGAGGGGAAATTGCCTCCATTTTCCAAGGTAGGAGTTTGTCTGGCTTGATCTTGTTTATTCAGTCCCACTATTCTCAGTTCATTTGTGCAACTACTCTGTTGTGTCCAAGAACACTCCTCTGCTGTAGTCACGTACCCCCTCGAGCTCTTACCATTCTCCTACTTCTTCTTCTGTGATGATCTTGTTGCTAGCAGCCAGCCTTTTGTTTTCTGCCCAGTCATCAGTTGTGGGTCTCTGTGTTTACTGTCCTGGACCACAAGTGGGCCCCGTGGTGAGCGATGGCAGGTGCAGGGGTCCTCTATTAGATGTGTAGCTGTAATTTGAAATCAGGTATTTTGACACTACAAGTACAACACTGCTTTATTCTTTGGTAGATTTGTCATTTTATTTTGATAATTCCAGATCATTCTGTTTTACCAATAAAGACTCAGGAGGCAGATGCTGGGGTGAAAAACCCACTATCTCAGAGAGGCAGAGAAAGCACCCAGCTGACCTTCCTCCTCAGCTCATGTGCTGATGGAAACGGCTCATTAGATCAGCTGACTGACCAGGAGGAAAAGGCCAAAAAACTCAAGGCCAAAGCCTTGCTAGCTCAAAGCCCAAAAAGCCCAAGGCCAAGGAGCTGAGGAGCTCAAGAGCTAGAGAGCTAAGAGCCAAGACCTAAAGAGCCTAAATTGTGCCAAATCGCCTTTCTACTTCTACAGACTGTCTTAAATACCCCTCAACTCAAAGTCCCTCCTACTCTTTAATCCCTGTTAGCTGGTTTCTTGTTCAACCTCCTGTGTACAGATGGCTTTTGGATCAAAGGTGTGTGTTAGGGCTCAACCATGCCAAAAGAAAAGACAGGTTTTTACAATTCACAATCTCAGGAATCACAATAGGATCAAACATCCTGAAACATAGCTTCATGGTTCCACGTGTATTTTTATATTCACACTTCTGAGAGAAACATTATCCGAAGTTTTATTTCTATTGTGTTGAAACTGAATATCATTCGACCACATTCATAACTCACTTTCTAACATTATTTTATTTAATTACAATAGATCTTGTCAATTTTATTTTAATAGCTAATACTGTTGTTATTATATTGTCGTTTTGATGACACATCAGTTCCTTTTTTAATTTTAATTTTATTAATTTATTCAGATTACAACGCAATTTTAACTCATCACTTGTATCCTCCCATTCCTCTCTCTCTCCCTCTTGCTTTCACCCTTTTCCCCTCCCTAGGTCTAAGACCAAGGGGGACCTCCTCCCCCACTATATGGTCATAGGCTATCAAGTCTCATCTTGGTAGCCTGCTTATTATTTCTTTGAATGCCATCAGGCCTCCCCACCAAGGGGAGGTGGTCAAATATGGGGCACAAGAGTTGGCATGGGAGACAATTTCCTGAACAGAACACCAACAGCCCAGGCCTTAAGGTCAACAATTAATAAATGGGACCTCATGAGGCTGAGAAGCTTCTATAAGGCAGGAGACACTGTCAACAGAACAAAGCGACAGCCTAAAGACTGGGAAAAGATCTTCACCAACCGTACATCTGACAAAGGTCTAATATCCAAAATATATAAAGAGCTCAAGAAATTAAACACCACCAAACCAAATAACCCAATTAAGAAATGGAGCTCAGAGCTAAACAGAGAATTCTCAACAGAGGAATATCAAATGGCTGAGAAACACTTAAAGAAGTGCTCAGTGTTGTTAGTCATCAGAGACACCCATCAGAATGACTAAAATAAAAAATTCAAGTGATACCACATGCTGGCAAAAATGTGGAGAGAGAGGAACACTCCTTCATTGCCTGTTGGATTGCAAACTGGTGCAACCACTTTGGAAATCTATCTAGTGCTTTCTCAGAAAACTGGGAAGACAGCTTCCTCAAGACCCAGCTATTCCACTCCTTGGAATATACCCAGAAGATACTTCAGCACACAACAAGGACATATGCTCAACCATGTTCATAGCAGCCTTATTCATAATAGCCAGAACATGGAAACAGCCTAAGTGTCCCTCAGTAGAAGAATGGATAAAGAAACTGTGGTACATTTATACTATGGAATACTACTCCACTATTAAAAAAAAGGAAATCCAGAAATTTGTGGACAAATGGATGGAACTAGAAATGATCATAATGAGTGAGTTAACCCAGTTCCTTTTGTTTGTTTGTTTGTTTCATTTTCAATGAATCACATTTTCTGGTTCGGTGCCACAAACCAACATAAGTGTTTTCTTTCTAGGAACATAGAAATGAGAAATAAAACAGAAGTGGGGACTTCTACCATCAATCCAACACCCCAAGGGAAGATGAAAGAGTAAGTGGAAAAGTACAGACAACTGAAGCACTGAAAGCACTTGCTGTGTGTCAGAACTGCCTGAGCATCTCTGCTTTAGACACATGGACACTGAGGATTAATTCTGAATTCAGTGTTCAATAAGAAACTGATGGCTGACAAACACTTTATACAGGGATCAGTGTACGAAACTGAAATGGAATTATAGTAAAACTTATATATTGTACATGATATACTGTATACTATATATAACGGCGCACACATGTGCACACACAGCTCTCCTTCCTGTCCACTCCCACTACCTCTCTGCTGCCCCAGAGCTCATCTTTCAGCCTCACAGCAGTTGTTTTCCCCTCTGAGGAAGAAAGCCGCAGTGTTTTCTCATTTGCTCCTTATTAGCCAGCTCTTCTCACTGTACAACTGCTTTCCATTACATTGACTCCTGACTGGAGTTTGTTCTGAAAACTCATAGACAACCAGGTGAAAGAAAAAATGAAGGCATTCAATATTTGTAAGAAACTCTCATGTGAGAGAACTTTCTCCTATTTTTTGAGACTTAGAGAATGTTCTTCTAATGACTTAAGGCTGACTGTGTCAAAGAAAAGATAAAAAGAAAGATGGAAGGGAGGGAGGGAGGACTAAATCTATGCAAACTGGAGACAGCCAAGCCTGTCAGCTTGGATTGAAAGTGTGCACATGGCCACACCCGGTTCTTTGTGCTTGCTGATTCCAGTACTGAGTGATGTGGATCAGGACAGAGAAACATGGTAACTGAGGGTGGCAGTTGACCTCAGTGATCTGGCCAGCAATCTGGCCAAGTCAATGAGCTTCAAGGCCAGTGTCAGGAACTGTCAGGAAGGCAGAAGGCAGAGCGTCGTAGAGGAGGGCACTTCTGGGCACCCACATGCACATGCATGGGCAAACACATCTAAATAAGCACAGGGGGGGGGAGAGAGGGAGAGAGACAGACAGACAGACAGAGACACAGAGAGACAGAGAGAGACAGAGAGAAACAGAGAGACAGTGACAGAGTGTGTGTTGGGACTGTTTCATGAAAGAAATCCAGTGGAGCCCTAGGTATGCTCACCACAGACTCTCCATGCTGTGATTCTGTGTAAAGCTGGCATATTCCACCCTGAAGCTCTGGAGAGTGATTTCAATGTCCCTGAAACTCATGGAGCTTGCTTAGTGCCATGTTGCCAGATCAGCATTGTTGTTGACATATATGGGCGGTGAGCAAGCAATGTAGGATGAGAGGAAAAGTACCATGTGACTTTGCATGTGTTTGTGAGCACAGGCAGGAAAGCTAACATCTTAGCAATGGTATCTTAGTTAGGGTTTTGTCACTCTGAAGAGACATTTGGTTAAGGCAATGCTTATAAGGGCAAATCATGTCGGGAAGCATGGCAGTGTGCAGGCAGACATGGTGCTGGAAGAGCCAAGAATTCTACATCTTGATCTGAAAGCACCCAGGAGGAGACTACCTCCACACTGGGCATAGCTTGAACAATATACAACCTCAAAGCCTGCCTCCACAGTGACACACTTCCTCTAACAAGGCCACCCCTCTTCCAACAGGGCCACCCCTCTTAATAGTGCCACCCACTATGGCCAATTGTTTGAATGCAAACATATGAGTCTATGGAGTCTATACCTATTCAAAATACCACAAAAGGCCATATTTTACTTTCAGATAACTGTGTTTGTAAAACCAAAATTACAACTCTAAATTTTCTTATTTACTAATCAATATGTGCTAGTGTGTGTGTTTATGTGTGTGTTTGTGTGTGTGTGTGTGTGTGTGTCTGCACGCATATTTAAAAAGTTTAAATAGAGTTACCCTACATAAGAACTAATTATTTTTCCATAAGCCATTGGTTGCCAAATGCAAAGCCCAGTGTGGCCAGGCATAATGGTATTTGCCCTTAACACTAGCATTCAGGTAGATCTCTGTGAATTCAAGCACACTGTTCTACATGATGACTTACAGGTCAAAGACCCTGTTTTTGTTTTTGTTTTTTAAAAGGCCCAGTGCCTTCTATGGAATATTTCTTCTTGAGCTACTGCTCACTTTCAACTTGCTCGCTCTCTGCTTCATGCTTAAGGTAAAGAGTGTAAGCTCTCAGCATCCTTCTCCTGTCGTCATACCTGCCACTTGCTGAAATGCCTCCCATCACGGTGGAACCTGGTCCCTTGAGAAATATTCAAAATAAAGTCTTCTCTCTATAAGTGGCTTCTGGTTCTGGCCCTTTATCACAGCAATAGAAAAGTAACTGGGCCAGCGGGGAAGGGAGAGAAGGCAAACACTCAAGCACCAGCCCTGCCTCCTTGATGAATGAATGTGTGATGTAGAGATGGGAAAGATGTATGGAAGAGATGGGGGAAGGGCGGGGAGCAAAGCCCAGGAGTGGTTTGTACACTGTGGAGAAAAGTGGAACTGGATGTCCAGGCCTGGGCTGCTGATAGGGTCATATCTGGGTCTGTGGCCTGTGTTGACACCAAAAGCCATCTGGATGTCAGTGGTCCGGGCTGCCTGAGACTACATTGATGTCTAGAGGACATACTGATTTGAGTAGCCTGTACTGCCACCTGAGGCCATGGTGACATTCAGGACCGTGCTGCCACTGGGAGCCATGTCTGGTTCCTTGTCCTATTGCAACCAGGGCCTGTGTTGACATCCAAAGCCATGCAGATGTCCATGATCTGGGCTGTGCCTGAGGTGATGATGATGTCCTAGCCCTGTGCTGAGCTCGCCCTTCCCTCGCCAAGGAGGCCTGGATTAGCTGGGTTTGCTGGTGTGTGTGCAGGAAAGCTGGCCCTGCTCCTCGCCTGACAACTGGCTCCATCCCTTGCTGCAGGAACACTGGTCCTGTACCTTCACGTGGCTGGACAGTAGAGCTAGGGGGAGGGGGCTGGAGATGTGAGCCTGCCCTGATGCCTGAGGTTAAGCACAAGAGAGCTGTCCCCGCCCCTTGTGTAAGCAAAGCCATAAAGCCACTCCTCTGTGGGCACAGGAGTGCTGGAGGGTTGACCAACTCAGCTCAAAGTTGGCCCACCCCAACATCTACCCCATCTATGAACTGCTGGTGCATGTGAAGGGGCCAGTGCTGCTGCAGGGTCTCCATGACACAAGACAACAACAGGATATCCCAGAGGAGTCCCAGTGAGGATCCAGTATTGATAGTTTATCAGAAGCCAGAGGGCTTTTTAAAATTTTATTAATTTATTCAGATTACAACTCAATTGTCATCCCATCACTTGTATCCTCTCTCCCTCTTTAACCCTATTCTCCTCCCCTAGGCCTAAGCCTGAGGGGGACCTCCTCCCCCACTATATGGTCATAGGCTATCAAGTGTCATCTTGGTAGCCTGCTTATTCTTTCTTTGAGTACCATCAGGCCTCCCCAGCAAGGAGAGGTGGTCAAATATGGGGCATCAGAGTTCATGTTATAGTCAGTCCCTGCTCTCCACATAACTGTGGAGAATGTCCTGTCCATTCAGTAGATCAGAGTTTACTACTTGTATTGTTCTTGGTTAGTGCAATAGTTTGAGCAGACCCCCCGGGCCCCGATCCACCCCTCACAGTGTTCTTCTTGTACATTTCTAGGACCCTCTGGGTCCTTCTATTTCCCCATCTTCTATATTTCTCTTACCTAGAGTCTCAGTAGGATGTCCGCACACCTATCCCAATCTCCTAGTAAGTGAAGACTTTCGTGGGACATTCCACTCCTTGGAATATACCCAGAAAATGCTCTACCACACAACAAGGACACATGCTCAACCATGTTCATAGCAGCCTTATTCATAATAGCCAGGACCTGGAAACAGCCTAAATGTTCTTTAGTTGAAGAATGGATAAAGAAACTGTGGCACATTTACACTATGAAATATTACTCAGCTATTAAAAACAAGGAAATCCCAAAATTTGTGGACACATGGATGGGACTAGAAATGATCATAATGAGTGAGTTAACCCAGAAGCAGAAAGGCTCACATGGTATAAGGCAGAGGTTTTGAACCATATCAGTGACTCATTGCAATGAACATTTGCAAGTAAAGCTGTTCGGGCAAAAGGGTAAACTGTGTGACATATCACAGTCATGCATGCTGTTGTTGTTGTTGATGATGATGATGATTTTTTAAAATTTTACTATTTTTTGTTTTCTTTTGTCGTGTAGGTTGCTAGGGTGACGGGAGGCTATGACAGGAGAGGGAGAGGGGGATGAGTGGGGGTGGGGTGCATGACATGAAACACACAAAGGATCAAAAAGGTTTTTTAAAAACCAAAGGAAAGTAGCTAAGGCACTTCTGAATTTGTGCCTCTACACCTATAGATTAGTGCAGGCCTCAGTTTCATCATAGAAGCATCTGTGTGTGGTAGGTGTCTGGCAGTTAATACATAGACCCACAACTGGTCACAATGCAGAGAATTGATGTTTGGTAGAATGCTCAGCCATTAACAGGATATCTGCATAGCATGCCTTTCCTGCAAGTCTCAGGAAACATCTCTGAAGAGGGGGTAGAAAGAGTGTAAGAGCC
The DNA here is from genome assembly GCF_903995435.1 of Acomys russatus. Taxonomy (NCBI): domain Eukaryota; kingdom Metazoa; phylum Chordata; class Mammalia; order Rodentia; family Muridae; genus Acomys; species Acomys russatus. The sequence goes on along the minus strand of NC_067138.1, from coordinate 94,613,611 downwards.
AGAAGTCAAGGAGTACTGAGGTGGAACGGTGTTTTCTGCATATGGCAGGAATGCTGCATTCCTGAACTCAAAGCAGCTGCCATGTCTGCACAAAAGCTGCACAAGATCAAACAAGATGATTTGAGTGGGTACAGGGCATGTGTACCCCAGAGTTATTGACAATGGATAGCTTCCTGGAAAAGAACAGTTTTCTTTAGACATGTGGCCCCTTATATGTGTGGGGCCCCACACCCATGCTTATATGGACAACACTAATATGACTCAGAGGGTCACAAAAGCAACAGAAGATATTGTTGAGGGTTGGTCTGGTGCTATTTATTCATATGCTAATTTCTGGGCCCCAAGATCTGGTTGTCACCCAGATGAGTGCATTCTCACATACACCGGCCTTTGTGACGTAAACCTTGTTCCCCAACTTAAAATTGGTTAGTTAATAAAACTAGCTAGAAGCCTGTAACTGGGCAGAGGAGAAGTAGGAGGAGGTGAAGCTCCTGGGCTGGGGTCAGATGGGGACCACGAGGCAGGAGAGGAAGCCAGAAAGAAGGGAGTTGCCATGGGGCTGTATGGACCCGTGTGCATGGCCGCGAGGGCTGGACTGATGAGAAAAAAAAAAAAAAAACAGCCCAGGCAGGAAAAAGTATGGCAAACAACTCAGGGTGTGTAGCTGGGAAATAGCAAAATAGCTTTAAGGGTTGATACCTGCTCAATTATTGTGCCTTAAAGCTTATTATAAATCTAGAAGGTTTCTATGTCTTTATTTGAGAACTACATGGTCTGAAGTGGGGTAGAAAATCCAGTTTACTATTTAGGAGCAAGGTGGGGGTGGGGGTGGGGTGTTGGGGAGTGTCCCTGTCTGTACATCTTGACAAAAATCCCCAAATCTGCCAAGTTCCTCCTCACTTTCTCTGTATGATGTGAATAAAATCAATAAGCATTCTTCCATCTGTGAAATGAACTAATTCAACAAAGTATTTAAATTAAGATTTATTAGGAGCAACTCTGAGTGAGTGGGTGAGGTCCACTGGTCCCAAGTGACAGGGCTGGGGAAGGTATCATGCAGGGGGAGACAGAAAAGAAATGTGTGTAGGGGGGAATGAAGTAAGCTCACAGGGAGATGGGATGTACAGAGCTAAAAATTTGTCCCTAGAAAAGACACGCATGTTCTATGGGGAAAAAAAATAAGTCCTTGCTTGTGTACATTTACATGCACATAAGCATTTCTGAGTTGAAGCCAAACAGTTCCCAAATGATTGACAGAAGTCTATTCAGATTGAGATGTCTGAAATTCCCTGAAAACACTATTAAATAATTTCACTTCCTCCCTTTTATAATAAACTGATGATGCCTAAACTGATGACATTCACTGTCTCTGAAGTTTAGTTTCATTGTACTGTTAAACATTTCCAAATAAAATAATGTAAATAAAAAAAAAAAAAAAAACAAAGTTAACAGCTTTGCCTTTGGCTATCATGTTAGATGGCATGGGAACCTACATAAAGGAAAATGAAAACAAAAGAGGTAAAAGTGTAAAATAAATATTCATAAAATGACATTTATTGGTTCCCTTCTTAAGAGCAATGCATGTGCACAATGTCCTCAGACAGCCCAGGGTTCTCCCAGGCCTCCTCCCCGCTCTCCCAGGCCTCCTCCCCTCTCTCCCAGGCCTCCTCCCTGCTCTCCCGGGCCTCCTCCCTGCTCTGCCAGGCAAACAGAACCTTCATTGTCCACATGGATGCCCTAGTGCTGTGCAGGACTGGCCTTGGATCTCTGGGCTGAGAACCCCCTCAGAATTCTCCTGTGCTTAGCAGGAAGGCCTTGTGCTCCTGGACCAAGTGAGGAGAATTTCCCCTTTCTAGTGTCTGAGAGTACGAAGGGACTTCTGAGTCCTCTAAGGCACATGGAGTGACAGCCCAATCCAGAAGTCCTAGGCCATGTCGGCCATCCATAGGCTACTGCCACAATTCTTCAACTTCTACCACGCAGCGTTCGTCTGCAGCCTGGAAAGCAGCTCTCCCTGGTGAACTCCTGTCCAGCACAGGTGACGGGAGAGCAAGAAGCTGTCCTGGCCACTGAGGACATGAAAGAGACCTTCATGAGATACTTGCATGCAGTCTGTCTCTCCCTACAAGAGAAGCAGCACAGTGGGTGTGCCTGGGAGACTGTCACAGTGGAAGTAAGAAAGTCTCCAGTGCGACACTGGAGCTGCAAGAGAAGCTGGCTGAGGATAGAGACCTGGGGCCATCGTCACATGACTCTTGTGGAATCTGACAAATCACGCACATCTATCGCCCTTGGTTATTTCAAAGGGCTCTTAGTTTGCTTTCGTCAGATTTTGCTACTTTAAGGGTGACAGTCGTAATGTTATGTATTCATTTGTACTGTGCCTGTTGGTGCTGCCTACCACAGCTCTAACACTTCGTTGCGTCGGCCTTTGTACTGTATATAGAGAACATGGGCATCCTCCTACCTCACTGAATATGGATTTGTTCCTCATTCCGTTCTTATAAAAATTTAGATTTATTTCCCAAAACCAGAATCTATGCCAGTTTCCGGAGTCAAATTGAAAAACAGACAGTAGTATTCCTTAGCTCATTTTTGTTGGGCTTCCGATCTGGCATAAGTGGCTGAGGTGCCTTTTTAGCCAGATTCTCCCAGCATCCCTCACTCCCTACCTGTTACAGGGCATGGCTGACATGCTCCTCCCTCTACCCTGAATTTCCAGCCTAGGTGTAGGGGCTTCCCCGTCCCTGCCCCAGAGGATTTACACTATAGAATCCAAACATGTTGGATTCTCTCTTTTTCTTTCTGTGTTTCTGATCTTCACCCCACCCCCTGCCATGCTTTCTCTCTTTCTCTTCTCCCTGTGAGCGCACCTCACTCCCCACTCCCAACACACACACACACACACACACACACACACACACATAGACACACACACACACACACACACATACACTGCTTTTCTGTCTCCCCCTGCATGGTGGCTTCCCTGGTCCTGTTACTTGGGACCATTGGAAACACCCCCACCCACCCACTCCGACCCAGAGCTGCTCCTAACAAATCTCCATTTAAATGCATTTATTGAATTATTTCCTGTCACGAATGGGAGGATGCTTATCAGTTTTATTCACATCATACAGAGAAAGTGAGTAGGAACTTGAAAGAGTCTTGTCAAGTCGCACAGACAGTTTTTTTTTTTATGATAGAACTTAAGTTTTCTGGATAAACATACACGCTTTCACAGGCGTGCCACACACACACACACACACACACACACACACAGGCTATGCACACTCCAGTTACATGAAACTACAAAGAGAAGTGAGGGAAGTTTGGCTACAAATGACACAGAAGACAAGAGAATAAAAAGAGATTTATTTCTAAGGTGTGTGGGAGATGGGAAAATGTAAACTCTGGCCTGCAGTGGGACCTTGAATCAGGATAGGCAAAGAGTTTGGCATAGGTGGAGACAGAAACTGGGATTCTTGGTTGCTTGTTCTTGGGAGTATGGGGACAGATGTTATTACATTTTTTTGTTGTGTTTTTGTTTTTGTTTTTTGAGACAGGGTTTCTCTGTGTAGCCTTGGCTGTCCTGAACTCACTTTGTAGACCAGGCTGGCCTCGAACTCACAGCGATCCGCCTGCCTCTGCCTCCTGAGTGCTGGGATTAAAGGCGTGCGCCACCACGCCCAGCCCATCAGATGTTATTACTTACAAGTAAAGGGAGTGCTGGGAGGAGAAGCTGCACTTCATCCCTTAGATCCTCACTGTTTAGCGGCAGAAGGAGACGGAAGGTCAGTGAGGGGCACTGAGGTGGGAGAAGCAGGAAGTGTGGGAGAAAGGACATGGTGGTAAGAAACGTGGCGGTGCTTTCAGGAAAGGTGAGGGCCAGTTGTCTCAGTTCACCTGGAAGCAGATGGCAATGGTGGCATCAGCAGAATCCAGTCTAGTGGGGACCATGCCGTTGATGCTGGGGGAGCAAACAGAACAGGGAACAAGAAAGGAATTTGTCGCTGGGCACTGGCAACCACTCAGGGAAGTTTGTTCGGGAGAGACCGAAAGGAGGGGTGCCTGGAAAGAAATATGAATTAATGTCCTTTGAGGGTTCTTTTCCTGTCCTTGCATATGTTTTCTGAGATCAAGGACTGGGTATATTAGCACATAACACATGAACATTTAAAACGTTTTATTTTAAATAATTGTTTAATTTAAGACATATAATTGATCTGTTAATGTTTTAATAAATATTACTGTATAATAAACTTCAATAAGTACTTGCTTCTCCATTTCAGTTCTCTTTTTGAACATTATAGTCACACTCCGGGTATGGTGGCATGCGCCTTTAATCCCAGCACTGGGGTACAGAGGCAGGCAGGTCACTGTGAGTTCCAGGCCAGCCTGGTCTACAAAGAGAGTCCAGGACAGCCAGGGCTACAAGAGAAATCCTGTCTCAAAAAACAAAAAACAAAAAACCAAGACATTACAGTCAGATCCTTTTATTAATTACTATAGAGTCTGTGTTGGTCTTTTGCATAATATATTCATGAGTGTAATTTCTAACTTTTTCTATATACATTTTCTGAAAACTAGTGGTCTTTTAACTGATGCCTGTTTTGTGGTGGTTGTTGGTCTGGTTTGGGCTTTTCTTGTTTGTTTGGTTTTTGGTCTTTTTTCTTTTTTTAACTTTCCCTGTGTGCTAAGAGTTGTATGGTTCCGATTTGCTTCTTCTTTGGATTATAGAACAGGTAATCAGAGGACCAAGCCTCTCCCTGATCTTATTTGTTTATGACTTGAAGTATATTCATCATCTTCCTGTACAACTGTTTCAACATTGAATTCTGTATTTACCAGGGTTTTCAACTAGGATAGAATAACATAAATTGCTTTCTGTTAGTGTTGGCAATTTCTGAAACCTTTTGGATTTTTTTCCATGTCTTAACCACCCCTGGCATATCTTTCCTGCTGATAATACAGTGTTTTCCACATTATCTCATTTCTTAGTATGGTGAGCAAACATGCTCACTGTTAATTTATTGCTCATCGGTGAAAGTGTCTAATAATCCCTACATAAGACAGCTAATGTCAAAAATTACTTTTCTATTCTTTAAATACTATTTATGCTGCCTAGTTTTAGGTCAACTTGACACAAGCTAGACTCCTCTAAAAGGAGGGAACCTCAGCTGAGAAAATGTCTCCACAGGCTTTTTTTTTTTTTTTTAATTTGTTATTGTTAGGGGAGGGTTCACCTCATTGCGGATGGAGATACTTCTGAGCTGGTAGTCCTGAGTTCTATAGGAAGTCAGGCTGATCATGCTGTGAGGACCAAGCCAGTAAACAGCACTCCTCCGTGGACTGCCCCAGTTCCTGCCTCCAGGTTCCTGCTTCTTTGTGTTCCTGACCTAGCTTCCCTCAATTCAGAATATAAGGCAGATAATAATTCAGATAATAACTCTTTTCTTCCCAAACTCCTTTTGGTCATGGTTTTTCATCATAGCAATAGTGACCTGAACTAAGACACCATTTTTAATACTGACTTTAAAACTGATGTGCCGGGGGGGGGGGGAGCTTTAGTTTATCCTTGCCTATTGCACCTGGCTAACTGTAAATTTATCAAGGAATGAGATAGATGGTCAAAATGAATGAAAGAAGATAAAAATCTCCCTCACAGAATGCATAACAAAACCACATATGAATCACAAAGTACTATTATACATGCTTATAACAGCAACCATTGATAAGTAAAATTACCAAGAGAGATAACTTAATAACCATATAAGTTTAAACTTAAAGCAATTGTTAACAGAAATCCAGGCGGCCTATGTTAGTACATGCCTTTAACTCCAGCACTCAGGAGGCTGAAGAAGGTGGACTGACCTGCTGGTTCAAGGCCAAACAAAAACTCCAGAAATCTACAATTATGAAGTTTAGGAATCATCCAACCCATAGCATATTGCATCAAACCTCCACTTGTCAGGGTTCGTGGGGTGCTCCAGGGCAACTCGCCTCATTACTGTAGAATTAAGTTTCTCAAGAGTAAACTAAACCGGATTGTTAGCCTGTTTGTGTTAAAGCAACACACATGTTCTTACGTTGCAGTCAATGCCCCTGCTACTGAGGCAGCCCCTTCAGAGTTGCTCCAGAACAGTGCTTGTTGGTGGTGCATCATAGGCTGCTGTGCTTGTCCAAAGGAAAAATTCCGTGGACCTTTGGGACAAGTCGTGGAAAAATATAGAACAAGGTCTTCTGTCACAGAAGCAGCTCGTGCCTCATAGCTTGGCTGCTGTGTGTTGTTGCCGGCCTCGGCCTCGGCCTCCTCCTCCCTCCCCCGCCCCATCCCCGCTCATTCTGCAGGTGTTTTCGCTTCCCTTTGTGGTTTTAGCTTCCTGTCTCTATGATGAATGAAAAGCAAATGTTTTACACAACTGCTCTACTCATGTTTGAATTTGAGGACTATTCTGGAGGTGGAGTGAAAGTCCGGTTGGAGTGACATGACAGATCTGAAAGTGACATGAAACCACTGAGGTTTGCTGGGTTGGCTGATTGGTGCATGGGAGCGCGCCCCCTGCTGGCCGCGCGTCACCCCACTGAGCCTTACTTTCTTACATGAGTCCTTCTCTGGATTCGCCTCCACGATTGACCCAGTGCTGGATTATCACCGTTCTCTGAGATTATATTGTTACAGAAAAGATCAAGTACCCCGCATCAGGCATCTTTGGGCAATGAGTAGCTGAAGTGAGAGATGAAAGAATGAGATTTTTGCACTGGGGAGATGGCTCAGAGGTTAAGAGCACTGTGCTCTTCCAGAGGTCCTGAGTTCAGTTCCCAGTAACCACATGGTGGCTCCCAACCATCTATACTGGAGTCTGATGCCATGCAGGTGTGTGTGCAGAAAGAGCACTCATATGTAAAATGAATAAATAAAATATTTTTTGCTGTTTTGTTTTTAGTGAGGGTTTTCAGAATAGCTAAAACAATCCTGTACAATAAAAGAGCCTCTGGAAGAATCTCCATACCTAATCTCAAGCTGGACTATAGAGCAACAGTAATTAAAACAACATGGTACTAGCACTGCAGTGGGCTGATTGATCAATGGAATCGAATCGAAGACCCAGATATGAATCCACACACATATCGACACTTGATTTTTGAAAAAGAAGCCAAATCTGTTCAATGGGAAAAGGATAGCATCTTCAACAAATGGTGCTGGTCTAACTGGATGTCTGCATGTAGAAAAATGCAAGTAGACCATATTTGTCACCATGTGGGATTGGGACAAGATCATGTGGCTCCTTCTGGGTGTGTAACATGGTCTGCAGTTGGAAGCCTTCTTTCCAAGGCCTTGAGGTTGGGCACAGATCCTGATGTCTTACTGAAGGAATGAGACCAGGGTCCTTAGTCCTTTGTCAGTAAGCTAGCACTGGGACAGAGAATTCTTTATGTTCCACAGCAGTCGCTGATGGTGGAGCTATAGACAGATACAGAGATGGAGATGTATTTCACTGGGTGTCCCGCAGGGCTCCCACCAGTGCTGTACATGTCTCTACATAGGTAGTATGCTGGTCCCAGATCACAGGTGAACATGCCTGAGACTGAGTGACATGGCCATTTCAGATCTGCAGGTGACCTGAAGTCAGTGCGCATTCATTCAGAGGCATAGAAGAGAATCCCTTTTCTGGAAAGATAGGCTTGTCCCACACCACAGTGGAGGGGGGAGATCTATGGTGGGAGTCCACAGGGGTGTGGCTGTGTCTCTCACTATAGGTCCCTAATGAGGAAGATAACTTGTAGACCACAGCTAAGAAGAGCTAGCATGACGTCACTGCGCAATTCATAGTCCACAGCTGGGCCTGAGTTCAGCCAGCCTGTACCTAAAGCACAAATAGCCATATTTCCCTCTTGGATCCTATGAAAGATTGTATTTATGGCAGGCCAATGCCACATGGAGCTTTGGCCAAGTTCACAGTGGTATAGGGCTATTTCAGGGGTTATAAATAAATCTTCAGGGATATGGAGCTGTCTCAGGAACTAACTAAACCCATAGGGTATGTGGCTGTGTAAGGGGTTGTATTTGTGCCATGACATGATCAATGATCCTGCTCCCTGGTAAAAGTTACTTCTTTACTCATGTGCTTTTCTGGGACAGCATCTTACCCAGATCTCTGTTCTCTCACAAAAACCATGTCTGTTCATGGATGGCTGCCAAATTATTGTGCTGTGCAGTGATTGTAAAGGATACTTCCTTTTCCGCCATTTTGTTGATGTCATTTTTCTCATACATTTCTGATCAAATTATGTCCAGTTTTAAAAGTAACTTAAAATAGGACAGGGAGTTGTGGCACATGCATTAAATACCAGCCCTTGGGAGGCAAAAGTAGGTGGATCTTTGAGTTCAAGACTAACTGGTGTACATAGAGAGTTCCGGGCCACCTGGGACTGCATAGTGAGACCTCAAAAATAAATAAAAATAAAACAAATGCTTAGGAAAATATTAACAAAGAAACAGATGAAAGTATACTGTAGCATCATTCAAGGCATATCCATATGACTCTCCCACCTGGTTTATTCAGATCACATCCTAGATGACACAACATATGTGTGTGTTTAAAATATATATTAAATATACAGTTTAAGAGTGGAAGGGCAGAAGTTAGGGGGAAGCAATCTATGTTCCAGAAATGAAAAGGAGAGGTGAAATTTCCACTTGCACCCTTTATTTTTCAAATCCCACTGTTCAGGTGTAGTTGGTTACATTTTCACAAATAGACTCATTCCTCTCGTGAAAGGTGGTAGTGACTTACCACACTGAATTTACAGCCATGAATTGAATGGTTGCACAATTCTGTAATATGAAGAAACAATCATTTACTTAATGATTTCTTAACCATAACTTACACTTTGCACAAAGATTTTGTTTCATTTAACCTTGGTGAAATAATGTAACAATCAAATCTTTGCTTTAAACATTTGGCTTAATTTTCTCAAATTAATCACCTTTTCTTACACTTCTGTTCTGTAAGCGATCTTCACACTTACCAAAACACCACCATGCAAGCTCTCTTTTTTACTTAGCCTTATCTCCATTAATTTAAATCATCCACAGCCCGTCAAGGAGGTTCCTTTCCTTTGGTACACCTTTTCCATCCACCTGCATGCATTTCTGCTTTTATAAACTGTGTATTTATATTTTTTAAAGTTTTTATTGGGTTATTGAATGTTTCTACTCTTTCTATGATAAATTGTTAATACTCTTCTATGTGTTTGAACATTTCACCCACCGTGTTTGTCTTTACATTCTTTTTATGGTTCATTTTTCAGCAGATTGCTTATATTTAAAAAATAGTTTTCTTTAGGGATGATCTCAAATTCTCAGACCTAAGCACAGGCGCATAAGAGCAGCACTAGCTAGACTCTGTAGATTGTATGTAGGAGTAACAATAGTAGTTATAGAGGAGGTCATGGGTGTGAGAGGGATTGGGGTCACGAGAGGAGATAAGGGCAAAGGAGGAGTAGAAGTTATGCAAATACAATACTCATGTGTGAAATTCTTTAAAAATTCTTTTTTAAAAAGCTCATGTTAAATTTTTGTTTTTTTTCATTGTCGTCTCTGCACATGAGTTACTCATGAATATCTATGAAGATAATAAGAAGTTATTCTCATAATAGCTAGCGTTCCATAGGCTTTTTGTTTTATATATTTCTCTATACTAGGTAGATCTGTTTTATATTTATGGGGCATGTCAAACATTGTTTTAAGATCTTTCTATGTAGAACACAGTTTCTTAGAGATGCTCAGTTATTTAACTGCTTTCATGATATTCAGATAAAAATTATGTAGCCTAAGACACAGAGATATAGAACAATATGTTCATGGACATGATGCTGAATATGACTGTTACTGGTCTCCCCATCTACCCATCTTTCCCCCACAAGACATGAGAATAAGTTAGGAGATGATACTTTTACATGGAGAAGGGAAGCTTGCATCACTTATTAGCATATGAGTTTGGAATGGGATAGGCGAGACAGCTCAAGTAAGGAAACTGCCTGGCACACGATGGCCAGGACCTGAGTTCAGGTCTCATATGTAAAAAGTTTGACTCAATAAAATAAGGAGCTGAGGGGCTAGCAAGATGGCTCAGAGGGTAAATATATCTTACTGCCAAGCCTAACCACATGAGCTTTATGTCTGGGAGTTACAAAGTGGAAGGAAAGAACTGTCTTCCTCAAGTTGTAGTCTAATCACACACACTGTGGCCTCTACACACACACACACACACACACAGAGAGAGAGAGAGAGAGAGAGAGAGAGAGAGAGAGAGAGAGAGAGAGAGAGAGAGAGAGAGAGAGAGAGAGAATAAGTACAATTCCCCTAAGGCACCTTAGAAAGGAAATCTAGTTCTGCTTTGTAAATTCCAGCTGACCATATTCATAAGCCACCTGCTGTAAGACCACCATTTTCCTCTCTTTTCTTTTATATCATAATTGAAAGGGGAAAGGTTGGTGCTATTTTTCTGTCTCCAGCTTCTCTTCTTCTTCTTCTCCTCCTCTTCCTCCTCCTCTTCTCCTCCTCCTCCTCCTTTTCTCCTTCTCCTTCTCCTTCTCCTTCTCCTTCTCCTTCTCCTTCTCCTTCTCCTTCTCCTTCTCCTTCTTCTTCTTCTTCTTCTTCTTCTTCTTCTTCTTCTTCGGTTTTGGATTTCTGAGACAGAATTTCTCTGTGTATCCCTGAATCCCTGGATGTCCTGGACTCACTTTGTAGACCAGGCTGGCATCGAACTCACAGTGATCCACCTGCCTTTGTCTCCCAAGTGCTAGGATTAAAGACATGAGCCACCACCTACTGGCTCCTCTTTTCATTCCTAAGGGATATTATATAAATACCCTACATGCTCAACTTGTACATTTGGTATATACATTTACTAAAAGAGAGTTGGACTATTGTTTTTATAGGATAATTAAATTATTGTTGTTATTGTATAAGGAGTGTTTTTTGTGTGCTGGAGCATCTTCTGGGTATATTCCACGAAGTGGGATAGCTGGGTCTTGAGGAAGCCCTATTCACAGTTTTCTGAGATAGCACCAGATAGATTTCCAAAGTGGCTGTACTAATTTGCATTCCCACCAGCAATGAAGGAGTGTTTCTCTCTCTTCACATCCTCATCAGCATGTGGTGTCACTTGAATTTTTGATCTTAGCCATTATGATGAGTGTAAGATGGAATCTCAGAGTCGTTTTGATTTGCATTTCTCTGATGACTAAGGAGGTTGAGCATTTCTTTAAGTGTTTCCCAGCCATTCAATATTCCTCTGTTAAGAATTCTGTTTAGTTCTGAGCTCCATTTCTCAGTTGGGTTATTTGGTTTGGTGGTGTTTCATTTTTGAGTTCTTTATATATTTTGGATTTAGACCTTTGTCAGATGTAGGGTTGGTGAAGATCTTTTCCCAGTCTGTAGGCTGTCACTTTGTTCTGTTGACAGTGTCTCCAGCCTTACAGAAGCTTCTCAGCCTCATGAGGTCCCATTTATTAATTGTTGACCTTTAGGCCTGGGCTCAACCATGTTCATAGCAGCCTTATTCATAATAGCCAGAACATGGAAACAGCCTAGGTGTCCCTCAGTGGAAGAATGGATAAAGAAACTGTGGTACATTTACACTATGGAATACTACTCAGCTATTGAAAAGAAGGAATTCCCAAAATTTGTGGACAAATGGATTGAACTAGAAATGATCATAATGAGTGAGTTCACCCAGAATCAGAAAGACTTAAATGGTATATACTCACTTATATCTGGACACTAGCCCAAGGGGCATGGCCCATGAAAGTCTTCACTCACCAGTAGATCATTATGACAGGCAGATCTGGGCCCAGGGGTCCTGCTCAAAGTAAGGCACCAGCCAAGGACAATATGTGCAGTAAACTTAGAACCCCTACCCAGATCTACCCAATGGACAGGACATTTTTCACAGATGAGTGGAGAGTAGGGACTGACTTTCACATGAACTCTGGTGCCCCATATTTGACCACATCCCCTGGATGGGGAGGCCAGAGGAAGGATAGCAGGCTACCAAGAAGAGACTTGATACCCTATGAGCATATACAGGGGGAGGAGGTCCCCCTCAGTCACAGTCATAGGGGAGGGGAATAAGAGGAAAATGGGAGGGAGGGAGGAATGGGAGGATACAAGGGATGGGATAACCATTGAGATGTAATGTGAATAAATTAATACAAATATTTTTTTTAAAGGAGTGTTTTTAAAGGTGTATTAGGTAGTTATAGCAAGCTTTGGGAAGATGGCTCAGTTAGTAGAGTCCTGGCAGCACAAGTGTGAGGCCCTGAGTTTGGTTTCTTGGTACCCATCTGAAAGCTAGGCACAGCGGAGAATGCTTGCCCTCACATCCCTGAGTGACCGAGATGGACAGATCCTTGGAGCTCGATGGCCAACTTGGTGATCTCCAAGTTCAGAGAGAGAGAGAGTCTGTCTCAAAACAAAACAAAAATAAAAACAGACGGCAAGCAAGTGAGGGTCTCCACAGCCACACAACATGCTCACATAAGAACAACCTTTGTGGATGGAGCTTGAAAACAAGTATTAGAGCTTCCTTCATCTCCTGCAGGCACCAAGAATGAGGGATGTCACCTTTCAAGGCTACTGATGATTTGAAAACATGTGCCAGACTAGTGCAAGTAAGAAACAGTGTGTCCCTCTCTGTTTTACTCTCAAATAAATGCTCCCCCAAAAACTCAAATCCTGATTAATTTCCAATATTCTGTGAGGGGGGGGATGTCCTCAAAATTTTTCTTCTTGCCCTCCTAAACTTTTGTATAGGGTAAACATTTCAAAGTCTCCTCTGTATTGTTTCTGGTGTCATGTCCCCACACACATTGTAATGACAAGTATCCCAAGAAACTGATGACCAGCTGTAAGTTTGGGCCCTCCAGGGCCCTCCAGGACTGGGGTATGGTGTAAAGGTTTGACAACTCTAAGAACCAATTTTTCACTGCATAAAAAGTATACAAATACATCCATGTTGTTATTCTCTTCGGTTTTTTATCTGATTATTTTCTTTGATGATAGGGGCTTTTGACAAAAATTAAAAATAACAAGATTGGTCTTTGGAGTAAATGATGAACACCGAAAATGTAGATTTCAGATCTGCCTGTGTACTCATTGTAACTATTACAAGTTACTTACCATTTATTCATTTTGTCCTTTGTCCTTAGACACCCAAGACAACAAAATGCCCTTTCCTTTATTGCTAACCTCCTACATTCTGCCCAGCTTGAAGTCTTAGGAGATTAAAATGCTTTGCAATGCCAGTAGTTCCCCGTCTGTCCAGTAGATGGTAGTATGAAATCAGGCTTACATATTTGGTTAAAAGACAGTCAAAGAGTAAAAAACCAAGAGTCTAGAGGACAGAGAAAAAAAGTCACCTAAAAACATTATTCTCTTCATGTATAACAAAAACTATACCTATTTTATCAAAAGTTACCACACAACCATACAGGGCCATTGATTTGGCTTTGTCATAAACAGATTTAATGTAGAAATACACTTTTGTTCAAGCATGACGATAACGAAGATGAACCTGAAAGAGGACATTATTCAGAAGTTGTGGTTTCCTTTTCTTTCTGGTTAAAATGCTTTTTTTTTTTTTTACTCAAATTGGCTTTCTTTTTCTTTCTTTCTTTCTTTCTTATTTTCCTTTTTGAGATACTATTTTTTTTCTTTTTCTTTTTTCTTTCTTTTTTTTCACTTTTTAAATTTTTTTTATTAATTTATTCTTTTTACATCTCAATGTTTATCCCATCCCTTGTATCCTCCCATTCCTCCCTCCCATTTTCCCATTATTCCCCTCCCCTATGACTGTTCCTGAGGGGGATTACCTCACCCTGTATATGCTCATGGGGTATCAAGTCTCTTCTTGGCAATCTTTTTTTCTTTCTTTCTTTGCTGAGGAAAAGAGATACTTTTTTATTAAAATTTTTACATATATACCTATAGCAAGAAGAACCACATAACAATCATGAATTATATATATGTGTGTGTGTGTGTGTGTGTGTGTGTGTGTGTGTGTGTGTGTGTGTGTGTTACATTAATAGTGGTGTCGCTATTAGTATTTGGCAGCCTTGAAGAAAACATCTTTCCTATCTTGGTGAGTATAAAATTCTGAATGTAAATCAATATCTAGCACATTTCATCATTATCAACTTAAAACATCTGTCTAAACCTACAAACAGCTCTTTAAAAATATTTTATTAATTTATTCATATTACATCTCAATTGTTATCCCATCCCTTATATCCTCCCATTCCTCCCTCCCTTCTGCTTTCCCCCTACTCCCCTTGTCTATGTCTATGACTGAGGGGGAACTCCTCCCCCTGTATATGCTGATAGGGTATCACGTCTCTTCTCAGTAGCTTGCTATCCTTCCTCTGAGTGTCACCAGGCCTCCCTGTCAAGGGGACTTGGTCAAATATGGGGCACCAGAGTTCATGTGAAAGTCAGATCCCACTCTCCACTCAACTGTAGAGAATGTCCTGTCCATTGGCTAGATCTGGGTAGGGGTTCGATGTTTACTGCATGTATTGTCCTTGGCTGGTGCCATGGTTTGAGCAGGACCACTGGGCCCAGATCTGCCCATCATAATGTTCTTCTAGTAGGTTTCTAGGGCCCTCTGGATCCTTCTATTTCCCCACTCTCCCATGCTTCTTTCACCTAGAGTCCTGACAGGATGTCCTCCCCTCTGACCCACTTTCCTGGTAAATGAAGACTTTCATGGGCCATGCCCCTTGGGCTAGTGTCCAGATATAAGTTAGTATACACCATTTAACTCTTTCTGCTTCTACTCTCACTCATTATGATCATTTCTAGTTCAATCCATTTGTCCACAAATTTTGGGAACTCCTTGTTTTTAACAGCTGAGTAACCAAGCAAGTGACCTACAAACATTTTAAGCTCTTAATAGCTAAGCTTTAGTGCAAAACTAAACTATCTGATCTTCAACCCCACCAGAGACTTGAGAATGAATAAAGTTAATTACCTGAGTATTCAGGGAGTGCAGGTTAGCTTCTTTCCAAATGAGAAGATGATAGAGACAGTTGGATGCCTGAACAGTCACCCAAAATTCTCTATATTATTGGTGCATCATCTTCAGTCTTTTGGCCCAATATATCTGACAGACATATTTGTGAGGCAGGAACTATTGAGGACTTGCTTACCCTGTCTTGGCAACGTTTGGCTGTCAACTCTTCCTGCATCCAAGCTTGCCCATTTTTAGGCAGAATTCTGTCTGTGGTAGAAACAAGGACATATTTTCCAGTGGCTTGTTTGCCACATTTGAAGTCATCTCCATAATGAAGTTCTTTGATGCTCATCATCTTCTTTGAGGTAGGCTGGGTGTTGACAGGAGTTAACCTATCTCATTGTAAATCTATCTTTGAAATAATAAAAACATCTTTAAATGTCATCTTTTGTATATCTCTGAGGTTTTTGAAGACCTTACCTAATGATTTTACCTTATCTTTCAACAGAATCATATCTATCTGTTACCCCTAGGATGTATATTCTTGTGATAAAAATAGACTAGTAATTGATATGACAATGATTTGATCAGCTAACTACTAACTTGTATAACTTACTTATCCTAAACAGCCTGTAATAGCATTTTCAAAGTATTAGAGGTAAACCTTGTATTCTACTTGTGTTATATGGGCACAATAGCTCATATTAGAGTAGAAATATGTGTAATGTGGGTGAAGAATAGTATTAAATTTGAATTCTATAACAACGTATCTAAAATTAAACTTATTTTTCATCTATATACAAAATTCTATACCAGTGAATTAAAAATAACCTTGTGAGTAACAATTAAGGCATTAAGTTGAGGAGTAGATTTACTAATCTACTTTTTGTCCTATCATCCCTATGTATTTCTATATCCCCCCTTCTTTCTTTTCAATTCTTATGTCCAAATCTAAGAATGAATGATAAAGGAAAGGAGAGACATCCCTGAGTCAAAACTTGTTTTCTCTCTAAATAAGACCACTAATAACTTATAACCAACTTCCAATGAAAATAAGCTTTTATCACCAATGAAAGCAACCAAAAATCTACCCAATCCCCATTAAGGGAAATGGGGCATGGTTCATTTAAGGTTTCTTCCAGGAGATTTGGGACAAATAATACATTTGTAAGGGCCTAAATAAAATTGGGGAAATGATTAAACAAGCTAGGAATAGCATTTGTGGTCAAGTTTCTATATGTTGAGATGTCCTGTATGGGACAGTCTGAAATGCTGGACCAATTGGGATTGGAGCTTTCTTTGAAGTTGTCCCAGGAGCTGTCTTGCTCTGATGAGGAACAGCAACTGAAACACTTGGTGCTAGAACATGAAAGATGTAGGATGTCAGTGTCTGGCATTCTGAGATGAATGAATCCTGTCAGGTCTGATCCAGCATCACTGTCTGGTTCTTTTAACCTGAAAATAAATAATTTCTCACAAGAATTATACAGGCCTAAAGTCAGAAATGTATGAGATGTGCAAGGTGCACAGAACAATTAAGGTTGGTTCTCTGCTCTTTGTATGCACAGAAAAAAAGATATCTGTAAATCTTCATTCGTGCCATGTGAAGAATGGCATCTAATAATAAGTCACAGGGATTCTGTAGCCAACAAGAACCATTTTCTATGCCTAGACATTCATGTCTCAGCCAGTATCAGAGCTTTTCTTATGTAGTGGGATTAGCAATATAGGTTACCTGCATGTTCTGCAGTTTGAATTCTTCATATCTTGATTATATCCCCCACCCTCATTCCCTCCAGAACTCCCTTCCCTCCTCCAACTCTCTCCCTCCCTCCCCTAGTCCTCAGAAAAGGGAGTCCTCCTCCCCTAATACCTGACCTCTACCTATCAAATCTCATCTGTACTTCCTGTATCCTCTTCCACTGTGGCCTGGGAAGGCCACCCTGCCAGGGGGAAGTGATCAAAGATGGGGGGCCAGAGTCAGTATCAGAAGCACTCCTCCCTACTCCTCATATGTGGGACCCTCAAGGAGACTGTGCTGCCTATCTACTACGTCTGAGCAGAGGGCCCTTGGTTAGTGCATCAGTCTCTTTGTTATGGTGTAGTTATCATGTATTGTGTGGCTAATATCCACTTATGAGTGAGCATACCATGCATGTCTTTCTGGGTCTGGGTTACCTCACTTGGGATGATCTTTTCTAGTTCCATCCATTTGCCTGAAAATTGCAAGATTTCCTTATTTTTTTAATAGGTCAGTAGTATTCCATTGTGTAAATGTACCACAGTTTTTTTGTTTTTTTTGTTTGTTTGTTTTTTTTTTATCCATTCTTTAGTTGAGGAACATCTAGGTTGTTTCCAGATTCTGGCCATTACAAATAAAGCTGCTATGAACATAGTTGAGCAAATGTCCTTGTTCTATGGGACAGCATCTTTCAGGTATATTTCCAGGAATGGTATGGCTGGGTCTTGAAGTAGAATTATTCCCAATTTCCAGATAAAGGGCCAGATTGATTTCCAAAGTGGTTATGCAAGTTTGCACTCCCACCAGTAATGGAGGAGTGTTCCCCTTTCTCCACATCATCACCAGCCAGCATGTGCTGTCAATTGAGTTTTTGATCTTAGCCATTCTGATGGATGTAAGATGGAATCTCAGGTTATTTTTATTTGCATTTCCCTGATGACTAGGGATGTTGAGCATTTCTTTAAGTGTTTCTCAGCCATTCGCTATTCCTCTGCTGAGAATTCTCTGTTTAGTTCTGTACCCCATTTTTAATTGGGTTATTTGGTTTGGTAGTTTAACTTCTTGAGCTCTTTATATATTATAGATATTAGCCCTTTGTCAGATGTAGGGTTTGTGAAGATCTTTTCCTAGTCTGTAGGCTATCATTTTGTTCTATTGTCAGTGTCCTTTGCCTTATTGAAGCTTTTCAGTTTCATAAGGTCCCATTTATTACCTGTTTATCTTAGAGCCTGAGCTGCTAGTGTTCTGTTCAGAGAGTTGTCTCCTGTGCCAATGAGCTCAAGGCTCTTCCCCACTTTTTCTTCTAACATATTTAGTGTTTCTGGTTTTATGTTGAGGTCTTTAATCCATTTGGGCTTCAGTTTTGTGCAGGGTGATAGATATGGATCTATTTTCATATTTCTACATGTAGCCATCCAGTTAGACCAGCACTATTTGTTGAAGGTGCTATCATGTTTTCATTGTATAAATTTGGCTTCTTTGTAAAAAATCAGGTGTCCATAGGTATGTGGGTTTATTTCTGGCTCTTCAATTCGATTCCATGGATCAACCAGACTATTTCTATGCCAGTCTCATGCCGTTTTTATTACTGTTGCTCTATAGTGAAGTTTTGGTTTTCTTTCAGCCTTGTTGTTATTATTTTCTTCTGCATGAATGTACTCATTTCATTATGTGCCTTGCTCCCTGATTGTGCAAAGCTACACACACACACACACACACACACACACACACACACACACACGAAAGAGATCTTCATTCAGTACTACTGATGATGTTTTTGTTCTACTGCTGGAGTAAGTTATTTTCTGAGTTGCACTTCCCACTTGTCACAAACTATTGTAATGACTTTGGGCAGTGGTCACACAGCCAGAGTAAATTTGTTTTTCCAGTTACATAGTTTATGGCATCTAGCTGAATCCTTAATAAAAAGAAAATTACATAGGAAAAAACCACTAGTCTCCCACTGTCTTAGGTTGATCCAGTTTGACATGCGACTTACATCACCAAAAGTGCCCAACAGATGCCTACACAGATAGCTTAAAAGTGGTTTACTGCACTCAGACCCCATAGGCCTCATGGCCTTATTGGGTAAAGCTGGAGACACTTAAAGGAATAGCCAATGTGATGCTCAAATACAGTTGTTTTCCTCACTGTAAACACCATGTCTTTCTACATTTTCACATCCATCTTGAAGATGCCAGAACTACCATGACTTTCTGCAGAAACATGGTTACAACTTTTCAATGTAAATACAGAGTGGCACTGTCCTCAGAGACAGAGACAGAGAGAGAGTTTATACGCAGGACATGAATGTCAGGCTCATAAATATTGACTTATATCTTGATCTTAAAATGAAAATGGTCAGAACTTGATTTCCATCCCCCTGACTGCTAGATTGCATTTGGAACAAGGACACTGATCTGCAAGACTGCACCAGAATTGCTCTCAAGAGTAACTAAGTCAGTCTCTATGTCTTCCGAAACCTGGCATCAATTTGTAGTCACTAAGACCTCAGACCTCCTCATCTCTGGCTGTGTGAACATGAAGTCGCATGCACAGCTACCCCTATCCTGTCTCTCACCCACTGCGCTGACTACAGAGCAAACCGACCAGGTGAAAATTGGTAGTGAAAAGTAGAAACAGGCAAATCTCATGGAAGACATTAAAATATTAAAGGTGTCTTTTACTCAAAAGTCCTTAAGAACAACCTGGAGAGTAAAAGACAGTATTCAGAGTCTGAACACCATGACAGCGAAACACAAATCTGATCAGTCAGAACCAAACATAAGTGGTAAAAAAAATAATTCACACAAGTATTTACCCTACCCACCCACACACTACAAAGCAATTCTTGATTGGCTTTGAATGCATATCTTATAATTATTCTGCATAAACAGAAGCCCAAATTTAAGCAAGAATAAAGCAAACATAAAGGCAAACACAGAGGAAGAGGGTGCAAAAAAGGAATGTGAGCTGGACATATTATCATTAATGAGATTCCAACAATAATTAATATCAATACTAATAGTGATGAGAATCCAGTGAAGTGGATTCAATTTAGGAAAATAAACTGGATAAATAAAACAAGTAGGATCCATAATTAAAATTTAAAGTGAATAGAACTATAAGGTAGATAATATGAAACATTCAGAGCTGGGGAGATAGCTTAGTCAGTAAAGGGCTTGCCACAAAAGCATAAAAACATGAGCTTGTATCCCCAGCACCCACATAAAGAGTTGGGTGCAGTGGTGCATGCCTACAATCCCAGCACTGTGAAAGCAAAGTAGAAAATTGCCCTGGGCTTGCTGGGTATCTGGCAGCTCCAGGTCTAGGGAGAGGCTCTATCAAAATATCAGATGATCCTGAGCACCCACGTGCCAGCTCACAGCCATCTGGAGCTCTGGTTCTAGGTGATATAGCACTCTGTGCTGCTCTCTGTGAGCACCAGATACACATGCACTGCACATACATGAGTACAGGCAAGACAATCACACACTTGTAATAAATGCTAAACAAACAAAGCAAGACACACATCTTTAATTTGGTGACTGTGGCTGTGTGGACTTACTTCTGGGATGAACGTCTACTCTGCTCCACTTGCCTGCATGTCTGCTTTTGTGCCATTGCCCCCACAGTGTCTGTTTGTAAACTTGTGCAGAACACCTTGAAATCAGTTATTGTGATATCAGCAGCATTACTTTTTCCACTTACAATTGTTTTCGCTCTTTGGCCTTCTGTGCTCACACAGGACTTTAGGGTTGTTTTCAAGTTCTCTGAAGAAAGTTCTTATGTTTTAGCTTGGTTGTCAGGATGTCAATTAAAAGGCCAGTCACCGTGAGAGATTTTCTTAGGCTATTTGGGGAGGGAATACCTTCTGTTGGCAGCCCAGATAAAAGACTGAAGAAGGATGCTTTGGTTTAGCCAGCCTGCCTTCACTCATTGGCAAGTTCATCTACCTCACTGCTGCCGTGGCTACATCCCTTCATTGATAATAGAAACCAGTTTCAGCCTTCCAACTTAGCCCAATGGCTAGCAACTCTCCAGGACTCAGGGTTAGGGCTAGGGCATCCGGCACCACAGGGTAGGCGTCTACCCGGCTCTCAGCCTCTCCAGTGTGAGGCAGCCATCTCTGGAGTAACCCAGGCTATCTCACATAAGTCAATCTAATAATCCAATATCCACCTTTGATAATGTATTTGTTCTATTTGTACTGTGACTTTAGAGAATTTTGAGAAAAGTTCAGGCAAGCCTTTGCTCCTGGTCTGGCCCCCACGTCTTATTTTTTCCATGATATTCTAAACATTTCAAGTACAAGCTGCAGAAAGGACCTCTGCAATCAAAGCAACTGTAGTTTCATCTGAATCCATTCTTAATTCTGAGAGAGAGCTTCCTTTCCATTCCTTAGAAAAAGAGAAAGGGAAAAATTATTTTATCTGCCACATGTGTATGTGCGTGCATGTGTGTGTGTGTGCGTGAGTGTGTGTGTGTGCATGAGTGTGTGCATGTGCATGAGTGTGCATGTATGTGCGTGCATGTGTGTGTGCGTGAGTGTGTGTGTGTGCATGAGTGTGTGCGTGTGCGTGAGTGTGCATGTGTTGAAGTTTGAGAAGAACTTGATTGTTGGTTCTCTCCTACCATGTGGGTTTCGAGAATTGAACTCAAGCCATCAGGCTTGGCAAAAAGTCCATTATCACTCTCTTCAGCCTCATATTCATTCTTTTGACTTTCAAAGTTACCTTTGACAATCAGCGGAGTATTTGAATCCTAAGTCCTTCCTTGTAACTGATGCCCTTGGAGCTCCTACTGTCTGTCCAGTCTTATGCTGTGTGCTTGAGCACAGAGCTGACTAAGATCTTCATCTCATAGATGTACACAGCCTTACAGAGATCTCAACTATGAAGGTGAAAGCTAAGTTTGGCAAGCAATATATCCTTTAAAAATCAAGAAAATTAGTACTTTTCATAGTTGACAATCAGAAAAGAATTGTGATTAGTACGTGGCAAAATTTTTCAGTCAACTTCTGTTAGATGAAAAAAGATACTAGGAAGCAGATATGTCAAGAGGAGACTGCAGATAATCTAAGAGTAAGGACTAGTAATTAGTTGTTTGGATTTTTGAGGTTGATATTTTCTAAAAAACAAAAATAATAATTAATGATGTAATTCATCCAAAAATTGAAGGTAAGATCTATTTGTACATAACATTATCTTAAAACAACATACACACCTATGCACACACACACAACCATACGTCTTCACTTATACCCACACACTTATGTACTTACACACACACAAACAAACATACGCACACAAACTCAGACCTAGAAAATGAAATCAGAAACATTGCAAAATACAGGGTCAACAACCAAAATCATCTGTGTTCAAGCAATGAATAATCCAAAAGAGAAACTAAGACAAGTTCCGTATGCAATAGCATGGAAAGAGGTAAGTTACCTGGTCCTATGTCCAGCCAAAGAGGTGCAAGATTTGTGCACTAACATTTACAAAACCCTGCTAGAGAATAGGAAAGAAGGTTCCAGCAAACAGGAAAGGGTCCCCCTTGCACCAGAAAGCAAAATATGGCTTAGGTACTTATTGACAGCTCCCTAAAACGATCTTCATATTCCTTATTATTTCAATGCAAAAGACTTTTTTTTCTAGTCACTTGAAGCTTATGTGAAATTGTAAGGCCTCTGTAGTGCCAAAACAGACAAATGAGAGCCGAGTTGGTGCAGATAAAGCCGTGAAGTAGAATGCAAACTCCAGAAGCAAGCTCACACCCAGAGTCTTTGAGTCTGATTACTTGCTTTTGTTTGTTTGTTCTGAGGCAGGGTCCTCTCGTGAAGCCCAGGCTAGCCCTGAGGTTGCTATGCAGCTCAGCCTGCCTCACACACACAGTCCTGACTCAGCTGCCAGCCTGGAATAAGAGGCCTATGTACTTGCAGGGCAGCTGGTTTTCAGCACATACTGCTGGATTGGAAAAGAACAATCTCTCAACAAACGCTGCTAGGACAGCTAGCTGTTCACATGTAAAACAGCAATGGCAGCCTCCCATCCTCACGTCTTTTAAAAATAATCAAAATGATTCAAAGACCTATAGGTAACTACTAAATTTATAACAGTCTTACATGAAAACTTCCTGACCTTGAATCTAGAACTTTATCCATGGCATTACAAATCTGAATTAATAACACAAAAAGGTAGATAAATGGGAGTGCACCACAATTAAACACGTTTTGTGCTCAACGGTTGTTATTGAGAAAGTGAAAGGTCAAGTTGTAGAAAGAAAATTTGTGTAAATCATGTAGCTCACAATGGATCCAGAATTCCACAGAAGAAACTGATAGAACTCAGTAATAAGGAGAAAACCTAATTTTAAAAACAGACTGTTGGTGGGTTGGGGGCATAGCTCAGTCTGTGCATGAAGATCTCACAAGCATGAAGAGCTGAGTTATTTGGTCCCCAGAGCCCACATTTTTAAAAGCCTGGTGTGGTCACCTACACTTACAGACAGGTCCCTGACACTCACTGAGGAGACACCTGCCCTACTTGGAAAGTTCAAGGTAGTGAGAGACCTTATCTGAAAGAAAAAGGAAGAGAAGGAGGGAGGGAGGGAGGGAGCAACTGACAAATGACCCATAAAAGCTGCAGGCAGAAAGGTTTAAATAGGATGTGATCAGCATCACTAGGGAGATTCTTATCAAAATCAGAATGAGATACCACTTTAGACCCACTAAGAAAACTAGAATCAAATAAGGAGACATTACATATGTATGAAAATGTGGAGAAACAGGAACCCTTATACATTTCTGGTGGACTGCTGTGCTAATGACAGGGAGTTCATACTCAAATAGCCTGACCTGGGAGAGAAAGGCGAAGCGAATGTGCAGAACAGAACAATGGATTTTCTAACAGAAGCATTATATTTGTAAAGACCCATAGGCTATAAGCAAGAGGTAAAATAGAGAGACGTCCACATGTTAGAAGTGATGGAAGTCTGCGAGAGATGGTGAAAAGATTAAGCCCCGAAGGAGGGCTTGGGGTATGCTAGCAAGAGCTACATCAAAGAGTCATCAAATGTGTGCTTTATGAGTAAAATATAAGGGTTGAAATGAAATTTTTAAAAATGTCTTCCTTTAGTTAAGAGTGGAGGATGAAAAGCCCCACTAAGTGTTGAGTGTTTCTGTTAGAAACCAAAACCACAGGGCTACCTTTAACATCTTAGCCCAGGGAAAGGAGCTAGATCCCTGTGTAGCCAGTTTCCTTAGCTGTTAAGTGTTAAATGACTATGTGGTACTATGTCATAAAACTGTGGTTAGTCATTTTCCTTAGATGATTTGCTCGCTACCTTTCCTTGCTACCTCTGCTCTTCTATCAGAAATATTAATAACCATTAGAACATTCTAGGTTTATGAGCAGAAGCAAAGCCATTCCAAGAGAACCGGTCAGGAACTTTGTAAAGCTAACTTCATTTCTCACAAGGAAGAGGAATATTCATTTGCCAGATGTCTACACCAAGCTTTTTGCCAAAACTTCTGAGTTACAGGTAGTGCCATTCATTGCTCTTGGCAGCATGCTGCCACACCGTATACAGCCCTTTACTGTTTCTCTTTTTGTCCAAGCTGTTAAAAGTTCACACCAGAATAGCATAAGGCAGCCAGGAAAAAAATTTTCCTGTTCTGAGAACACTGCTGGACTCCTTTTCAGGCAGGCTGGAGGGGATTCCTGGCCCCATTGTTCAAATCCAGTTTAACAACTTGCGTGTTTGGGTGTTTGGTTTCCTTTTCGCCTGTTGCATCATCCTCTTTGTTATTTCGGTGCTACTGGTCCATAGTTCATTACGCAACCCTTGATGATGCAATCACTGCATTGAACTCTAAGTTTAGCGATGCAGAGAGTGTTGCTTTGTTCTTTCTCTGAAGAAGAAGGCAAGAAACAGGAAGCTCACAGAGACTAGACAACGAAGTGTGTACGCTGGGGTGGGGGGCAGGGCTGCTTTTTGTTGAGCTATTCTCACTCAGCAAGGGAAGGAGGAAAAAAGAAAGGGAGAAGTGGAGAGTGGCTTTATTATGGCAATCACCTCACGTGGTTATGAGAGCTGAGAAATCACTGGAGAATTCATCTGCAAGCTGAAGATGCCAGGATTCCAGGAGCACAGCTCACTCCAGTGTGGACGCCTCCAAACTAGAGAGACTGGAATGTAATTCTATCAGAATTAAAACACCAAGAACTCCAGAGGCCAATGGAGTCAAAATGGCTGGCAGGTTCTGCCATTGTGTTCAGAGACAGAAAAAGACAAGTGTTCAAAGGCAGAGGGAAAGGGAGGAAGGCACATGATCTTTGCCCTTTTTTGTTCTCTCTGGACCCCCGATGGATTGGTGCCTCCCTGATCTTTCCCCGCTCAGTTTGCCAACTCATCCACTATTTCCCTCTGACAATACTTCGCAGAATACACAGATTTATTCATCCGGTCAGGTTGATACTTGCAAGTACCTATACCCATTACTAACAAACAGTGAATGTGAAAGCAACCCATGCACAGAGAGCTGTGTTCTGTGCCAGAGCAAAAGCAAACCCGGGCTCAGGGCAAACTGGCACCTGGCAGGGCCAGCCTAGGTGGTTCAGTAGCCAGCAAGTTTCCTGACAGCGTGTGGGGAAGACACTGGGTGAGCAGTTCGCAGCCCTATGTGTCTTAGGGTCCTTAACACACTGAAAGGAACATTCCAACTGTGGAAAGAAGTGCAGGCTTGGGGACCATTTTTTTTAATATATAGAAGGAGAAAAAAGGTGTTTCCCCCCTTTACCAGTTGCAAGGTTTATGGCCAACACCCTGAAATAAGAGATGAAAAAGGGAAGATTACTTAAAGCTTAAGCAAGGCTCTGTGGCTTGGGAAACTTTAGAAATGAACGGTCAAGCTGGATGTGATGGCACGCCTTTAAACCCAGTCCTCTGGAGCCAGAGACAGGCAGAACTCTGAGTTTGAGGCCAGCTTGGTCAACAGAGCTAGTTGCAAAGAAACCCAGTCTCGACAGAACAAAACAAAACAAACAAACAAGATTTAAAGAGTCCAGCAAACTGTTTTGATGTTTTATGTAGCACTGTGATGGGGCAAGTGCAGGGGGTGGGGCAGCGGTGTGAGCAAGTAGGAGAGGGAAGAGAAGGCATCAAAGCACTTTGTTGGGATTCCTCTTGGAGTCTTCATGTTTTCAATCCTTTCCCTGATTGGCGGATCACGTGAGTATCTCCCAACCTCCTATAAGGGAGGAAAGTGAAAAAAAATTTTTTTTTGATGGTCATCACACACTGAATAGAAAATAACTTTCTTCTGGGGTTTTCCGGGCTGTGATAGTTCGGGGTAACACATCTTCAACCCCAACAGGAGAAGAGTTGGACATAAGCCCTCAGCAAAGTGGCCTGTGCACAGCTGGATCTCAGGGTGACCAGGAGGAAAACCAAAGAATGAGTCTGGTGACAGGCTTGTGACAAGACACCCCTGCTGTGGGAACAAAACGAAGAACAGGAAGTTTCGGGAGCCATCAGCATGTGGTCCCCGTGGCTACATCTGATGCCAGGTGGAAAGTCAAGAATAAGACTGATTAGCTCTCTCCACCAGCCACTGCTTGTGGCTGGGGGGAAAAACACACAACCAAGCCTGCGCGGGAACACTTTCAGGCCCCCTGAGGGAGCAGGTGGAACCGGAGGAAAAACTCACAATGTAGTTTCCAGGTCTCACAGGCCCTCTGGTTGCTGAGTGAAGTTTTCTAGTATGAATAAAGTTTTGGGTGAAGCCATCATTGTTAGGATGGAGGCCATTGGTTTTCGGCCATGCTCTTTCTACTATTTTGTCTTTCTTGTCCCCCATCCCCCAACTGTTTTTCTTCAACTGAAGTCTAGAAGTACCCCAAGATTGCTACCTTTTCCAAAAATTAAAACTTAAAAATAGCCCATTTGTTTCTCTGTGGTTTGAAAAGGCAGTCAATAAAGAAAAAAGGTTAATATTATAAGCCCACAATGCTCATCTCTAATTTACTACAAATACAGATACTTGCAAACAAAGGCAAAGCAAATACAGGTACAGTCTCAGGGCATCTGAAAATGTGTGTCAGGCTAGAGTATCTAGCAGCCACTGTTCTGATGGCACTAAGCAGAGACATGCCAGTTATCTGGGAAATTAAAGAGACAATTTCTGTGTTTTTCTACATGTTTAAAATTTCCAAATTACAAATCAAAATTAAAATGTTTTAAATGTTAATTTAAAAATAAAACCTATATACATGAAATTAAAAGGTATTCTCATTCAAAATTAAGATATGTAATGACCATGACTTTGCCCATATACACAATACAAAAGCATAAAATATGTTGGAATAAACCCAGGGAAGGTGGCACAGACACATGACAATCAAGCCAATAGCAAAATACTATTAGAAGACATTTTCAGATGAAGCCCATAAAGTCGCAGGATTAATCTTTTCACTTAAGATAAGCTATTAAATATTCAACTAATAAGATAGGCCTTTTCTTTATGGAGTACTCAATAAATATTGATTGGCAAGTTAGTAAGTAGTAAATACCTCTTCAACAAATCAATGTGTGCTTCTCAGGTAGAGAAACAGCTGCTTTTACTTGACCTTGCAGCCATTTCTAGCAGTGTCTGTTTTTTCCCAATGATGTTCTTCTATCACCATATCCTTAGCATGTCCCTCGTACACTTTAACTATGACAGCAGTCTGCACATGCACCAATGAATGACCCACATTCATGCACAACTGGGAAGTATTTATTGCACTTGCTGGGACACACACACACACACACACACACACACACACACACACACACACGGATACAAAGTTGAAATAAGGTTTCATGAGGAACTTGAGGGAGAATGAGGGTGTGTAGGCATAGCCTCCCCCATATCTGATCGCAATCCTCATTCTGAGAATTTTGTGTGGCTCATGATATATTGTACACATGTGTGAAATTCTCAAAGAATAAAAAAATCTTGCTTAATAATCATTGGTGATCAACATGGGAAAAAAATCTGTACCAACTTAAAGAGCAACAGTGGATTTCATGGTTACTGGTCATCTTTTAAATAAATTAATGTCCTCTGTTCTAACAGTGCTAGTGTCAACAAAAGCCCTACTCACTCACTCACTCACTCACTCACTCACTCACTCACTCACTCGAGAAAATTTTGCTCAGCAGCCCAGAGAGCTTGTGAAACTTGGTAACCACAATGGAAAAAGCTATGTTTTGGCCAGGGAGCTTCTTAAAGCCAGTCCTGCATGTAAGAAGCTTGAAAGGTAAATGCTGAGTAGATGCACAACACAGCTCTTTATAGTCGCTAAGAAACACAGGTTAAACCGCTGCCCAAATGGGAAGCCTGACAAGAGGATGCAGGGAGTGAAAACTTGATAAGCACCAGCGTGTGGAAACCGTTACAGATCAGCACTGGGACAGGAGGATGAGGCAGCAGCTGGTACATGAGTGGTGCATAGACGACAGAAAATTAAAATGTCAAGGTGCCCAGTCTCAGGATGGCACAAACATTTTAAGCATTACTTAATTCTTTTTTTTTTTTTTTAATTTGTTCACGTTACATCCCGATTGTAGCCCCATTCCTCGCCTTCTCCTGGTCCCATCCTACCTCCCTCATTCCCCATGCCCCCTTCCTTAGTCCTCAGAAAAGGGGAGCCCTCCTCCCCTATCATCTGACCCCAGCCTATAAAGACTCCTCTGGATGGCCTGTATCCTCTTCCTCTGTGGCCTGGCAAGGCCACCCGACCAGGGGGAAGGGATCAGCCAGTGGACACCAGAGTCCATGTCAAAGGTAGGCCCTAATCCCTATATTATGGGACTCAAAAGGAGGTTGGGCTGCCTATGGGCTTTATCTGAGCAGGAAGTCCAGGTCCTCACCATGCATGGTCCTTGGTTGTTGCGTCAGTCTCTGTAGCACCCGCCCACCGCAGCCCAGATTTATTGGCTCCATTGGTCTCCCTCATTTTGGATTCCTGTCCCCTCCAGGCCCTCCTATCCCCCAACTCTTCCACAAGACTCCCTGCACTCCACTCCAAAGTTTGGCTGTGAGTCTCAGCATCTGCTTGGATCCCCTGCTGGGTGGGGTTTTTTCAGAGCACCTCTATGGTAGGCTCCCTTCCTGTTCCTTCTCTTCAACCAGTTCCAGAGTCTATTCTATTTGTCCTTCTGAATGAGAATTAGGCATCCTCCCTAGGGTCCCCCTTGTACTCTAGCTTCCTTAGGTCCATGTATTGTAGTGTGGTTATCCTGTATTACACAGCTAATGTCCACTTATAAGTATATAACCTGCGTGTCTTTCTGGGCCTGTGTTACCTCACTCAGGATGATGATCATTTCTAGTTCCATCCATTTGCCTGAAATTTTCAAGATTTCCTTATTTATAAGAGCTGACCAGTAGTCCATTGTGTAAAACTACCACAGTTTCTTTATCCATTCTTCAGTTGAGGGACATCTAGGTTGTTTCCAAATTCTGGATATTATGAGGAAAGCTGCTCTGAACACAGTTGAGCACGTGTCCTTGTTGTATGGTAGAGTGTCTTTTGGTTATATGCAGGAGTGTATAGCTAGGTCTTGAGATAGAACTATTCCCAATTTTCTGAGAAAGTGAGAAATTGATTTCCAAAATGGTTGTATAAGTTTACACTCCCACCAGTTGTGAAGGAATGTTCCCCTTTCTCCACATCCTCTCCAGCATGCTGTCACTTGAGTTTTTGAACTTAGCCATTCGGATGAGTGTAGAGTAGTTTTGATTTGCATTTCCTTGATGACTAAGGACACCAAACATTTCTTCAAGTGTTTCTCAGCCATTCGATACTCATTTGTTAAGAACAATCCTACATAATATAAGACCTGGAGGGATCTCCAACCCTGATCTCAAGCTCTACTATAGAGCAACAGTAATAAAAACAGCATGGTACTGACATAGAAACAGACAGGTAGATCAAGGAAATCGAATCGAAGACCCAGAAATAAATCCACACACAACTGCAGACACTTGAATTTTGATAAAGAAGTCAAAACCATACAATGGGGAAAAGACAGTATCTTCAAAAAAATGGTGCTGGTCTAACTGGATGTCTATATGTAGAAAAATGCACATAGATCCTTAGTTATCACCCTGCATAAAACTATATTCTAACTAGATTAAAGACCTCAACATAAAACCAGACACACTAAATCTGTTAGAAGAAAAAGTGGGGGAGAGCCTTGCCTTGAGCTCATTGGCACAGGAGACAACTTCCTGAACAGAACACCAGCAGCTCAGGCTCTAAGATCAACAAATAAATGGAACCTCATGAAACTGAAAAGCTTCCTTAAGGCAAAGGACATTATCAACAGAACAAAATGACAGACTACAGACTGGGAAAAGATCTTCACCAGCTCTACATCTGACAGAGGGCTAATATCCAAAATACATAAAGAACTCAAGAAATTAAACACCACCAAACCAAATAATCCAATTTAAAGATGGGGTACAGAACTAAGCGTTACTTGATTCTTACAGTAAACATCAGCTTCTGGATGGAGGAGAAGAGAACCCACCCTGTAGGACTCCATTTTTCTTCCTAAGACCTGCTCTCAGGAGAAGCTAGTTGCTCAGAGAATAATGAGCTGGGATGTGACTACAGGCCTGACTGACCGGATGTGGGGAATGTGCAACTGCTGCCAGTTCTGACCTTCTGTATGGCAATGGAAAAACACCAACTCCAGCTTGTCCTCATTTTTCCGCATGGGAAAAATAGAATGGCCATCCACAGACCACCCCTCCCCCAATGGTCTAGGCTACAGTACCTGCCTACATGCTCCAACCTTGAGTTCCCACTTTGGCTTCCCTCATTAATGAACTACGAACCATAAACCAAAAAAATTCTTTCCTTCCTCCAATGTGCTTTTAGTTATGGTGTTCACCACAGTAATGGAGAAGCAAAGTAGGACAGTGGTTTTTGTCCCATAGAACCCATTGAAAGGGCTCTATTCTCTTCAGTACTTGGAAAGGATTGAGAAGTGCTAAGTCCACTCTTTGACCACCCATGGAATTTTCTAGCAAAGCACCTCCCCATCCTGGGACACACTGGATGTGACTGGATCTTTTTTCACCAGTATTTGTCTGCTCTATTTCTACTTGTCCACGGCTCGTTCATCATGGGTCACGTGCTGTGTATAAGCAGTTTCCCATTTTGACCTTTTCATTTTGGGCTATTTGCCAGATTCCATTTTTCATAGTAGCCCCTCATGACATTTCTACTTCTGTTTTAAGTTAAAATATCTCCTTTTTATTTCTGAAGTTACTTTTTTGGGGCTTTTTTTCTTCTTAGACACCCAACCCACAGGTTGTCCTTTTCAAAATAACAGCATCTGATGGCTGGATTGGTTTTTTCCCTGGTTTTGTAGTTTCTATTAAATGCATCTGATCTTTGTCCTCTTCTCTATAACTATGGAATTGACTAGCTCCTCTTTTATCAGCTCCTTGGAGTCTAAAATTAAGTTTATCTTTTGAGATGCCTCCCTTTCTTTCACATTTGTCACAATATACTTCCCTTTTAGAACCAGTTTTGCTACATTTCATGAATTTGGTACGCTGTTTCCATTTGTGCCTCAATGTTGTTTTTTACTTTCCTTTTTAATTTCTTTGTTGACTCATTGACTGTACAGGAGATTTCTCTTCGATTTCAATCTGCCTTCCTGGTTCCCTCCTGCTACTAACTTTTAGTTTTATACCATTACAAGTGATGCTTAATATTGCAGTTTCAGTCTGCTTAAGTCTATAAAGACTCACTGTGTGGCCTAGAACATACTCTTCCCAGAAGATATTCTATGTTCTTTGTTTGTTCTTCTGTTGTGGGATGAAATGAAATTCTTTTAAAAAAATGAAAATTCAGTTCATCATAAAATTTAGCTCATACTCATCATGTTTTATTATTTACATGAATTATCTTAATGTAGAATTATATGTTAAGTTCTAATTATTACAGTTATATTTATTTTCTTCCTCACTATTGTCCTGCTTAACACATTGTCTCCCAAATGTTGTAGGCCTGTCCACTGTTACTAGTGTACATGCCATCTTCCCTTCGGATCTACTACTATACTCTTTATAATATTGGTACTCTGGTGTTTGGTGAATATGTAGTTACAATGATCACATGCTTTTGATGAATTTGTCCCTTTAACATTGCATAGGGGTCTTCCATATCTCTCAGTGTTCCCTTTTGGTTGCTCTGTGCAGAGAGTATCTTTTCCTGTTGCTCTCATTTTTTTCAATGATTGACTTTAATGCTACATTTCATTCCTTTGTCTCTATATTTTACATAGGTAATACAGATTTTCTCTGTAGTAACCATGAGCATTACTACCTTTGCTATTATTATTTCATTACCTTTTAAAAATGTGTGGGGGGGCATGCTTACACTGCACCCCACATGTGGAGGACAGAGGAGAACTTGCAGAAGTCAGTTTTCTCCTCTCATCATATGCGTCCTGGAGATCAAACTCAGGTCACCAGACTTAATGGCAGACACCTTTATCCACTGAGTTATCTACTGGTCTGGTTATTTGGCTTGGGATATTTGTTTGTTTGTTTTGTTGTTGTTTGTTTATTTGTCTGTTTTGTTTTAGGCCCATGCATGCTACATTGTAAAGGATAACCTTGAACTCTTGAGTTCAAGTCAACATCCTTCATCTACTTCCCAAATGCTAGGATTAGAGGCCTGTACCACCACACACAGTATAAAATATAGGTACAACTATCTACTTTAACCTGTTAACAGATTGATTCAGTCATATGTAAAAACTAGGCACATTTATCTGCACACTGTATTTTATTCATAATGCTATTTTATTTATTTTTAAAGACTTTTACTTTTAACTTATGTTTATAAGCATTTTACCTCCATGTATGCCTATATCCCATGTGCATGCAGAACTTGTAGAGGCCAGAAGAAGGTGTCAGATGCCCAGGAACTGAAGTCAGAGATGCCTGTGCGCTGCCATGTGTGTGTAGGGAACTAACCCTGGGTCCTCTGGAAGGGCAGCCAGTGCTCTTAACTGCTGAGCCATCTCTCCAGCCCTGTGATGTTATTTTTATGTGTGTTTTCATTAACAGAGTTTGTACCTGTAGTTCTGTTTTAAACACTTTCATTTTTATTTGTCATACAGTAGTTACCAGTGATGCATAAACTATCTTTAGAGTGTCCTGAATTTGACTACATAGTATCCCTTAGAGAGTTCTATCCTCTCTAGTCACACCACGGCCAAACCAATACAGCTACTCAATTTTGGGCACTGCACCCCGAATATTTACCAAATCAAACATTTTTCTTTGTAAAAATTAACCTGCCCCTGATATGTTTATAGTAACATAATACAGACTACTAAATGCTCTTAACTACTCAGAGAACTTTTCAGAGAATAGTGCATAGTTAGTGTCCCCCAAATGGAGACTAATGTGCCACTCTACCACTGCCTCTCCTTCTGTGATGTCAGAAGACTCTAAGATCTCCAAGTGTCACTTAATGAGGCCATTGCATGGAGCAGGGAAACGCAACTCTCTATGAGGCTGCAAGTCTCTTCCTTTCTAAATAAAATAGGACAACTACCTTGAAGGACTTCGGAAACTCCTTGCATTGGTCTTTGGGTCATGCATATCTCAGGCTAATGCGGGGGAGGGGGGAATGAATGAGGAAGAGGGAGAAAGGAGAAAGAGAAGGAAAGCTAAATTAAGGCATAAGGAATCACTCACCAATGTCACTAGATGTGCTCTCTGGGCCTTATCTCCTAAGGACTCTACCAATGGGCCCTCCATGGAGACTGCATCTTTGGAAGAACATTTAACATCCAAACTATCAAACTACCTCTTGGCTGTGTTATAATGCCTTCATTTTGGGACTCTCTTCTAGCTCTTTAGAGTAAGTTGTGACCTGTCGCACTCTGCTGCCACCATAGGACACTACACTCATACCTAGGTTTATGGGTACAAAGTGACAAGGGAAAGATGTTTCTTCTAATCCTTTTTACATGATCCCTTCATAACTTCTATTGATATTTGATTGTATATATTTGTCAAAAACATCATATTCCTACACCAACATATGCATATACCTTTCTCTTAATTTACCAAATAAGTAAGACTGTATCCATTAGAATATGTGTATTATTCTTTTCACTAAACAGGTTTGTAAATAGTCCAATATCAGCTAATCATCCATTTGGATGGCTCGATAGTATCCTATTTTGATTGTACTATAGTATTACTGAACTAATTTCATAAGATAAATATTTGTTTTTTAACTAGAAAAGTACTGTAACAAGAATTTATCATTGTTAGACAAGTGTAACACACACACACACACACACACACACACACACACACACTTTTGCAAAGATAGCCATGGGTAAATTCCTAGGCATGGTATGGCACAGTAAAGGAACAATTCCATTGCTTAAAATTGTTCAATGTCAAATAAATTATCAATTTCCACATGGTTTCCTCTGGTGAGCTTTCTTGGGCTTTGTTTATTTGTTTGTTTGTTTGTCTGTTTCTTTGAAACACGGATCTCCAAATGCTGTCCCAGCCAGTGCCTTGTTATGATTACTATTGCTGTGATGACCAAAGCAAGTTGGGGAGGAAAGGATTTACTCAGCTTAGGCTTCCACATCACTGCCCATCATCAAAGGAAGTCAGGACAGGAACTCAAGAAAGGAAGGGACCTGGAGCCAGGAGCTGATGTAGAGGCCACAGAGGAGGGCTGCTTATTGGCCTGCTTTCCACGCCTTGCCCACCTGCTTCTTTTTCTGTAGAACCCAGGACCTCCAGACCAGAGCTAGAACCACCCACCATGGGCTGAGCCCTCTCCCATCAATTATTAATTTAAAAATTACCATGCAGTTGGATCTTATGGGGGGCAGTTCTCAATTGAGGCTCCTTTCTCTCATATAATTCTAGCTTGGGTCAAGTTGAAACAAAATTAGTTATCACTTTCTGACCTCAAACTTGCCATTATCTTTTGATCCTCCTGCCTCAACCTCACTACAGGTCTCTGCTTTCGTGGCCAGCTTGTATGGGCTTTCTTACTCGATGGCTTATACTAAGTCATTGAAAACCTCAAAAGCAAGAACCTCAGAGAACAAAGTAGATGTTATTATGTTCACTTTTCTGACCCAGTCTCCAAAATTATCATTGGTTCTTAAGCAAAAAATCTTCCCAGACCCAAGAGGAAACAGAGATCCCTTGCCTTTCAGTGGGTGAACCTAAAGTCATGCCGAGTAAGAACACCTGCTCCAGCTGGTTTTGAAAAACAAAATCTATATACTTAAATGTTTGAATAAATTTAAAATTTTTTGAGTTGATAGCAAATTAGAGTTTTCATTGCTCTGTGCCCTTTGAAAATATGGTTACTGAAAATGGCTATCTTGGCTAGTAAGATGGCTCAGCAGGTCAAGGCACTTACCACTAAACCTGGAGTCTTGAGTTTGATTCTAGGAACTGACATGATAGAAGGAGAGAACTGACTTCTACAAGCTGTCTTCTGATGACTCCTCTGCTCACTGTGGCACTTACATCCCTCACTCCTGATTCCGCCAAATAAATGTACATTTAGGATGAATAGTGTAAAAATGGCTACTTCATTTTTGTTTGATTTACATTATTAATCTGAGTAACATTGAACAGATATTGCCTTTGTTAATCCTCAAGTTTCTTTTCCTGGTGTCTCGCTATTTATAATTTTTTTCTGTTGGAAGCATCAGGAGAGGGGAGAAAATGATGCCTCTCGTACATCGGCAGCATTGTCCCAACACTGCTTCTCTTCTGACTCTCCGGGTGGCCTTGACATGCAGAAATGTATAGTTTGTCTACAGTAACATGACCAGTGTTTTCTATTGTGCCTTGGGATTCATGTATTGATGTAATAGATCATCCTTGTTCTAATTCCATTTTTCATATTCTTTTATTTAGTCATTTGACCTTCTAATCCACTTTGTATGTTTTATGTATCTTATAATATTGAACAAACCACACTTTGCCCCTGGTCAATCTATAATTATGTTTGTGTATTGTTGGATTCTAGCTGCTGATATTTTTCGAAAGATTCAAGGTTTTTCTCCAATGAAGATTTCTCCCGAAGAACCCGTTTTTGTGGCTGTGTCTAACTTAACACCTAATTAAAACAATTTTTTTCTACTTACTTCCTTCATTTCCAGAGTTTCTCTGGAAAGGTATAAATCCTGGTTTATAGTATTCTAAATAGTTCCTTAATACGCCAGGCTCCTTGATGAGAGCATTGCAGCTGTGATCTGTGTTGTCTGCATGCCATCCTGGAATATGTTCACTGAGACTCTGTATTTGGTCCTATCTCAGCACTTCCTCTCCTGTGGCAGCTCCTTTTCCATGTTCCTTCAGAAGTGGCCCAGGGTGATTTTTCTCACTCCCCAGAGCTCCCTCTTCTGTTGCTTCGGTGAAATGCTGGGCAACTTTCCACTTCTCTCAGTTTCCCATCCTATATACAGCCTTTCTTTCCCTGGTCTGTTTTGTTTCTACACTCCTCCAACTGGATTCCACTTTGAGCAGTTTCTCCAGGATATGGAGGTCCTCTCCCAAAAGAGGAGCTATGGGTACTTGAAGTGAGGTTCCTCCAATAGTTCACTATTGTAAGCGCCCCCTCCCTGTTCCCGGAGCTCACAGAGGCCCTCTCCCACCCACTGTTTTAATGAGTAGAAGCCATCCTGAGTGAGCGGCTGCTCTGCCTGGATTTTCAGGTGACACCTTGGCTGCTCAAGAGTTCTTTTTGTCTTCAGGGATGTCTGCTTTCCTTTCTTCACGCCTGGGTATTTTGCTTTCTTTGCTTCAGCAATTAGTACAACTTCACAAAGCTTTAGAAACCCTTAGAGTTTGTATATAGACTTTAACCCAATACATGGTATATAAAATAGCCAGGAGCTTCCATCAAATGAATATCAGGAGCTGTTAAAAGAAGAAAAAATGACATAGGAAAACTGAAAGGGAGAACTGAAAGTGGGAAATTCCTCTGAAGCAGAGAGGACCATCCCTTATAAATAGCCTGGGCCATGGAGGAAGAGCATTCTCACTGCAGCCTTTGGTAGCCTTTGCCTCATCTTGCAGGTAGCAGCCAACACCAGCCCAGCTTCCATCATGACCCACAGGTGGGTCCTCCATGCTGCGTTTCTGCTGTGCTTCTCCACCACAGCTCTCTCCATCGACTACAGACAGCTTCTGCTCCAACAAAGCAACAGCACTCGGGCATGCCTGGACCTCTTGCGGCAGTTGGATAGAACGCTCTGCTTCAGTGACAGGGTGGACTTCAAGATCCCCGAGGCAGTGAAGCACCCTCGACAGATGGGGAAGAGCTACACCGCCTTCGTCATCCAAAGGATGCTACAGAATATCTTTCTTCTCTTCAAAAACAATTCCTCCAGCACTGGGTGGAACGCGACCATCATTGAACGCCTCTTGGATAAACTGCACAAGCAGATAGAGTTTCTGGAGACAATCCTCAAGGACAAACAAGAGAAGGAGTGGGGGACCTCCCCAGCTATTCTACACTTGAAGGGTTATTACTGGAGGGTGCAAAGGTACCTTAAAAAGAAAGGGTATAGCAGCTGCGCCTGGATAGCGGCCCGAGAAGAAATCTCCAGGAACTTTGCCATCATCCAAAGACTCACGAAGAACTTCCAGGACTGAAGGCGGGTCAGCTGATACCTCAGACTGTGCAATGGCTGCAGGCAGTCAGTCTTTAAGCATCAGAGACTTGCTCTGTGACCAGCAGTGAATGCACTGCGTTTGCGAGGTCAAAGGAAGACTTTGAAATTTTATTAATTTATAACTTAAATTATTTTCTACTCTTTATTTAAAATTTTAACCTCAGAAAATAAAATATTTATGATACAAAAGTCAACATGGCAATTTAATTTCTACCGATTTATATAGTCATCTGTGTTAATTTCTGGACATCTTTTACCAAGTATCCTATTTCGAGCGCTTCTTTAAAAGTAGTGTCGTTTCTGGCTCCTGCATTTGAGAGATTTAAAATTGAAGGAAGGCGCATGCATGACACAAGGTAAGAGATAATGGGGACCTAATGCTTCTAGGGAAAGGATACTGGCTTCACCTGCTGTGACAAGCAGGAGACTTTGGAACCAGAACTTGGGATCCCGCCTGCTTCTACTATATTGGGGATCTGTGATTATAAGCTTAAAACCTGGCTGGGCACTTGGGGTGGCGAGAGGACCATATCCGCTGTTGCATTTGTCCCCCACCCTTTGCTATACGAGGGATGGTCTGTCCCAGCAGGTTTATAAAAATGTGTATGTGCCTCCAAGCCTGCAAATGAGGCGCCCCTAACACCCCCTGATGCTTTGAAGTGCCTTTACCCTGCATCTCATGGTTTCTGGCAGAGGCTGTGGGCAGCTGCCTATTTTCCAGGGAAAGATATCAAAGAGAGAAAAGACCATTCTTTACCCTGAGCATTTCCGTAATCTCGTCCTCCATTTACTTCTCAGAATTATCTGCTCCCGGCCCTCCAGCACTAGCCACACAGAATCCTGTGTTCCCCCTTCTGTCTTCCCTCTGCTCTGCAACTCTAAAGTGGCATACTCTCAGAGCCAAATCCAAGGCAGATGGATCAAATCAAGCCTGGTCCCTAAGTGGGAAGTGAGAAAGTATAGGAGAAAGGGACATCCAGAGGGGAGACAGAGGGCACCAGTGTCTCCAGCAATTGTGAAAAATCAAACTTTTAAGGAATGCCTCTGATACCCGGTCAGCAGGTACCAACTGGCTAGGTCTTTATCCCTGTCCCCAACCCTTAGGAGCTTGGGTTTCTATGGCTCCTATTCCCATATGCAACAGCCATGTCTTAGGAGATCCTAGTGAAATGGGCACTCGTCAGAGCTCCTATGGGCACAGTTGATCTGTGTCCCCATCTGCCCCTTGGGTAGAAAGCATGCTGTTATTTCATGTTCCAGGGCAAGAAGAAAACTAAGTCTCAAAAAGATGTAGTACCTCCTCCAAGTTCTTGCTCCTAAGTGGAGGTCGTCCAGGGAGCAGTGCAATGTCAAGAGTCGTGTGGAACTTGCTACTGGATTGAGGCATTTTCTCTGAGAGCATTAAAAAAAAACAAAAAACAAAAAAACAAAACAAAACAAAAAAAAAAACAAAAAAAAAAACCTCTGAGAGCTTTCAGTAGAAGAACTGTGTCAGGGGACAAGCTATTACTGTACTGACAACACAGGGCTCCCTTTCTCACTCAAAGTGTGAAACTAAAAAGGTTCATCAGAGTGAACCTGCACCCATGGGCCCAAAACAATGGATTGCCCTGAAAATACAGCTCTTATTTCCTGCAACTTCCTCCCCCAGCCCTCCCAGAAGCTCTTCTTCAGCAGGGCTCCCTTCTGCCTGGGTGGGGATGAAGGACAACTTCGGCATAGAGAGCTGCTGCATAGACCAGCCAGTGTCTAGAGCAGACAAGAAAATGATGCAAACAGCTCAGCAATGGGGGCATGTTGCTGTCTTCTCTGGGCCATACAGATAAAGTGAGAGAAAGCTATTTCTGCATAGTTTAAACTATGGTCCTGGCTGAGCTCACTAGTTGTGCAGGATGCCAGAAGTATGTTCATCACCAGTGGAGAATAAGTGAAAATCCCCAAAAGAGCAAAGTGCATTGCAAAAGAACCCTAACCTAAAGGGCGATATCTGCACATGCTTATACAGGCAACTGTACATGGAAGCTGCACTGAGGTACTATTATTATAGCTGCCATCAGAACATTTATACGGATAATACTCCAGGAAAATATCTACAGAGACTTGCTATAAAAGGGTAGACCTAAAAGTTTTAAGTACAGCAACACAAAAGACAGAAAAACATCTATGTGGTACAGTTTAAGTATCAGGGTGTCTGTGTCTTCATGAATGGACTTTAATTTCTCAGTGTAGCTGTGTTAAGAGGTAGGACATGGTGTGTGGCTCATAGGTCTAAAGCCCCCGCGTGTGGATTAACATGTTTCCTGAAGGCATGAGTCATGTAGAGTGGAAGCTCGGAGCCATTTTCTCATGTGCATACCTTTCTTCTCTTCTGCTTTCTACCATGAGACTCAAATGTGAGAAAATATGGCTGCCTGATCTATGGCTGTCCAGCCTCTGGAATTGGGAGCCAAAACAAAACCTCTTTTATTTACAAGTTAGTCACTCTTGGGTACTGCATTACAGAGGCATAAAATGGTTCAAGATAGCACGTCTTGGGGTGTTAATTTGTTCCGAGAAGAGAGACAGAGGAAACAACCCCATAAATTGCCTGAACATGTGATGCTTTCTGGAGTAAGTCAGAAAGTAACAACTTCCTGGTGGAGACAAACCAGACGCTTCCAAACAGGCAGTCTCACTTGAAACTTGATGTTGTAGGGACCAATATCAGGGCATCCTCTGTCATCTCCTCCAAATCCCCGGCAAAGACAGCTATTCGAGCTGAGCATGGGGACCAGCCAGAGCGACCTTATGAGACCCTGTCTCAAACAAAACTATCCAAAGCCCTTACGGGTGCAGAATAAACATAAACCACAGAACGTGGGGAGCAGTAAGAGGAACAGTCCATGGCGGGGTGACCAGAACAAAAGACTGAGCAGTAACAGAGCACCGGCCTCCCCTTCGCCTTCTGCTGCCACAGGCCTCCAAGGAAAACATGGCAACAATGTTTCTACAGATGAGGATTAGCAAACGCAGCCTCCTCAAGCTCACCAGCAGTGTGGAGATGCTCGAAAGTAGTAGGCTGCATATAAATACAGCAGTGCTGCCGGACACATGAGCAGTGTAGGCACGTAGATGCAGGGAATCATAAGCACACGTTTGTATTGCCTTTCTTGTAGTTAACAAAAAAAAATCATATTTAGATATTTAAGTAGCATTAAGCACTTCCAGGTACCCAGATAACAGCTGATTGTAGATTTACTCATAAAAAGCTTTAAGAAAATGAGGAGTGTGCCATGGACTGAGAAAAAAAAGTTTTCCATTAACTTATCTGATAAAACATTTGTATCCACACATATTTTTAAATACTCTGAAAATTCAATAGTTAGAAAATTGGCCAATAAAATGGTCAGCATATGTAAGTGATGTCTCCATCAAATAAGATACACAAGCATCAAGGAGCTGCACAGAGAGAGTGAAACTATGCTGGAGACTTGGAGTGGGCCATGCTGGGAAGGAATATGAGGTGGCCAGTGCCACCATGAGGGCCTGTTATGGTCACTTCCCTTCTGTGTGCAGACCACCTCATCTTGGCTGCATCTGTGTGTGTGGGGGGGGGGCGGGATTTGCCTGGTAGGGATGACAAGGTCCTGACCAGCTTGGATTTCTGTCTTTTCTCTTCAATTGTGAGAAGTGCACAGGTAGCTAGCAGTTGCGAGTAGGTCAGAAATGTGTCTGTGCCCATCGCAGACATTTTCTCTAAGTCACCAAACTCTT
The DNA here is from genome assembly GCF_903995435.1 of Acomys russatus. NCBI lineage: Eukaryota > Metazoa > Chordata > Mammalia > Rodentia > Muridae > Acomys > Acomys russatus. Next base: position 94,572,340 of record NC_067138.1, on the reverse strand, counting down.
CCCTGAATTCTTTACTTCTCTATGTTATTTTTAAAACATCAGTTTAATTGTCTTAAATCCCTATAATTAATAGTTTTGAGCAAACACCAGCACAGGATGAGAAGTGCCATACAGCTTTCTCCTAATTAATAGGATTGAGTTAATTACTTAACTCATTAATTGATTTGATGGAGAGTACTCCAGAAACTTGTTCCCACAAACAGCTCTCCCCGCTCAGCACATTCTGCTTCAGTTGCCGTCGTTTGAAACCCCTGCTGTTTCACAAATCCCTGTGCAAGTGCTCTCAGGATGCCCCAAAACACTGTTGAAATTACACTCCTTCACAATTAACTTAATTTAAAACAAATACAGCTTACTCCAAAATGAAAACAGGACACACTGAGAGAATAGATCTTCCAGCCACACATAACTGATATATGATTTGTATCAATAAAGACTCTCAAAACTCAATGGTAGGAAAGCATTATGACCCTTGAAAAGATGAGCCAAGTTTTGAACCTCCACTTCACCAAAGGAGACACTCGACAAGTAGAACAAGAGGACATGAGGCTTGATCAGGCTTAGTTAATCCAATCTAATCCACAATAGATGCTGCTACAGGCTCTTATGAAGGCCAAGGTTGAAGGAAGAACCAAATAGAGGCAAGAGTATGCAGTAACTGCAGCTCTCACTCAGCATTACCCAAATAAGAACTACAAGCTGCTTTGGAAAGCCATTTCGGAGTTTCTTTAAAAGGTAAATATATACCAAACATCTGCTTCAATAAGTGCTATGTCAAGAAAGCGCTGTGTCTATGCAGAGACTTATATATGAATATTCCAAGAGCTTTATAATGGTCTGAAACTAGGACTGAGTAAACCACATATCGCAAGTGGACAAATAATTAGATCCATACAGTGAAATGCATTAAAGAAAACATGAGTCACCAATATATTCAGACACATTAATCAATCTCTAAATAATCAGGATGAATATAAAAAGTGGTTCAAGCCAGGCATTGTGGCGCACATCTGTAATCCCAGCCCTTGGGAGGCAGAGGCAGGCAGATCGCTATGAAGTCAAGGCCAGCCTGGTCTACAAATCGAGTTCAGGACAGCCAGGGCTACACAGAGAAACCCTGTCTTGGAAAACCAAAGGGGGAAAAAGAGGTTAAACACACTCCAGGGATGGCCCCACAACCAAGAGTAGTGTGGTTGTTGTGGTTATGGTTGTGGTTGTGATTGTGGTTGTGGTTGTAGTTGTTTTAAAGAGCATGAAGTTGGTTGGGTAGAGCAATGGGATCTGAGAGGGGTTAGAGGGGTGAACACAATCAAAATACTATTATTTTTTTTAAAAAAGAATGTGGTTCAAAAGGAGTAAACTCTGTACCACTCTTTTTGTACAAAATTCTATAAAGAAACACTAACCTAAGTGACAAAAAAGCAGATCAGTTGAGGTAGCTATATGCAGGAGTGAAGCCTTACAAGAGATTACAGTGACACAGTAAGAGTCTTGGGACATATGGGGTCACCAGCTTGATTGTGGTAATGGTTTCAGAAAAGTACATGCTTGTCAAGACATGCTTAACAAAGTGTTTGCCTCAGATACATAGAGTTTATTGTATCAATATTAGTTTTTACTAACTTCAAACTCCATTGTACAAGAAAAAACATACCACACGTACACACCACGGGCACAACACACACACCCTCTTGCACATCATTTACAGCACACACACCACATGTACACCACAGATGCAACATCCAACATACCACAGACACAACACAGCACAGACACACACTACATACACACCCTCCACACACACATACACACACACACGCAGTACAAACCACACACCCTACAGACCCACCACAAACACACAAATACCATATACAGTGATACCATACACACCACACATATGCAACACATACACACCATGCACACATAAATTCTACACCACATGCAAATAATCACTACACAATAAACACACATAAACACACACGACCACCATAACACACACACACATACACAGAGTACACGTTTTACTTCTTTGGAGTACATGTTCTGAAGAAAACACACACAACCACCATAACACACACACACACATACACAGAGTACACGTTTTACTTCTTTGGAGTACATGTTCTGAAGAAAACACACACAACCACCCATAACACACACACACATACACAGAGTACACGTTTTACTTCTTTGGAGTACATGTTCTGAAGAAAACACACACAACCACCATAACACACACACACACATACACAGAGTACACGTTTTACTTCTTTGGAGTACATGTTCTGAAGAAAAGTTGCTGGATCATGTACATTCATCATGATGCAAATATTTGCAATGATAATATATTGCAAATATAACCATGATAAATAACTTCTTAAGGAATTACTTTCTGCAACAGATTCTCCTGAAGGGTAGCTAAGCGACTCGGGGAGCATCAGATAGATCTTATATAATCTTCCTGACACCCTTTGAGGAAACCTTTGTACATAAGGAAACCAAGAAAAACAGTCAGAACAGGATGGCAAAACTCAGAGGCACTGTTGTAACCAGAGATCACATTCCGCTATGGTCTACTAACGAGTCAATTACTGTTTTTCTTCAACTCCGGAGCACTAAAGTCATAGTTGAGGGGATGGGGTAGGAAGCTCTACTGCCCACTGGCTCACACTGCAGTGTTGTAGCCCCTGGCTTGGTGCCAAGAGTTACGTTAACCTCTAGGGGCTTGTTGGGGCCCGCGACAGAAAGGGCATTTCCATCCCCTTCCTCCTCTAGAGAGACTAGCTGGAAGTCCCCATCTCCTTCTCCTCCACCCCGCACTCAGACAGCATCTGCTCTGAAGGGTCTGGAGGTAGCTGTCTGCGCTGAGTCACCACGCTCTCTGGTTGGCTGCCTTCCCTTCTTTCAACCACTCCAGTTTTATCCTGCACAAGCATGAAACCTCCGTGTGCAGTTTCCTTTTCAAGTTTGACCCACGCTACTTTCGTTATCTCATAGGAATGTTAAAAACTGAAAAAGGGCTGCACTGTTCCATAAAGAAAGAAACACAGCACATTTCTATTTCCCTTCACTTTTTAATGGATTGGCTCGTTTTATTTTTGTAGGGAAATTCAGAGGCAAGAAAATTTTCAAAGCAGAAAATAACCTATTTATCTAGATGCACAAATTAGAAATAATGGCATTAAAGGTTCAAATGTTAAAAAAAAAAAAAAAAAAAAAAAGAAATGAAAAGAAAAGCTGGGTGTGCTGTGTTGACAAAAGCCCAGACTATAGGGTAGCTGGTGTGGGCTTAGCCACTTGCTAACTGGTACCTATTAGATACATTACGTAAATTGGAAATAATACTACCCCCAAGCTCTGCTGTGAGAAGCCAGGAAGCTGTCTGACTCAGTTCAGCACAGAACCAATAGAAGATGTCCAATGTTTAACTTCAAAGCAAATAAAGATTATGGAGATTTCTTAACATCAAATTAGATGTGCTTTCCAGAGCATTCTCTCTAAAATCAAGTCCCCAGTAATCAGATTGCTGATGAAGAATTGTCACAATGGAATCTACCTAAGTGTCACTTTTACCAAAGTTGTAGATGTTGGGCAAGTATTTATATATTGAGCATCTGGAAGGCCACATGTGCCTAATGACTTCCTGAAGTTCTGATTTCAATATGTGGCTACTTAAAAGGCAATGCCAATTATTTCAAGTGGCTGAAATGTCAAGAAAAAGATAGATAAAGGCTGGGCTCAGGTGTGGGGAAGCATGCGCAGGAAGGAGAGCTAGTCTTTGCTCCTCTCCTGTGTTGTGTCTGAGTTAGGTTTGGCATTTTCCATGTGGCACTAGACACCTGTTTTTATCTGTCAGCATCAGAGGCAGCACCTTTCCTTCTGTCAGGCAGATCCCTAATTCTGGGAGTGCACATCTGTCCTGGCCTGGACCCCTGACAATATTGCTATCTCATTCCCACAAACACTGATCAGAAGTAGACATGTGTCCCCACTATTATAGGACATAGTAGTGATAGGCCAAAATCATGCTAGGTTGCTGGAGGACAGGAACTCTAGCAGTGTGTGCCCAGCGTTAAACCTCAAGGTCAGGTTGCCACATAGAGCTTGCAACCTGTGCCTGGCTGGCCTCTAGGTGGCGCCCTTCTATGGCAGGCCTGATGAAAGGAAACTGGCTCAAAGGAGTGCAGAGGGAAAGGCACATGCCGGAAAATGCTGATTAGCTGTGTCTCAAGCAGATGAGCCTGACAGCATGTTTACATTATCTGAGTCTGAAAGTAAAATGGCGAAGAAGAATGTAAATAAACGAGAAATCTATTACCAAGATAATGAGCCATGTTTTTAGCATAACCCAACCATTCTTTCTTCACCCTAAGCTTTGGGAGGGTTCCTCCATGGGCCTACCTTTCAAGGTATAGAGAGGGGTTCTAGCTCATGTCTGGCTGGCCCACCCTTTGCCCCTCCTTCATGAGCTGACGCCTGCACACTAACCAAAGTCAGAGATGTATGAGACAACCATCAATCCTCCCCCTGCTGAATATTTTAATCTGCGTTCAGTGGGAATCCTAAAGGAAGATGACTAGAGCTTCTATGTTAACTGTCCTCTCGTTTTTATTCAGACAATGCATAGTAGAACATAGCTATGTTATTCAATGCAATTCAGCCAGCATTTCCTTAGTGTACACAGTCCCAGATGCTGTGTCAGCCCTGAGCTCACACAATCAAGCAGATATGGCCACCCGACTTGAGAAGCTCATTTCCAGAAGGAAACAGATGCGTAGGTCTCAACTTGATAACTTGATAAATGTCATTCTAACAATGAACAGTTTCCTGCAGAAACCCAGCTGAGAGTGTAACCCCGTCTATCTGATAGGACCCAAGCAGGCTTTATAAAGGTAAGGCTTCAACTTGGACTTGAAACCAGGCTAGCATTTATAGTGAAAAGACGAGGGCAAGAAACATCATGGTTTATTCAGGAAACACCATGGAGTTTGTGTTATGAGAAGGCAGAGGCTGAATGAGGGCGGGCAGAAGTGGAGCTGAAAGTAGTGGTGGCACTCAGAGGAGGATAGCAGGCTACCAAGAAGAGACTTGATACCCTATGAGCATATACAGGGGGAGGAGGTCCCCCTCAGTCACAGTCATAGGGGAGGGGAGTAAGGGGGAAATGCGAGGGAGGGAGGAATGGGAGGATACAAGGGAGGGGATAACAATTTAGATGTAATATGAATAAAATAATAAAATATATTTTTTTTAAAAAGAAAGTTAGAGTTGGGATGCGTGCTGAGAGCCCAGCAAGCTGGGTTTCTGAGTAGCACGGTCGACCTTCATTGTACATAGGAGTCCCTGGTGACAGCCGGAAGGAGTCGGTGGAGGGAGAGTGAGCCTGGGGAAGGGAGAGGGTGCTGAAAGTCTGGGCCAAAGATTTGGTGTCCTGAAGCAGGGCTGAGGGTGACTTCTCCCTTTACACATTCACCATCTTGCACCATCACTCTCACATGGCCAGTGTTTGGAGGGACTGAAAGCACAGTTCTTGATCACACCAGAAACAGCAGTTGGTGCTACTGAAAAAATAATTCCCATGCTCCCAGAACCTTCAAGAAGGCTAACCAGGAGGTGGCTACAGCAGAGCCCTTCCAGAAATGGCTGTGCATAAGAAGTCACTTGAGAAGGTTAGCATAGATTAACATCTTTCCCATAAGTGTGACATTTAGGCCATCACAGAACATTGCTCCAATTGTATTTAAATTGTTTTCCAATCAACAGTAAAGGCCTTCCTGTTCCATGGAGTAGTCAACTGACTATATAGACACATGTGCTTCATGCCCAACAGGGCCACGGCAGCTCTGCCTAACATCCCATCTCACACCTGCACACATTCAATGCTGGTGAAATGTGGGGGGTGGTGCGTCTGATTTCTAGGGCCACTGTAACAAAGTCCCCCAAATCGAGTGGCATAGAAAAGCAGAAATATCCTGCCTCCTGGCCCTAGGAGATGGATATCTAAGGGTAAGGTGATGGGAGGGTTGGTCCTCTCCAGGAGCTGTGAAGATCTGTAATGCCGCTCTCCTAACTCCTGGAGGTGTGCAGACATTTACTCTATCTCTCTGCCTCCATCGTGTATCTCCCTGTGTGTATGTGTCCCGCAGTATCCCCCTTTATGCAAGGTGAGTCCCTCTTCTTGGCCAAGGCGTCTCTCCCACCCCACCCCCCACCCCGCGAGCATGACTCATCCTAATTCACCTTCAACAACCTTATTTCCACAGGCCAAAGGTATGAAGAATTGAGGACACAAGCTCCAGCATGTAGGTGGCAAGCAGACAATTCCAGCAGGAACACAGGGGAACCATGAGGCAGCCTCCCTCTTTCTTCTCCCCTAGACATCACTGTGTGTGTCCACTCCTCTGTTTGCTTATTCCATCGGCAGCAGCGGGAAGCTGGAGCACAGACAACGTCAACTCCTCTTAAAAGGTTGCAGTGAAAACACACTCAGGATTCGTTTCAGAAAACAAAACAAAACGAACAGCTCAAGTGTTGCAGATTATCTTCAAATGATGCTAGAGTCATTCCCTCTGTTATGTTTGCTATAAACTTTATAAATAGCTTTGAAAATGTAAGATTAGATTTGGTGAGCTGGCGCGGGACTAACCAGTCTCTGTAGGGCGTGTGTGAATCTTGGCACCCACTGAGAAAAGGCAGACCACACCCCAGTGGGGCAGCGCCATTAGCCTTTTCTTGCTCCCCTGTAGGGTGCAACATGATCTTCACCAAACTCTGACATAGCTTTGAGTCCCATTGTGTAACATCAGCTCTAAGCCACACCCTTAAAATAACAAATGTGCTCTTTCCATTTATCTAAATTTAGTTTTAGTTTTAGTTTTTATAGCCTAGTTAGATTTACTAAACCCAAAGAGCTCAAGCTTTCTGAGCTATACTATAGTTATTTCTCTGATTGAAAAGGTTTTCCTTTTTTTCTTCCTAATTGCTTCATCTTAAACCTTTAGTTTCACCCCAAGTTCCTGTTTGCTTGTGAAGCATATGTGAGGATAGGGTGATGGGCAGTCACATATTTCACCTGTTACTTGTGAAGTGTTTTTCCAAAACCATGCCTGGCAGTGTAGTAGCTGCACAGCAAATTATAGCACCTCGTCCTCCCTTCAGGAAATTATTATCTGTTACTCTCTTTATGAAATACAGAACTGTCTATCACAATGCACCCCATCCCTTTGCCAAAGTGGAATTTTACTAAATCAAACAGTTATTCTGTTCTATGTGGTTCACAACAACAGTGTGATGATTCTATTATTTAGGCAACAAAGTACAGTGTCCGTGAGCATCACAAATATATTTGTAGAAGGAGGAAACGACCCAGATTCCTGTCTTTGGACTCCATGTCCAATAAGCTCGTCATTTCTCATCCCACAATTCTATACAATTGTTGCCTTAGACTCAGCCTCCTGGTGGAAAACTCGGTAGGTTTTGTCTCCCGCACTGGACTTCCAGGTTGACCTCCCTCCCTATGAGTGGTAATATAGCCATATGAAAACACAATGTATGTGAACTCCCAGCCACACACCATGACACAGGCACTCTTTCATCTGTAGAAGTTTTACCACATGGATTGTTACCAGCCCTGTACATGCTCATTCCCTCTTTCTATTACTTCTCTGGCCATAACTTGGGAAGAGAAAAACACAGCCAATTCTTAGACTATGTAGTTAGGAATCCCAGAGGCAAAGGCCTTCTAAAGACATTGAGTAAGGTTAGTGGACTGCCACACTGTGATAACCACATTATCTTCCTCCCCAGTGACATCCTCGCCACGTCTTTCATGCTGTCCCCTCTTGCCACCTCTCTCTGCTCTCCTCTCATCCCATCTCTCATTTTAAAAATCTTATCAGTGGTAATAATCAAAAAAATAATAATAATAGTGGAAGGACCTAGGCAGAGAATGGTCCACAGGTCTGATTGGTTGACCTAAATGAATTGGGAGGAGGCTGCCTCTGTGTGCTAGCCTGATGGCACACTGTCTTCGTACTAACTGGGCCCTCACCTGGTTGTACATAGAACGGATCTTGCCTTCAGTAAGTGGGCCATTGATGATCTCACTCACTCTCAACCAAGCCAAGAGAGTGGGGAATATTTTTCACAATGCCCCCAAGTTATTCATACAGGAATACGGTTCTCACGTGGCATAACAGTTCTCAGCTAGGCGGACGTCACCCCTTAGCCACATGACTAGCCCAGGACTACACCTTCAAGTCACAATGTCCTCTGAATCACAGCTTTCTCAGCCGAGCCTCGAAAGTTCAGGAAATAGCCAAGCCACAGTTCACATTAGAGATCTGTGCACTAAAAATCTTTCGGTAGTTTCTTTTTTTTTTTTTTTTTAATTGTATTTATTCATTTATTATTCAAATCATAGCCCCTCCCTCCTTTCCTCTAGCCCTATCTTCCCTCCTTCTTCCCCCATCCCCTCCCCTATTCCTCAGAAAACGGGAGCCTCCTCTACCCACCCACCCCAGCTCATCAAGTCACATCAGGCCCTGAGCAAGTCCTCTTCCCCTGTGGCCTGCAGAGGCATTCCTGCAAGTGGGCAGTGATTAAAAAAAAACAGACAACTGAATCCATGTCATAGACAGCCCCTGCTCCCTTTACTACTAGGGGACCCACATGAAGCCTGAACTGCCTATCAGCTACATCTGTGTAGGGGGCCTAGGTCCAGTCCATGCATGACCCTTGGTTGGTGCTTCAGTCTCCGAAAGCCCCTCCAGGCCCTGGCTATTTGGCTCTGTTGGTCTGTTTGTAGATCTCCTGTCACCTCCAGGTCCTTCTATCCTTCCCCCCACTTTTCTACACTACTCTCCATGCTTCGCCCAGTGTTTGGCTGTGAGTCTTCACATCTGTTTGGTAGTTTCTTTAAGTGTTGGGTAAAGATGAGCAGCAACATTTAGATTTATGTCAAGGTTCAATTGCTCCAGCCAGGTCACTGTTTCATAACTCTAGTTGGAGAGGAGAGACTGTGTGTGGAATACACTCGCGTGGACAACAGCAGAGAAATCCTTCACTTTTTGTGCATCTGTACATCCATCAATCTACATTGTGTGCTAGACAGTTTATAGCGTTCAGAATATCAGAGACACAGGGACTGTCCACAGAAAGCCTTCACTCTGAGGTAGAAAGGGGCACCAAGAGGCAAGATAAATACAGTCACCGAGATGGGAGAGAGCTGCTAAAGCGCGGAGAATGGAGCCGAACCCTTCCCAACACCCATAACTGCAACCTCCTAGCTGGTAGAGTAGGCACACAACCTCCGGTGGCCAGCCTGATTTTAACAAAATAATGAGACTCTCTTTTCCTCCTCAGCTTGACTGGCCCTTCCTCTTTCCCACCCAACAGCCCATAGACCCCCACAGAGACATATGGGGACCTCAAGAGACACTGTCAGCAAAGTTCATCCCAAAGCAATGGAAACACAGCTCCAACCTGTTACCTCCAAATGGGATTTATTGGAAGAGTGGAATTTCCCATAACTTCAAAGTGGTTGTTACAGGAAGTGCACCATGAGAGATGGAGGGAGCTGGGCTGGCAACAGACTCCCATACAGCAGATGGGCAAAAATACCTTCAGGGCATTTATGTGGTTGACAACACATCTCCCTAGAACCAGTCCTCCATACTCTCAGGCTGTGTCTTGAAAACAGTGGGTAATTGTGAATGACACTTTAAAACTCCAACACTGGTCATCCAGGTTTGTAGTAGGTGTAAGGCTATGTAGTTATAACAAGGGACACACACTCACACACACACACACACACACACACACACACACACACACACACACACACACCCCGATAGGGGGTAGGAGGTCACAGCAAGGAATGTCTTTTCATCCTAATGTCTAGTCTGTCTAAGTTCCCGAGGGACTGGCTGGCCCCACGGTATTACTAGTCTAAGTGGTTCCCAGCTGCAGGGAAAGAGCTAGACACCTGGCTTGCTCATGCTATCAATTTATAATAGTAAAAAAATAAAATGCCAGATGGGCCCAAGAAACACTGATCTGATTTTCTGGTTTTATCTGATGACTTGGAAGAAAATTGGCTTTTTGGAACAACTGAGGCACATGACAGAAAGGGAATATGCCAGAGAAGAGGACAATAATCTCCCTCTCCCCCTTGTTTGTTTGTTTACTCTGTGTGTGTGTGTGTGTGTGTGTGTGTGTGTGTGTGTATCTACATGTGTGTGCTTAGACATGCACGCTGATGCCCACAGAGGCCAGAATAGAGAAGTTAATCACACAGAGCTGGATTTACAGGCAATTCCTTGTAATCTGTCTAATGTGAGGGCTGGGAACTGAACTCAGGTCCTCTGAGGGATCCCTGGACACTCTGAGCTAATAAGCTGTCTCTCTAGTCCCTATAAAGATATTTTAACATTAATTATTTAAAATTCAAAAGGTTGGGGTTAGAGAGATGGATCAGTGGTTAAGTAAGCTGCCTCCTCTTCCAAAGGTCCTGAGTTCAATTCCCAGAAACCACACGGAAGTTCATAAAATTCAAAAGGTCACATGAAATGGTAAAAGCTAGAACTATGACAGTCTTCAACTTGGTGGGAGCCACCTAAGTCTGTGGTTGTCACCACCACGCACTAGAAAGAGCAAATGTTCAGGTGCTCACAGGTTTGGGGCTGCCGGAGTCCTGGTATCCTAGAAGTATCTCTCCATTCATTAACCTAAGGTTCAAACTCAGCTAATAAAATTTCATATTTTGTCTCGTTTTGAAGGCCAGTTGAAGTGCTCACAGCAAGTGAATAGTTCACATGTGCATAAGCAGTGCTCACTCATTTGGCTTTCTCTGAGAGCACGTTATGAGGAGCCTCATGGGACTGACCATGAAGCCACAGGAAGAACAGCAGAGGGCTCAGAGCCAGAGTGCAGAAAGAGTAGACACAGAGAAGAGGGTTCAAGACCAAGCCGCATGCGTTGCATGGTTTCCCAACAGCTACGAGGAGAGATGGGAAAACCTACTTCTTCTGAAGTCACTTCCTTCCTTTAATGTCCTTAATTTTCCTTTTCCAGTCTCATAAATAAGAACTAGAAGGCCCACTCCAATTTCTGTAGAAGGAATTCTTTAGAAGAATAGAGGTCAGTATTTCCACCGTGAATGCCAAACACCACCTGTTAGCCTTGAGAAACAAGCAATAGTCACCGATTCTGCTTTATAACGGATGTTCCCACATTAGCGTAAGAAAACAGTCACTGAATATACAGTAGTGTACGCTCCAGATTGGACTGTCTGAGATACTCAGATGTTTAGCAAAGTCTGGCTGTGGAAGGCAATAGCAGGCCAACGCTGCTTATTCCTCTTGATTTGGCCATTGTGTACTGTAATTTTCTGCTAACATCCATTAACATTGTTTCAAAATTTGTTCAAAAACGGGACAAATTATGAAATGATGTTAATGGTGTCTATTAGTGAAGGTTTATAATACTCACAATTGGTGAAGAAAATATAAATTTCAAATCCTAGATCAATTGAGTTTTGTTAAGGTTTCAAATAGGAAGTTTTTATACCCATTAAAAACAGTGAGACTGAGGAGATGGTGAAATCAACAAAGTGCTCGCCACTGAGAACCTGGATATAGGTCTCTAGTGCCCACATAAAAGCTGGGTGTGACGTTGCATACCCGTAAACTTGGAGCTGAAGGGCTTCACTGGCCATTAAGCTCCAGGTTCTGTGAGAGAGCTTGTCCCAAAAATTGAGGCATTTAAAAATATTTTAAGCAACAACAAAAATAATCTAAAGATAGAGGATGCCACCCAGCGTCAACCTTTGGCCTCTGAACAAGCAGCATAACATGAACAATAACATACTTGCACATACCCACACATATCACACACACACACACACATACACACACACATCACACACACACATCACACACATGTCACACACACACATCACACACACATCACACATCACACACATCACACACATGTCACACACACATCACACATCACACACATCACACACATGTCACACACACACATCACACACACATGTCGCACACACATCACACATCACACACATGTCACACACACATCACACACACATGTCACACATACACATCACACACACGTCACACACATGTCACACACACATCACACATCACACACACATGTCACACACACACATCACACACACGTCACACATCACACACATCACACACACACGTCACACAACACATCACACACATCACACACATCACATACCCACATATCACACACACACAACACACACACATCACACATCACACACACACGTCACACAACACATCACACACATCACATACCCACATATCACACACACACATCACACATCACACACACGTCACACACACACATCACACACACATCACACATCACTCACATGTCACACACACATCACACATCACACACACATGTCACACACACACATCACACACACGTCACACACACGTCACACACACGTCACACAACACATCACACACATCACACATCACATACCCACATATCACACACACACAACACACACACATCACACATCACACATACACGTCACACAACACATCACACACATCACATACCCACATATCACACACACACACATCACACACACACATCACACACACACGTCACACAACACATCACACACATCACATACCCACATATCACACACACACAACACACACACACATCACACACACACATCACACACACATATCACATACACAAATACACACACATCACACACACACATCTCACACACACAAATACACACACACACACACACACACCTACATTGCCTGTATTTACTTGGAAATTGCTCCTTAGACAAGACACTAAGTGCCAATGATTCATTTGCAAATAATAAGTATACTATAGATCTATTTAATAAGAAAACATCTATAGATATGTATTGAATAAAGCTTAGAATTGTTACACTCAAGTGGCGAAAATAGTAAAGAGATTGTCTCTGAGCTTTAAGAATCAATGTATTTCTTTTTTGTATATTTTCTGAGTGATTTACATATTCAGTAGCTCATGATGACTTTTATAATCACTTAACAGCACTAAAACTATCTCAAGTTTAAGACTGAGCTACATTGACACTAATCTCAGTCCATGATTCATTAGCCTGGATTCCTGGTGTTCCATTTATTGCCCCGTGTCCCTGAGACCATGAAAATAAGCTCTAGTTGATAGAAGCTCCAATTTAATTTCTCAGAATCACATAATGGCAGTATTTTATACCTCAACAAAATCTTAAAACATAATTACCCACTCATAAACCTTTATCATTATTGGGAAATAGACTATGTTGGGATTTAGGAGGCTTTCGTACTTTTCCCTTCTCAGTGCTAACTTGTTTAGGCAAATTGCTCACCAACATTCTATGGGGACTCATGGGAGTTTTGCAAAGGCTCAGTTGTACATAAATTTAACATCTCTCATTCCAAGATTTAATGACTTATCTGGTTTGTTTTTCTCTTTAAGATTATAATGGAATGTAAAAGGTTCTTCTACTGTTTTGTAAAGACCCAAAGCAGAAGGTCTGGCTTTAAGAAACATGGTAAAAATGTTTATTTGATTCTTTTCTCAAATACTAATATATCACATGATCTTGAACAAATTTCTTAACTTTTCTGAAGCTCTTCCTTATTCCTTAAACACTGGATAATAAAATGGTCTACCTTTTTTTTTTTTTAATTCACCTAATAAGCTAGTACACTTAAATCCCTTGGCACAAAGAGTATTTGACAAAGATGAGGTTCTGAGAATCATGGATCCCAGCAGTTAGCTACCTTAGGTCAAACAGTAAGCCTTGATAAGGGGTAATATATATGAATGAGGCGAAGGAAACTAACATTTGTCAACTATAAAGAGACACGTTGGTAATAAGTGAGAGTTAGTAGTATGACAGGTGAAGAGATGGTTCAACACCATCACATTTCCTGGCTACCAGCAAAGGCCTTCTTACCATACAAAACTCAAGAGTCAACTTTTCTTCTCATTGGGAAAAACAACTGGCTTTTGAAAAGTTAGCAGTAATCACAATGTGCCATAATCTAATGGGAGGAGCTTTTCATAATAGTAGCTAAGTAGTGAATTAATCTGTTTATTTTGTTAGCCTGTCCATTTTCATTCAAAAGTTTTCCTCAACAAATTGCATGTAAACAATTTAAACACCCAGGCTCATTCAGTGATTGCCTGTGATCTGAGATAAACACAGATTTTTTTTTTTCCCTCTGAAATAGTACTTGAAAGTGCTCTTGTAATTTAACCTCCAGGTTCTGAATTCAAATGGAAAGTAGGGGATTTACCAAATATGAGAGGATGACTCGTGTTTTCTTATTCTTTCATTCTGGCAGGAACTCTTGCTTCAATTGAAAACATTCCCTCACCATTTCAGAAACCCAGAGGGCAATTATGAGTTAAGACCTGGAAAATAAAACTGAGAGGAAAGACTGGAACAGCATGTGGTTGTCATTTTCAGGGCCACAGAGAGGGGAAGTGGTTTTCCACTGCCAGCTAAGCACAAGTGACCACAGGACCGGTGAGGGCAGGGCAGTCAAAGCACAGAGAGACGGTCACCTTCTTCACTGACAGAGGAGCAGGTGCTGGCTGGCCCTTCACTCAGAAGCGCCTGGTGCCGGATCTTGAAATAATACTTGTCTGTTTACATTTGTAAATTCTCACACATGGTCACAAAGACATGCTCCTCTTACTTAGGTGTTGTTCTTCATAAAGACAGGGCTTAGTCGGCTGTGGTACCTCCCTAAGACCATGGAAGTTCATTATGACTCCCTACTGCTGTTTTCTGTCTTGAAAATTCTCTGGGGTGCTGTGGGAGTGAGGGTGGGGGTGGGGAGAGGTGGTGATTTCTGTTTGACAATGCCAGGTTGTAAAAATAGTACAAATCTGGGACTCTAAGGCTCCACAGTCTCCGTTCGCTGCCCTTCTTTTGACCCTTCCCTTTACCCTCCAGTGTGAAATCCTGCTTTACTTGTGCAAAGCAGACAAGACACATATCTAAATATTTTGTGGGGAAGCACTTCAGTTCCCAGAGTCCTCAATTTAGAAGACTAATCCCAACTTGTTTAGAATGAAATTTAACTTGTCTTCTCTAGGGTACAGCACAGTCCGCCAGCAGTGCTGCTTCTCCTTAAGACATATCCTCTGCCAGGTGTGTGGTCTGATAGCCTTTCTAATATTCACCTCCTCACCTGCAAAATGAGATATTCCATGTTAAGTTGTCATATAAATATAGTGTACAAAAACACTATCCATTTGTGCTGCATCCATATGACTGCAAACATGCAGAATGATTATTACCCTCAACAATACATAGGTTTTCTTATTATTTTCATTTACATTTTTTCCACCATGCCCAGCTCTCTCTTTTAGTAAATGCAGGCTATGCAAACACCATGTTTACACTAGTGTATTTTTTTTAGCATAACACTGTTGCATAATTTGCTCTCAATAAATGTGCCTACCTCCACCCACACACATTAGTGACCCTTAGTGAGGTTACCTAGCTCTTTCTATGGGTGTTCATGGTGTACTTATACATCTTCCCTAGTTAAATGAATCAGAAATCATAGCGTCTCAAAGAAACATTTTAAACAATATCTTCATAGGTTGCATATGCCTTCACCCATAAGTCTCTACAATATTCTTTCCCTTGAGAGGAGCAAACTCTGGCAGGGTGGCATTGTTCATGACAGAGATGGCCAGGCTCTCCTCTCTCTGAAAAATAAAGATGCTGATAATGTTGGCAATGCTGCAACCATATGCAACAGTCATCTCAGATATCAGGAAATTGGCATTGAGACTAAGCAACTTGCCAAAGTCACGCAACTATTAATAGTTCAAATTCAAGAAATCTGATTCTAGAGCCTACATTCTTTAGGGGGAGCAATTTTGAGACAGGGCTTCTCTGTGTAGCCTTGGCTGTCCTCGACTTGCTTTGTAGACCAGGTTGGCCTCGAACTCACAGAGATCTACCTGCCTCAGCTTCCCTAAGTGCTGAGATTACAGGTATGTGTCACTGTGCCTGGTTTAGAGCCTACATTCTAATCTAAACATATTCCCATTTCGCTACCTTTATTTGAGAGCTTGTGACCTTTATGATAAACATAATTGTATCTGTCTAGAACAAGCGTTTTGTGGCACTGAGCCACAGCCTACGTTTGTTCTTTGAGCATCTTTCAGCTACAAGGCTGGTGGTCACCCTAGTATTGCATCAGTATTTTGTGCCCAGGGAAGGTATATTTCAAGTCAGGATTTGAGATTTTAAATTTGTCATAGAAATAAAGGCATATATGAAGTTAAGAAAGTGGAAGCAACAAGTTCACCTTTGTTGTTGATGTTACTTTTAAATCCCTAGCACTTAGCACAGTGATCTGCATGTGGTCAAACAGCAATAAAATAAAAGGAGGCGTGGTGACCACTAGCAATTGGAGTTCTATTGGTTCTTACTCTGAGGACTCATCACAGACTGCAGAGAGGCTTTCTGTGTGGCAGTGCTTGGTCACCACAGGAGCAGCTGCCAGTCATATACACTGAGAGTGTGCAGGGCTCTCTCCTAAATGCTTTAGAGAAATTGGAAACTTTTAATGGTTGAGACTGAGAGGAGCCAGGAATGGACTCAGCATCAAAGACACAGTGTAAGCCTAGGGCAGTCTCAGCCTTGTGTTCATCAGAGTGACGGCTGATCCTCTAGAGGAGACAGGTACTTTATATTTATTTTTAAAGTATATATGTTTATTTATTCTTTTTGTGTACATGACGTGTGTGTGTTTGTATGTGCTCACGCGCTTGTGCATGTGTTTACTTGCCAAGGCATACATGTAAAAGTCAGAAGACAACTTAGCACAAATCCTTTTGCTCTTTCCATCATGTGGGACCTAAGGAACAAACTTCAGTGATCGAGCTTGGTGGAAGTGCCTGTACCTGCTAAGCCATCTGGTCCCCCAAGAGATTGGAAAATGACAAATAAAATGCAGAAAAGACAATGAGAAAGGTTTGAGAAACGCACACTGAAACAAAGCTCCCAAAGAAACATAAATTTGGAGACGGTGGAACATTCGCAGCACAGGTGATGCACACCCACACTCCCTCCCAGGCAGGGTCAGTCATGGGGCCGGAGGGGGCAGTCTGTAGGACCTAGCAGGACTTGGTGGAGCCTGTTTCTCTGTTTCTCTCCAGGAAGTCCTGCTCCACTGTCCCTTTCAAAGGACCAAAGGCAACTGGAAGATCTTATGTTCTGGAAGCCTAGTGGGAAAACTGTCCTCCATGAGCTCAAAAGGACAGGGACAACTTCAGATTCCTCAAGGTTTCAAAAACTCCGCAGTTTCCAAAGGACGCTGACCTCACAGGCGGCCCAGGGTGCTGCCACACATGAGCCTGAGAGACTACCTATGTCTTCTATTTCACGAGAAGCTCCCATGGATGTTAGGGTTAGGATTAAGGACTCCCAGGGCCACAAGAAGATTCTCCGTACCTCAAATCAGTTTGACATGTCCAAGTATCTTTTTACTTATTTTTGGTGAGTCGGGATATTTTCAACTTTGTGCATTAACAAGGTTATTCTTATCACTGTCATATATTCATATAAATGTCTTTATTGTTAATGATTTTACTTAGATAAAATATTTTTAAGTTAAACATTTCCTTTAGATTTTATAATTAGCACCTCTTATATTCATTTTTTTTTCAGCTTTGCTCAGAGTATTCATCCAACTACTTACATGACAAATAATATTAACCCCAAACTGTCTTCAAGTCCTCTCACCATGCAGAAAGGCAAACCATTTTTTAAAGGGACCAGATTAAGTACAGGACAAACAGCCCGATAGAGAAACCTGTGGCTATGCTTGGGTAATTGGCATTTTCTGTTCTCACGAGGTCCGGAAGTTGGTCAGGGGAAGCAGGAAGAGGCCCTCGCCCTGGCGCTTTTCCAGATCCAGCGCGTGCCCATCTGATAAGCCCAGTGTTTGTATGTTGTTCCTGAGAGAAGGAGAACAGAGGGAGGCTGGAAACAAAGATGCTGGCAGAGAACGAGAGCCTGGGGGAGCTGCTGCCTTGGTCAGCTCTCTGCTTGCACTGCGTCTACAAGGTAGACAGGATGGTTTACAAAGAAGTCTGCCTCTACCGGCGGTGGCGGAACATCCGCAGGTTCAGCCTCTGCTCAGGGCCTACTTCCAGGATGAGGCCAGGCTGTCTTTTGTTGTGTCTCCCAAAGGCAGGAAGTCCCTCCAAGAGGGTTCCATCATCAGGACCCAATCCACACCACAGGGGTTAGGACTGAAATATGTGAAACACAGACATTGAGCTCATACCTAGAAAAAGGATGGGGTGGGAACTCCCAAGATGCTCTGCTAAACCAGCATTTGGGAGAGTCCAGAAGATGTTCAACACCCTTCCTAGGCTTCGCAAAACCGCATTCCTGACTAAATCCCCCACCTGAGTCATAAAGATTGTATCATCCCTGCATTACATAGCTTCGTTTTTGTATTTTTTGGTGTTATCTTCAACCCTATGGGTAGCCTGAGACAATATTCTCAGTATCATCACAATTGTTTAGGTTTTTAAATTTTATTTTCATGTTTCTGGGTGCAACTGAGTGCTAATTTAATTTTTTAAACAGGATGGAAAATACTCTGTTCGCTGGAAGAGTGATTGAGTGGGAATAAAATTGTAGGGTCACTTGTCTTTACAAAGGAAAGCAGTTGTTTACAATTATATGCACACATTTTTATGGTGGAAGCTTGAATTGCAAATGCAGAAATATTTTTAAAATGTTGCCAGTCATCTCCAGTAGTACTCTGAAATGTTTGACTAAGCTATAGTAACATATGCTTTACTGTACATTAGTTACTTCTTGGACCTAAGTTACTAATGATTAAATGCTAAATTTCTCCCATTGTAGGCTGCTGTCCAATAGCACTTTCCTCAACACTTGCAATGATTTTTGTTGCCTGTATATGTGTGTGTGTGTGTGTGTGTGTGTGTGTGTGTGGCTGTTTTCCCAAGCCCAGCAACTGCCATCTTGATAAATTCATCAGTACAAAAAGAATATTATCTCCATTGGGCTTGTTGACTGTTTGTATCCCTTCACTGAGGTTTGAGGAGGGTCACAAAGGCCTCCATCATCAAATGCTCCCTACCACCCATTGTGTACCACGATGTCTTAATTGTATGCTGCCTTGGGGAGGGGCTACAGTGGGGGGACTAGAGGAGGAAGGCTATGTCTACCCTGCTACAGGGAAGCCATCCTCCTTGCTGGGTAAAGTTTTCCTGGTGCAGCCTGTTGGGCAGAAGCACTCACAGCCCTGTAAGTCACCTACACTCTGTTAGGAAGCCAAATAAACACATTATTGTTCCACAGAATGAGTTTAGGTAGAATCTCGCCTGCCTTTGTCCTTAGGACCTTAGAAGAATGGGTGGACTTTATTTCTGTCTCCCCAGGGAAGGAATTTTAACTGTACTATGTGATATAGGACTACAATTAAACACCTTAAATATGGCTAGTGTGATAGGAATCAACTTTGAAAATAACTCTTAATTAACTTGGACTTCAATACTACACACACCTAGTCACGGTCACCTTGGACTACCCAGTTCTACATTTCCAAGAATTCCTGGGGGAGAGAAAAAACATGGGAGAAGGTAATTTTCTGAAGCTACCTTGGTTCATTCCTGATTCAAACACAACCTTCATAGAAACAACATTTATCCAACTATTTAGCCCAGAATGCAGACTTTTCAGTTAGGCATTCAGTGGCTGGCCAGTCCCTCTGCCCAACACAGTCTCTGTTGTTGCCTCATTTGTCGCCATCAGGAAAATGGGAATATTTTAGTAAGTGGTTTTCCCCTGACTTTCTCCCAATAGGCATAAGCTCTGCAAACCCAAGCATTTTGAGTATTTTATTTAATTGCATATCTTTGTACATGTCTGCATAAAGACTGACGCACACACGTAAGTGAATGACCACCACAGTAGGCACAGCCCACACCCTTGTCATCTAACAGGTACCCGAACAATTACTGACCTGGCTGTCTCCATAAAGAATGTTGCAGGCAGGCATGGTCCCATGTAACTGGAATTCCAGCACTCAGGAGGCAGAGGAAGATGAAGCTTTGTCAGTTCAAGGCCAACCTGGTCTGTATAGTAAGTTCTCAAACAGCCAGAGCTACAGAATGAGAATCTGTCTCAAAAGCATTTTTTAATGAATAAAAGCATAGACAATCGAAAGGCCTGAGTGAGCCCAGGTGGGTCCTACTGCCCAACTTATGGTGTTGAAGTCCTTGTGCTACCCCTTAAAGCTCCACCCAAGGAATTGAGATGGATCAGTGCTCAAGGAGCGAACAAGAAGATCAGACTTGCTAAAAGGCTCATGGCCAGAGTCACATGGCCTCCACTGGCACCAGCCAATCCCAGTTAGAGTCATATAGCCACAGATAATATTCCCTCTAAAAACCTTTAAAGGAGCTGTGAGCTCCCCCTCGGGGCTGCCTCTATTTTGTATGGATGGTTGACCCCTGCATGCAGGCTGTTTCCACAGAATAAATGTTCTTTGTTTTTACATACTATTTGAGTCTTCCTTCAGCAATTTTCAGGCCTTTACACAATAAATAGTGACTAGACAGATTGCCTATGGATTCACCATATTTTGAGTGTGTCCCAGGTCTAGAAAAGTATTCTTCAACTTAGAATACAATTTTAGAAATACAGAATTATTGAAAATAACAGAATTATTGAAAATAACAGAATTATTGAAAGTAACATTTTGTTGCATTTAGGCTTATTAGGCAATTACTATATGCTCTAGGCATATGTATAGACACTAATAGACTACAACTGAGCAAATAAGATTCTGTGCCAACAGCAACAGGCTGGTTGATCAGTGGAATCGAATAGAAGACCCAGATATGAATCCACACACATATGGTCACTTGATTTTTGACAAAGAAGCCAAATCCATTCAATGGAAAAAGGATAGCATCTTCAACAAATGGTGCTGGTCTAACTGGAGGTCTATGTGTAAAAAAATGAAACTGGACCCATATTTGTCACCTTGCACAAAACTCAAATCCAAGTGGATTAAAGACCTCAACATAAAACCAGAGACACTAAGCCACTTAGAGGAAAAAGTGGGAAAGAGCCTGGAACATATTGGCACAGGAGACAACTTCCTGAACAGAACACCAGCAGCCCAGGCCTTAAGGTCAACCATTAATAAATGGGACCTCATGAGGCTGAGAAGCTTCTGTAAGGCAGGAGACACTGTCAACAGAACAAAGCGACAGCCCACAGACTGGGAAAAGATCTTCACCAACCCTACATCTGACAAAGGTCTAATATCAAAATATATAAAGAACTCAAGAAATTAAACACCACCAAACCAAATAACCCAATTGAGAAATGGGGCTTAGAGCTAAACAGAGAATTCTCAACAGAGGAATATCAAATGGCTGAGAAACACTTAAAGAAATGCTCAACCTCCTTAGTCATCAGAAAAATGCAAATCAAAACGAGCCTGAGATTCCATCTTACACCCATCAGAATGGCTAAGATCAAAAATTCAAGTGACACCACATGCTGGCGAGGATGTGGGGAGAGAGGTACACTCCTTCATTGCTGGTGGGAATGCAAACTAGTACAGCCACTTTGGAAATCTATCTGGTGCTATCTCAGAAAACTAGGAATAAGGCTTCCTCAAGACCCAGCTATTCCACTGCTTGGAATATACCCAGAAGATGCTCCAGCACACAATAAGAAAATTTGCTCAACCATGTTCATAGCAGCCTTATTTATAATAGCCAGAACCTGGAAACAGCCTAAGTGTCCCTCAGTAGAAGAATGGATAAAAAAAACTGTGGTACATATACACTATGGAATACTACTCAGCTATTAAAAACAAGGAATTCCCGAAATTTGTGGACAAATGGATTGAGCTAGAAATGATCATAATGAGTGAGTTAACCCAAAAGCAGAAAGACTCAAACGATATATACTCACTCATATCTGCATACTAGCCCAAGGGGCATGTCCCACGAAAGCCTTCACTTACCAGGAAACTGGGACAGAGGGAAGGACGTCCTATTGGGACTCTAAATGAGAGAAGCATGGGAGAATAGCAAAGTAGAAGGATCCAGAGGGTCCTAGAAACCTACAAGTAGAACATTATGAAAGGCAGATTTGGGCCCAGGGGTCCTGCTCAAACTAAGGCACCAGCCAAGGACAATACAGGCAGTAAACTTTAAACCCCTCCCAGATCTTGCCAATGGACAGAACATTCTCCACAGTTGAGTGGAAAGTGGGGTATGACTTTCACATGAACTCTGGTGCCTCATATTTGACCATGTCCCCTGGAGGGGGAGACCTGGTGGCACTCAGAGGAAGGATAGCAGGTTACCAAGAAGAGACTATGAGCAGATACAGGAGGAGGAAATCCCCTCCAGGAACAGTCATAGCGGAGAAGATTAAGGGGAAAGTGGGAGGGAGGGAAGAATGGGAGGATGCAAAGGATGGGATAACCATTGAGCTGTAACAAGAATAAATTAATAAAAAATTTTTAAAAAACAGGAAAAAAATAAATAAATAAAGATTCTGTGCCAAATGGCTATGACTTTATTTAACCATCAATTTTTTTTTCCTTTGAGGCAATGATGTCCATCGCTATACATTAGAATCCTCTGTGATGCTTCCTAAAACTGTATATTTGTGCCCCTCAACTGCAATTCCCCTCATTTCCAGTGGGAAAGTTCAGATATGCTGAGTTCTGTAAATGCAGAATTTAGAACCACTGCTGTAAATGCAAAAGCTTCACTTCCCTAGTGACAAGCAGGAGTTACAGGCTTGCTTGCAGTTCCATTCATTCTGAAACCCTCAAGATATTGCCAACAGCTGTCTTCTGCTCAATATAATAACATGAATTTTTTGGGCTTGGGGGTGTTTTCCTATCTTTTCTGTGCTAGTGTATTTTTCCTTACACTGCCTTATTTCTAAAGAATCCTATATCTGTATCCCGGAAATTCCTTCTATTAACCATTTGTTTATAAATAATGGCTCTAAAAATCTTTTTTCTAAGTCTACGGTTCTTGAAATTCACACCGTCCAGTTTTCTGGCAAGCTACCCAGTGAAGTCACTGTTGCTGAGACTCCTGCTTCAAAGCCACTGGTCTGAGGTCCTTGGACTTAGATGTAAAAGTCACTTACCTGGGGATACCGTTAAAATAAAACTTGTGACTCGGCACAAACTCCAAGTGGGGCTTAATATTCTGCATAACTAATTAGGGCTCAGATAACATCTGCTTCTTCTGAGATGGAGAGCACCATTATGTAACGGGCCCCATTCTGTGTAATGTTTCCCCCATGGTCACTTAAGCAGCATGGAGAATTAAACTAACTAGATCATCTTCCTCCTCTATTGACATTCTCGCAGAAACCCAAGAAGTCTGATGAAAGCCAGGTCACCTCTGTTTTCCTTTCAACAGAAAAGGACTGAGCTCAGCATCCCTAGAAGAGAGTAGATAATGTTTTACTAGCATTCAAGGATCTCTTCAGTCAAGATGGCGCCACATCACCGTCACTGTGAGTATGTATGCACTTGCATATGTGTGTAAGTTTACACATTAGTATGGTGCCTGGGACACTCTTACAATGTAAATTCAATAAATTATTCATTAAACTGGTTTATAAGCCTGGCACACCCATTTTAGAGTTAAAATAGTTTTGCTATTTGTGGGGAGCCATGCTCGAAGAAATCCGCTAGAGGAAATCCTGTGCTTGGGCTGCATGCTGTGACCTTTGAGTTGTTGACCTTTGGGTCGGTTACCTTTGAAAGGAACAAGGAAGTTCTGAATGGGAACTACTCAGAGCAGTGTATTCTTTTCAGCCTACCTGGAGGGCTAGGGGGAAGTGAAATTGTACTAGAGCTTGCAGTATATAAGCCATGCCTGCTTAAAATAAAATAGAGCCTTGATCAGGATTCGTCTTGGCTCCATTTCTTGTGTCTCTGTCCCCCTTTCATCCCCACTCCCTCTTCCTGAGACCCTGTTCGACTTGCCCCGTGGGACAGGACAGTTGTTAACCAATAGAAATTCACATGTTACCCAACTCTCTCTCTCTCTCTCTCTCTCTCTCTCTCTCTCTCTCTCTCTCTCTCTCTCTCTCTCTCTCACACACACACACACACACACACACACACACACACACACACACAAATAAGTGTCATCTTTTCCAGAGTATTCAGGGGGAAATGAAAATTGTCCATCTTAAAATAAATGGCAACTTACTCATTAATTAAGTATATGGTGGCTGACTGCTTCTTTATGCCTTAAGACATTTTAAGGGCAAGTAATAGAATGACATTTTCTTGAATTGGCTTTCAATATTTTTTTGTAGGAGGTTTGATGTTCTTCATGTTTTGCTCAATAACTATTTTCACAGCCTCCTTCTTAGTGTGAAGGGAGAGTTATTAGTTCTCTGGCTTTAGACTTTTGGAAACTAAGCTACAGGGGGGTGGACTTGCAATCAGGTGACATTTGACTATCTAGACCTGGTGATTACATGAGCCAGACATCGTAAGCTAGACCAGACTCATGCCTTTCCATTCTCTCCTGGTTATAGTAACCAGTCACTGGTCTCAAACCTCTTTAATTCAGGTGTGTTTAGGAATTTTGATCAGCTCTCTTGGAGAAAACAGACCTTAAGTACTGTACCTCCTTTGTTATCCAGTATCTAAGACTGGATGTCTGATTTTTACAATGGGTGCCTTTCTACTTCCATAAGTTTTTCTAATATTGCTATCCTGAATCGTTATAGTCTGGATCCAAGGAAATCTTCTGAAATAATAATTTTTCAAAAGACCAAATTATTGCTACTTGGATTTTTCTAGTTTTAAAAGTATATTCTAGTTCTTAAGTTCTATAAATCACCCAGGACACACATTCTCTATGAAATGCACTGACAAAGATACAAGGATTCCAGTGACTTTGAAAGGTCCTTGAGGTCTGCCTGAAGCCACAATGGCCTTTCACGTGAAACAGAAGATGTTTTGCCCTTTTGTTTAGCAAAGAAAACAGGAAGAAACACAAAAACTAAGAGATCACACACTCACACCATATCACCCCCGTCAACCAATTGATTTCTTTCAGGTGCATGATCTCTGAGTAGGAGGTTTAAAATTTTTTCTATATTATTCCTCACTGCTCAAATTAAGGTCATGCTTTTAGTTAGGTTTGCTACTGCTGTAATAAAACATCATGCCCAAAACCAAATTGGGAAGGAAAGGGTTTAGTTGGCTTACATATTCTGGGTCACTGTCAGAAGCCAGGGCAGGGAGCTGGAGGGCGGAACTGAGCAGAAGCGTGGAGGAACACTGTTCACTGGCTTGTTCCTCTCCACCTGCTCAGCCTGCTTTCTAACACACCTCAGGACCATCTGCCCACCCATAGGTAGCACTATCCCCAGTAGGCGGGTCCTCCCACATCAATCACTACTCAAGAAAATGCACAGACTTTCCTATAGGCAATCTAATGAAGGCATTTTTCTCAATTGAGGTTCATTATCCCACATGACTATAGCTTGTGCCAAGTTGGGAAAAAAAAAAATCACCAGAACAGGTCACTATGGAGATTAGCAAGTAGAGAACTGTGGAAATATGGAAGACAAAAAGACTGAGGAAGTGTCATGAGCTGGTTGTCTGGCCAGGATGTGGTCCATGTTACCCTGTCAACCAAGGGAGCACTGCATTAGCCTCCTAAAGCTGCTGTAATGAAGTGCCATGGATCCAGTTGTTTTAAAAGATTGGTGAGTGAGTTGGCATGGTGATGAAAACCAACCCTCTGATTGGGTGGGTACCATCCAATCAGCTGCTGACCCAGATGGTCCAAAAACAGAATCAAGGCAAATTACTGCTCCCTCTTCTGCATCTAGAATGTCCTTTCTCTTCTGCCCATGGATGTCACCATATTAGATTCTCTGAGCTTCCACCTGTCCGTCTTGGCCTACCATTATTCACACATTGACTTTACCCCCTGCCCTCTAGTTTTGGGTCTCAATCCTCAGTCCTGGACTTTTTTTTTTTTTTTTTTT
This sequence comes from Acomys russatus, assembly GCF_903995435.1. Taxonomy (NCBI): domain Eukaryota; kingdom Metazoa; phylum Chordata; class Mammalia; order Rodentia; family Muridae; genus Acomys; species Acomys russatus. The sequence continues at coordinate 94,546,197 of NC_067138.1, read as the reverse complement.
TTTTACTCTCAGTCTTCAAAGAACTAAGCAAACAAAAGCTTTCCTTGTTCTCAAGTTTGCAGACAGCCTATTGGGGGACTTCTGAGCCCCCAAACTGAGGTGGGCCAATTCCTTCTCAAAGATTTCTAAATAGCCCTACACCACCAAGTGACAGGACACATTCTGCAAAATAGAACAATGCAATTCAACATTTTGTAAATGTACTAGAGTGTTTGTGCACAAACCAAAATTCCTCTAACACACTTGCCAAAAGAATCTCTTCAGGACACCATTATGTATGTAATTTACCATGAACATGACATTGTGTAACACTTAACTCCATATCCTATTGGTCTGTCTCTCGAGAACACACCAAACTTCTTCCTGACTATATGTTGTACCTGCAACTATTACTTTAGAGTTAAGGAAGATAGGGGGTAAGGGGATAAGCTCCTTAGCCAAGGTTTCTTAGGTACTGTCACCAACTTGACCAGTATATTCATGTTACTGTTGAAAAGATGCCTACTCTTGGGATGTTATTTCATTATGGCTGAAATATCACTTCAAAGACTATCCTCTCTGGTTTATCACTATGATCCATCTCACCTAATATGATTTCTGACATTCATGAGGATTGCATCCAAACACCAACACTGTGTACTTTTCCCATACATACATGAAGGACAGGTCCATCTAGCACTATGATGCCTGTACAGAAGTTGACTTGGAGGTAAACTTTGAAGACCTAAACTTACACTGCCTTGAATCCCAGCCTCCTAGCATGTGTGTATAACTCAAGTTTGTGCTGTGGTGAAATCACCACACTAGGAATGTAGCTTTCAAAACTCCCTAATACCTAAACTTTAATGTGTTGCTTGGGGGAAACCAAACAATTTCTTATAAGAATATTTCTGACTTTCAGGATAACTTCTGAACACATTTGTTCTTTGAGAGTGAAGAAGACTCTGTTGAGGAAAACTGAACTGAGACAATAAGGATACCTCTTCTCTTCTGTGTTCCTCAAAGTCCTTCTCTGAGTACCACTCAAAATATAAAATGTTCTGTCTCTTGGATGGATGCTTATGTCTCAGACTCTTCTCCTGGAATTTTAGACAGTCTTAATCTTGCAAGTGTAGAGAAAAGCTTTCCTGGGCAGTCATACCCATCATGTTTCTAGAATTAAAATTTCTCACCAGTGAATATCAGAAAACTGGGAATAGGGCTTCCTCAAGACCCAGCTATCTACACCTTGGAATATACCCAGAAGATACTCCAGCACACAACAAGAAGATTTGCTCAACCATGTTCATAGCAACCTTATTCATAATAGCCAGAACCTGGAAACAGCCTAAGTGTCCCTCAGTAGAAGAATGGATAAAGAAACTGTGGTACATTTACACTATGGAATACTACTCAGCTATTAAAAACAAGGAATTTCTGAAATTTGTAGACAAATGGATTGAAATAGAAATGATCATAATGAGTGAGTTAACCCAGAAGCAGAAAGAGTTAAATGGTATATACTCATTTATATCTGGACACTAGTCCCATGAACGTCTTCACTTACCAGGAAAGTGGGGCAGCGGGGAGGACATCCTATTGGGACTCTAGGTGAGAGAAGCATGGGAGAATGGGGAAATAGAAGGATCCAGAGGGTCCTAGAAACCTACTAGAAGAACATTATAATGGGCAGATCTGGGCCCAGGGGTCCTGCTCAAACTATGGCCCCAGCCAAGGACAATACATGTAGTAAACTTCGAACCCCTACCCAGATCTAGCCAATGGACAGGACATTCTCCACAGTTGAGTGGAGACTGGGGTCTGACTTTCACATGAACTCTGGTGCCCCATATTTGACCATGTCCTCTGGAAGGGGAGGCCTGGTGGCACTCAGAGGTAGGATAGCAGGCTACCAAGAAGAGACTTGATACCCTATGAGCATATACAGAGGGAGGAGGTCCCCTCAGTCACAGTCATAGGGGAGGAGAGTAAGGGGAAAATGGGAGGAAGGGAGGAATGTGAGGATACAAGGGATGGGATAACAATTGAGATGCAATATGAACAATTTAATAAAATATATTTTTAAAAGATTTCTTACCAATGAGTTAAAAATAAGCTTATAAGCAACAATTAAGGCCTTACGTTGAGGAGTAGACTCAACAATCTACTTTTTGTCCTATCATCTCTATATTTTTCTATGTTCCCTCTTCTTTCTTTTCAACCCCTATTGCCAAGCCTAAGAAAGAAAGATAAAGAAAAGAGAGCTATCCTTGAATCCAACCTCATTTTCTCTCTGAATAAGACCAATAGTAACTTCTAAACAACTCCCAAAGAAAATACACATTTATAGCCCACGAAAGCAACCAAAAACCTACCTACCCCTCCTGTCCCAGCTAATCTGGGACAGATAATACCTTTGTAGGGACCCAAATAAAATTGGGGAAAATGGTTAAACAAGCTAGGAATAATATCTGTGGTCCAGAGAAATTCCAAGTTTAATAGAAGTCCTGTGTGTGACAGTCTGAAATGCTGGACCAATTGGGATTGGAAGCTTTCTTTGAAACTGTCCTGGGAGTTGTCTTATTCTGTGAGGCACAGCAACTGAAACACTTGTTGCTGGAACATAAAGGATGCAGGATGTCAGTGTCCAACCTGCTGAGAGGAATGAATCCTGTCAGGTCTGATCCAGCTTCAATGTCTGGTTCTTATGGTCTGAAAACATATAATTTCTCACATGCATTATATGGGCCTAAAGTTAGAAATGTATGAGGTGTGCAGGGTGCACAGAACAATTTAGGCTGGTTCTCTGCCCTTTGTATGAGCAGAAGAAAGACATCTGCAAATATTCATTCATGCCATATAAAAAATGGCATCTAATAGTCACAGGGACTCTGTAACCTACAAAAAGCATTGTCTATGCATAGACATTCATGTCTCAGCCAGTCTCAGATTTATTTCCATGTAGTGAGATTAGCAATATAAGTTACCTGTTTATTTTGCAGTTTAAATTCTTTATATCTCAATTGTAGCCTCCTCCCTCGCTGCCTCCCAATCCCACCCTCTCTCCCTCATCCCCTCTCCCTCCTTCCCTACTCCTCAGAAAGGCGAGCTGTCCTCCACTGACATCCACCTCTGCTCATCAAGTCTCATCTGTGCTATCTGTATCCTCTTCCTCTGTGGTCTGTCAAGGCCACCAAGCCAGGAGGAAGTGATCAAAATTCTTTATGTTGATGTAAAATAAGTTTAATTTTGATACATTGGTATAGAATGCAAATTTAAGATTATTCTTCACACACCTTATATATATTTCTACTCTAATATGAGGTATTGTATCCATACAACTCAAGTAGAACACAAGGTTTATCTCCAATACTTTGAAAGTGGTATTGCAGCCTGTTTAGGATAAATAAGTTATACAAGTTAATTGTTAGTTGATCAAATCATGGTCATGTCCATTACTAGTCTATTTTTATCCCAAGAATATACATCCAAGATAGATATGATTCTATAGATAGATAAGGTAAAATCGTTAGATAAAGTCTTCAAAAACCTCAGAGTCCTAGATTA